>NC_135953.1:109344717-109680356 GCF_053455715.1 Rhinoraja longicauda
GACACGAGTGAGAGCCTCATCTATGATGGGAGAGGGGAACCCCCATTCCGTAAAGAATAAGGACATCTCGATGTCCTGGTTGGGAACACCTCATCTTGGGCGCAAATGCTGCGTAAACTGATTCAGTTTCAACAGTGACAGGAATGGAAATGAAATTCATGGCCATGAGATAGAGGCGATTTCATGAGCTCATAAGTGATAGGAGGAGAATTAGTCCATTCGGCCCATCAAGTCTCCCTCCTAACCCCATTCTCCTGCCTTCTCCCCATACCTTCTGACACCTGTACTAATCAAGAATCTATCTATCTCTGCCTTACAAATATCCACTGACTTGTCCTCCACAGCCTTCTGTAGCAAATAATTCCACAGATTACTCACCCTCTGACTAAAGAAATTTCTCCTCATCGCCTTCCTAAAAGAAAGTCCTTTAATTGTGAGGCTATGACCTCTAGTCCTCAACTCTCTCACTAGTGGACACATTCTCTCTACCTCCACTCTATCCAAACCTTTCACTATTCTGTATGATTCAATGAGGTCCCCCCCTTATTCTTACAAAATCCAGCGAGTACAGGCCCAGTGCCGACAAACGCTCATCATAGGTTAACTTACTCATTCCTGGGATCATTCTAATAAACCTTCTCTGGACCCTCTCCAGAGCCAGCACATCCTTCCACAGATATGGTGCCCAAAATTGCTCACAATATTCCAAATGTGGTCTTACCAGTGCCTTATAGAGTACCTCAGCATTACATCCCTATTTTTGTATACAAGCCCTCTTGAAATAAATGCTAGCATTGAGTTTGTGCATCAGTCTGAAGAAAGGTCTCGACCCAAAACGTCACCCATGCCTGACCTGCTGAGTTACTTCAGCATTTTGTTACTTTAGCATTGAGTTTGCTTTCTTTACTACTGATTCGACTTGCATATTAGCTTTTTGTGAATCCAACACCAGCACTCCCAAGTCCCTTTGCACCTCCGATTTCTGGATTCTCTCCCCATTTAGAAAATAGTCTAAGCCTTTATTCCTACTACCAAAATGCATGACGCCGCACTTTGCTTCACTATATTCCATCTGCCACTTCTCTGCTTCCCCCGCTCCCAACCTGTCCAAGTCCTTCTGCATTGTCCCTGCTTTCTCTACACTATCTGCCCTTCCACCTATTTTCGTATCATCCGCAAACTTGGTCACAAAGTCTTCAATCCCCTTGTCCAAATCATTAACATACAACGTGAAGACTAGTGGCCCCAGCACCGACCGCTGCGGAATTCCGCAAGTCACTGGCAGCCAACCAGAAAAAGCCCCCTTCCTTGTCACTCTGTCTTCTGCCATCCAGCCAACCTGCTATCCATGCTCGTATCTGCCCTTTGATACTGTGTGCTCTCATGTTCCTTCAGCTGGAACATGGAACATGTGAACACATGGAACATGTGAACACATGGAACATGTGGCTCCTTATCAAAGACTTTCTGAAAATCTAATTAAACAACATCTACTGACATTCCTTTGTCTGTCCTGCTATTTCAAAGAATTCCAGCAAATTTGTCAAGCATGACCTCCCCTTCACAAAGCCATGCTGACATTGGCCTATTTTATTGTGAACTTCTAAGCACTCCGTAACCTCATCCTTTATAAGAATACTATAGGACTCTAAAATCTGACCAACCGCCAAAATCAGACTAACTGGCCCATAGTTCCAACTATTCCGCTTTGCTCCCTTTTTGTGCAGCAGGGTAATATTGACAATTTTCCAATCATTTGTGACCTCTCCTGTCTCTGGTGATTCTTGAAATATCACTGTCAATGCCTCCACAATCTCTAAAGCTACCTCTTTCAGAACCCTAGGGTGCAGTTCATCTGGTTCAGCTGACATCCACCTTCAGCCCTTTCAGCTTCCCAAGCACCTTCTCCCTAGTAGTAGCCACTTCACTAACTTCCAACTACTGACTCTTGAATTTCAGGCACATTGTTGGTGTCTTCCACTGTGAAGACTGATGCAAAAAAAGTTATCCAACTCCTCTGCCATTTCTTTATTCCCCAATATCACTTCTCCTGCATCATTCTCCAGCGGCCCAACTTCCACTCTTGTCTCTTTCTTACTCTTAAATATAACTGAAGAAACTCTTGCTATCCTCTTTTATATTATTGGCTAACTTACCTTCGTATTTCTTCTTTTCTCCCCGTATTGCCTTTTTAGTTACCTTCTGTAATATCTTGGATCATCTCATGTTGGATGCAACTTCACAAAAAAGACAGTGGAGTGTCACTTGGACTGATGACTTAAGAATTGTATTGACAACCTATTTTTAAAAAAAGGTGTGTTTCTGGATGAAATGAAAAATACAAGAACAAGAATTGATCTGTGGTGGCACTTCAGTGGAAATATTGCAGACCTGGGAAGAGATGCCTTTGCAAGATATTTTGTATTTGTGACTGGCTGGATAACAATCTGAATCTAAACTTATAGGAGCTAGATTTTAGGATTTATCTTCAATAAATTTTAAATTGTATTAAAATGCACATTTCAATTCAGGGGCTGCCTTTGTAACTATATGGAGGTGGAATGTGTAATTTGTGTTTTGTTTAAAACTTTATTTTAGATTTCATTGTTTTCATTTGGTGAGGAATAAATGGAAGAGATAAATTTCAGGAAGCATTTGGAGTGACTTAATTAAACTGAACTTGAATGCTTCCACATTATGTTGTGATTTGGGATTTTGGTTTATAAATCTTGAATGTTCAATGTTGTAATTTGCAAGCAGGTAGAGTGTTTCACAGGAATGATCTATTAATAGCTATATATAGATTTTGTTGACCCAGCCCTGAAATCCAGTGGTATTCATCTTTATATAGTTCTAGTTAAACATTTGATGATTATTTAGCTGAACAACATTTGATGTTGGATAATGAAATATAGCCTCCTATCAAAGTTCTGAGTATTTGCTGGGTATTTGTCAGTACATACGTGGAAATTAACGATTTTTGAATGCCGTGGTGTGGTCGCCTAAATGAGAAATACACAGACAAGTAAAAATGTGTGAGGACCCCTTGGCGATGGTGGCGTAAGAGTGGTGAGAAATTCCATTGCAGAGAGTTCTCTGGCAACAACTGGAGAGAAGAGAATTCAACTAGGCAAGGATAGCCACATTCAGCAAGATAATGGGGGGGAAAAAAAGCATTTGTGAAGAATGATGAGATCATCCATTTCAAATGATTGAATGTTCAAGGAAATTGAGGAGGAAGGTTGCACTGCAATCAAACAGGATATCATCTCTTTTGATTTTTTGGGGGATAAAAATTTGATGGGGGAAAGTTCAGAGCTCTGGAAAGGCGAGTTTAGTTATGGGAGACGAGAATGTGTTCCCTAATTTTGGAAATGAGTTGGTTGGCTGGAAGAATAAAAGGCGTGGAGTTTTATTTATTTATTTATTTATTCGTGTCATCACACAATTGTTTGCCAATAGCGAGCAAATTTCAGTGCCACGTCGTTGGCCTCTGCAAGATCCTTTACAGTGCATGTGTCATGCAGAATGACACAGCTCAGGAGATGTTTCATAGTCTGGCAGCCCCGTACGCACTCGCAGTCTGCCGCATCTTCAGTATATCCGCACTTCAGCATGTTCGGTTTGCTCCTTCCCATGCCTGTCCGCAGTCTGTTGAGACTGTGCCAGGTTATCCACGGTTGGTCGGAATTTGGTGGGAGTTTCTCAGAGGGATCGATTGCCAAATGAATGTCTTCTGATGATTTCTTTAGTTTCTCTTCCCAGAGTTTGAGCCTTCTGGACGATGCACTGCAGTCCACGCGATGGACAAAAGAGAGGAAACTTCTGCGTGATTTCAGATGCTGAGGTAGCAAAGGGTGGTCATGTAGGGGGTGTCTTTCATCCTCTGATTATTTGAGGCGTTCTTTTTGACTGGCTACAGCTCCTCTGATTCCAGGAGGTGCAATGCCAGAGAGTAGGTAGATGTTGTCAGTCTTGGTAGGTTTCATGCATCCACTGATGCAGCGACAGCTTGTGTTTAGCACAGGATCAATCATCCTTGCATGAGCTGAGCGCTCCCATACTGCGCAGGAATACCCGGCAGTGGAGAAGCAGAGAGCCAGAGCTGTTGATCGAATGGTTTTAGAATTTGCTCCCCATTTTGAGGCACTCAGCTTGCTAAGAAGAGTATTTCTGGAACTTACTTTTCCTTTAAGCTTGGTGATATGTGCTTTGTAGGTCAGAGATCGATTTAGAGTCACACCGAGATAGACTGGAATGTCATAGTGCTCCAATCTGCCTCCATTCTATATGATCTTCAACCTTCGATTGGCATACTTGTTGGGTGAGATTGAGAAGCTGACCTGTGTAGGACTTTCCAGGCCCGGAACCCTGCCTGTTCCTTTATTAGGGATGGCTCTATCACCTGGCTGAGGCGAGTCAAGATGAGACGCTCAAACAGCTTGTAGGTTTGTCAAAAAGTGATATTGGCCTTGAGGTCTTTGTTGCTGAAGGATCTTATGTTTATGTTTTTATTGCATTAAAAAATCAATATGAATAATGGAAATGTAATTTTAGGCTATGCTTCAATATCTGTCAACCATGTGAATGTGCCGCTTCCCAATAATTCTTATATCTGGTGGACATGAACAGAGACAAAGATTACAAGGAGGCTAATAATGAGTTAATTTATTGGATTGTTCAAAAAAATGAATATTAAAACATTCTTGATATACTCCTTGCCCCAGCCGTAGAAGTGTTTACAGTCCCAAGAACTCTCCTTGGATAATCCTAACTTCTCAAAGAAAAGTGGTTTGTTCAAGAAAGTTCTAGAAAATGAAATTTTACACTTATTGGTTAAACCACCACCTGGACTGCAAATCCGCAGGCTATTTGTTGGGGCTGACTGCTGGATATCCAGGATGGCTTTAAAAAATAAACTGCGTTTACTGTTAGATTGTATTCATTAATAAACTCAGTTATATATGTTAAATTTGACCATTAAACACAATTGATTGATTTTGGATTATTTATTAATGGGTTTGATCTTATGCAGGCAAAATGTAATCAATCACTTAACTAATTCTTAAAAACACCTTTTGTTAATTATGGTTGGCCCATATTCTTTGTAATCATTGCTAGTGACCCACATATCCTTAAATGCTGTTAAGCTAGTTAAAATTGAAGCACCTATCCAAACAGAATAATTCCTGTTTTTTGGTGCACAGATAGTAACTTGTAATCCACTGGGTACTTGAGACTTAATTTCCTTGAGTAATCTTTCTTCCAAACCCGGGAACAGTGTGGAACCACCAGAGAGTATTATGTTGCAAAATAGATCTTTTCTCAAGCATCTATCGCATCTTAAAATGCTGTTGTAGATCAATTTATGAATTCCAGGTTCCTCCGAACATATGTTGGCTGTTGTGAAGAGAACTTCTGGTGCTTTGAAGAGCTCCTTTTGGATTGTAATCAGATTTCCATCAGGGAGCGTGTATTCCTGTTGTAGATTGTCTATCTGATTTTTAGCTTCCTGATTAGGATCACGAGCAATATAACACAATGTTTCCTTAATGTTTTCAAAGACCTCTTTAGGGATTGTACTTGGGATATTATGTCCACTTTCAAAGAGGAGTCTCCTGATATTCTCTGTAATATCATTTCCTGCTAGTTTAAGTCTTTTAACAGCATCAGGCAAATAGTAACCTTCGTAGATGGGTACAGCGTCTGTTAATCCAAAACCACTATCTAAGACTATTCCCCGAGTGCGTCCTGATGCATAGAGTGCCAGAGTTGCAGGTATAGCCAGATACATTGCTGGCACATTCAGACATTCAAACATAATTTCTGTCATCTTCTCTCTGTTAAAGAAAGATGTCAATGGAGCAGTAGTCATCAAAACTGGCCTCTCTTTTGATTTGACATGAAGCTCAGATGCATAAATGTGCTTCCAGAGTTTTTCTAAATGCTCCCAAGAAGTTACTGTGCCACGTTCAATGGGGTATTTTAATGACGCACTGCCTCTCTTAGCTTGAGCCATTTTTCCAAAATAAGTTTCTGTTGGGCATGATTCATGCGAGTTTCCCTTGGCTTTGAATGTACCGACAATTGATGGTATTACTGATGTTGGAAAGCAGTCACCAGCGAACCCAGATTTGCAAAACCCAGAACCATTATCGATGATCACTTCTCTACAATCCATTATTTTGTGTTCAGGTAACCTGGTCACTTGAATAACAAGTCTTCCTGTGAATAACTTGCTTCCGCTGGACAAAGTAAGTAGTGTAATTGCAACTAGAGCCAAGACCTTTAGCAGCATAGATCATTGATGACTCCACAATTGGTAGCTATGTGACCAGTGAATAGAGCTACTTCATAATAATTGATCTTTCTATGACCTATGACTCATTGCTGCAGATATCAAACAGATGAGCATTTTTCATTTGTGAAAAGGAAAAGTATATATTGGTGAATAACTAAGTTCTAATTCATGTGAAGGTGAAACCCTGTGGTTTGATGTCAAGGGAGTATTTTGAATTGTTGTCATGTTTTTTCAATTAAATTGAAAATTATCTGCTCTCAGCAAGAAATTAGGTGCTTTGTGGGATCAGATCATTCTCTCTTTGGGGCTCAAATTTGAGTTTGGCAGTATTTTTTTTTGTTCATAATGGAGCATATTAGAGCATAACATTTCATCAATGTTTTTATAGGATTTGTAATCAAGTCTGGGATATTAAACTATAGATTGACATAATAGCTTTTTGTGCTGGGAATGCAAATGGAGCCTGTGATATGTCAAACAAATGTGACTATGTCCTCTTGAAAATCTATTCTGAATTGAACCTGCATTAGTTATCATTTACACAAGATTACTTGTAGATAAGCTTTTAATTTGTGATTTTGAATTTAAATCACAAAAGCATACTTTCCAGTTGGGACATTATATCTGACGCGGAAATATAATTTCCTTTTTTTCCTGTGTTGTACATTTTATAGCCTGTCTTTAGGACCATTTATGTAGGATGTTATAAAGCGTAGAAGATATGTACTAATAGAGCTAATACTGGAAACAAGATTGTATGAAGCTAAAAATTAGATCTGCACAATGATTTTAATTCAGAGTAGGAAGCAAATCAATGAATGAACACAGCTGGCCCATGTCATATCAGGAAGGGCAAAGAAATCAATTGAATAAAACAGTGATACATAAAAATACAATGTGCAATTTTAAGAAGAACCTATTTCGTTTCCCCTTGTAAAATTGAGGAAGGTATTAACTCTTTCTGGGAATACTATTGCCGGTGATGACAACTTGGGTTTCACTCTTCTATTGTGTTGAGCAATAGTGGGGAATGTTATTCCTGTCTTGCCTTCTGATCCTATGTTCTTTTTGCCAGAGATCTAATGTAATTCCTTGGGGGCTACCAGCTAAAATAGAATGAATTAGCCAAAATTAAAAAATGAAGCTTATTTTACTCAGTGACATTTTCTTACACAAATTGATTATTTTTGATCATCTCAAAAAAAACATTGAATATTGAATTGTATTATTGGAGCTAAATGATTAACCTCTTGAATTCAGTTTCATTGTACCTTGCTGAGACCACATCTTAAGTATTGTATACAGATATGCTCTAATAACGTAATAAATGATACACTTGCCAAAAAGGAAGTTGTAGGAACAATCTAACTGGACTCATTCATTCCAGGATGTATGGGGAGATATTAGTTCAGTTTAGTATTGAGATATAGGGCTGTTTGGCCCACCGTGTCAATGCCAACGTTTGATCACTACTCATACTAATTCTGTTATGTCACTTTTGCATCTACTCCCCACACACGGGGCAAATTTAGAGAGGCCAATTAAACTATTACTTGGGTGTCTTTCGGATGTGGGACGAAAACCAGAACACTCGGAGAAAACCCATGTGGTCACAGGAAGAGCGTGCAAACTCCATTCAGGCAGCACCCGAGGTCAGGATCAAACCTGGATGTTTGGCGCAGTGATGCAGCAGCTCAGGTGGTGTAATGAAGTAGCTGTGCCACTGTGCTGCCCACATTGGGTCAGTTAGATCTATATTCACTCTAGTTTAGAAGAATGAGAATCTCATTCCTGTTTACAAATCCCACCATAGGCCTGCCTTTCCCTATCTTTGTAATTTTCTGCCCTGCCACAAAACATCTATATTTTTATATCCTAGCTTAATTACACCGTCAAATTTATTTGCCATGTAATATTTCATGTGCCTTCTCCCGCTCTACCTTCCACCTCTTCTGTTTCTTTGACCAAGGATTTACTCATCCACTTTAATTTTTATATTATTGGCTTGGATGATTTTTTTTGTTTGAAAATGTCATGTTAGAGCCCCCAATATTTAAGTTAAAGGTTCTATTTTTTTTTAAATTGCTATGAATTTTAATGAATAGTCTTCAGTTTTGTTCTGTCCTTGTTCTGGGTTATTTTAAATTCTGGGTTTCTGTCAATTCTACTTTGGTTCTTTTTGTTAATAGTTCGAACAAAAAATTAGTTTATTGCTCCTTTTGGCTTCTGTAAATTGTTGTTTTCTTGTTTTCTTATAAGCTATAATGTTGGATTTATTGTTATTCTAGCCATTTTGGCCTTGAGTTTTTTTTGATGCCTGAGCACAATTTAAAATTTTCAGGCATCATCCGTCTTTGAGACTTTGCATTGACTTTTGAATCTGCATTATTCGCAAGGTGTACAGTCTGTTCTAAATCAAACAGCACTTGTTCTAAGTAGATTATTCAATGCAAACAAATGTTAAAGGGTAATTGCTGTTCCAACTATTAAATATCCTGAGGGAATATAACTCGTGCTTTCTAAGTTTAAGTTACTTTGCAATTAGCTTGCTTGTTGTGATGCTGGATCTTTGTTGAATACATATCTATCTCAATTGGGGTATCCAGAGTGGTTTACCTTGTGCCAGGTGAGTCTGGCAATACTTTGTATAACTGGAGGAACTTGTTTAAAAAAATATGTAGTTTAGTTTAATTTTGAAACACAGTGCGGAAACAGGCCCTTTGGCCCACCGAGTCCTCGCCGTTCAGTGATCCCCGCAAAGACTATCCCACACACATTAAGGACAATTTACAATTATGCCAAGCCAATTAACCTACAAACCTGTAGGTCTTTGCATCATGAGAGGAAACTGGAGAAAACCCACACAGGTCACGGGGAGAATGTCACGGGGGTCACAGGTCACTACGTACCAAACAGCACTTGCAGTCGGGAATGAACCCAAGTTTCTGCAAGGCAGCCACTGTGCCACCCTCGCTGTGCCACAAAGGAACTGCAGATGCTGGTTTTCAAAAATGGACACAATGTGCTGGTGTAACTCAGCGGGTCAGACAGCATCCCTGGAGAACATGGATAGGTGATGTTTCTGGTTGGGACCTTTCAGTCTGAAGAAATGTCCCGACCTGAAACATCACTTATCCATGTTCTGCAGAAATGTGCCTGACCTGCTGAGTTATTCCTGCACTTTATGTCCTTTTGTTGTTTTTTGTGTAGCTTGGCCTGTTAAGTCAAAGGCAAGCAAAGTTTTATTTTGCATATAAGGAAATGAGTCATTCAACACCAAGTTACATCAGCCTTCATCATTTACTTCAGCAAATGATCAGCAAGGAAGTGACACAGCTGGCATCCTGGTGCCATCGCAACAACCTGGAGCTCAATGCTCTCAAGACAGTGGAACTAATTGTAGACTTTCGAAGAGATCCCCCTTCCCTCCCCCCACTCACCATCAACAACACCATAGTCACATCTGTGGAGTCATTTAAGTTCCTTGGAACCATCATCTCCAGGGACCTTAAATGGGGGGCCACCATCGACTCCACAGTCAAAAAGGCCCAACAGAGGATGTACTTCCTGCGTCAACTGAGGAAACATAATCTGCCACAGGCAATGATGGTCCAATTCTATACTGCTATCATTGAGTCCATCCTCACCTTCTCCATCATGGTCTGGTTTGGCTCAGCCACCAAGCACGACATCCGGAGGCTGCAACAATAGACAATAAACAATAGACAATAGGTGCAGGAGTAGGCCATTCAGCCCTTCGAGCCAGCACCGCCATTCAATGTGATCATGGCTGATCATTCTCAATCAGTACCCCGTTCCTGCCTTCTCCCCATACCCCCTGACTCCACTATCCTTAAGAGCTCTATTTAGCTCTCTCTAGTATGTTTGTGTTGTCATTTGTGAGTGGAGCACCAAGGCTCATTCCTTGTATATGCATACTTGGCCAATAAACTTATTCATTCATTCAAATAGTTCCAATTGCATTTATCCACCCTATTTCTGTGTTTCATCTGCCACTCTCATCTAGTCCAACCTTGAACGTTCCTGCCTCAAACGGTAACCCAGGAAATAAATTTAACCACTTCACAACTTGTGTAAGAAAGTTTCTCATTTCCTTGGTTGTATATCTATTGCATTTAATAATGTTAACTTACACGCCTTTACAATTTACAGAATGTTTGTAGTAGTATTGCCCCTTTAGCTGCATTTCTTAGCAAAATATAAAATTTTAAAAACTGAATCTTCCCACCAATTAGTTAATGTGATGACAGTTTGGAGTTTGGTACACCACTCTTCAGTGGAAAAGTAAATCCAGAGAACCATATCAAGTGACATTATAACATGTTTGATTCTCACTGTGCCACGGAATATGCTTGTTGGACGTTTAGTACGAAACATTGGCATCTTTCCAGTTGGTTCACAATATATTATTGTTTCCATAATCCCTACATCTCTAGGTGTACAACTAGGTTCAGAGATTACATATGGAGGAATGATTGCATAAACCATGTTTATATTCCTTGGACTAGATAAAAATTAAAAAGTGATTGTTAGAAGCTTTAACGATTTTGTAAGAAATTAATAGAAATAAAGTTTTTCTACCGGTGAGAGAAACTCGGATAAACGATTATAATCTTAAATATCAGACCCAAGGCATACAAGAGGGAAGTTAGAAAACCAGAGAGCTAAGGTTGAATCCCATCACATCAGATGAGGAATTTAAATTACAAATCTCTGCTAAAATTAGTTGTTATAAAAGGAAATAGTTTTCGCAATGATGACCATGGAAACTAAAACCCTATCTAGTTTACATAGTATCCTTCAGGAGGCTAACCTGCCATTCTTAACCAGTCTAGCCTACAGGTGCCTCCAGACTTGCCACATGTGGTCAACTCTTAAATGCCCTCAGAAGGCAATCAATTGTACCAATATCTGTGCTTTCAAACTGATAAGTAAAAGAAAATTGATAGACTACAGATACTCCCCGACTTATGATGCTTCGACTTACGATATTTCGACTTTGCGATGGTGCAAACGGCAGTGACCCGTAGCGAGCCGCAGCTCGCTTCTGGCCATGTGATCATGTGTATTCAATGCATTTCGACAAGATATTTTCGGTTTCCGATGTGTTTCTCGGAACGTAACCCCATCGTAAGTTGAGGAGCACCTGTACCTGGCATTTACCTAGGCGCCCAGTACGGATGGGGAAGGCAACTTCCATCCATTTATCCATGAGAAGTCCTCCTCAGGAATATGTGAGAGCCAGAGTCTTTGGGAGAGAGCTGTCTCACAAACTAGTTGATCAACAGCTTGATCTTGTCTTACAGATTTATACCTTACGAATAGAGTAATCCATCATTGTCCCTGGGTATGTCTCGTCCACTGGCAGGATAGATCCACCAGAGCAGCAGCACAGTGAGGTGCAGGTGGGAGTGAATGGTTCTTGGCGATCTCCACATTCACAAACAATGAAGCTGCAAAAGCTGCAGTGTAGGAATGCCATTGTTCTGTTGCCAGTACATATGACAATTAAACAATTTTTGACTCATGACTATTAAGCCAGATGATCAATCTGGGTTCAATAAAAAATACAGAGGGGCACGCTGATAGCACCAGACATGGATAAAAATGCTGAGGTGCCAGACCATGGAAACTACGCTACATGGCAAAAACAAGGTTAACCTGTTTAGTGCCACCCCTGAGTATGCTCGGGTCATGGCCAATAGTGGAAAAAAAACTTGGCAGTGAACAGGTTAAATGATCTTGCATCCAACAGATCATACTGAAGCTTTGCAATCCTACTCTATCCAGATGTGTATGTTAATTAATTTTAATTACATTTAAATTAACTTAATTAAAATCGTTGAAAACATTAGCGACGCAGTGGTGCTGGTTTCCGACGGGCACGGTGACGGATGCACCACACATCTCTGTCCTCCATACAGCTGGCAAGCTCTTTTGTCTCAACATATGCGTGCGTCTTCCAACAACATCTTCAGCATCGTCTTCTTTGGTTGTCCTGGGTTCCGTCTTCAATGGGTGGGTTCCCACAGCACAACCTTGTTTGCTGGTATTACTGGATGGCGGTGGCAATGACCAGCGAGCCTCACCCTTCTCGACCTGATCTTCTTGGTCAGAGGTGGAAACTCCCCATAGAGCTGGGCGTTGGTGATGTGGTCCCTCCAACTGACATTTTTGAACTTTTCTGAGCATTGAGGTGCAGATACCATCGAGAGACTTGGACAGTGCTCGAGTGAGAGGCCTCGCACTCGTACAATAATATTGCCTCTACAGTTGCATGGAAGAATCTCAGTTTGAGACCCTTAGACATCCGTGACGTCCAGATTTTCCTGTGTTATTGAGGGCTTTCCATGCGAGCGCTTTCCGGACCTTGATGTCATTCTCTGAGCTCTGCATCCTCGCTCCCAGGCACTTTCTTGAGAGATGCACCGCTGCTGGTTTTAAGAGGCTCATGGTCACCACCGTTGAACGCCATGTACTCTGTCTTCTTGGTATTGAGGTGGAGGCCCACTTTCTCACACTCTGTCTCGACCCTGCCGAGCAGCTCTTGTGCCTCCCCAATTTGGTCTGACAGCAGGACGATGTCATCAGCGAAATCGAGGTCTGACAAGTTGAGTGACCTGATTCATCTCAAACGCATTGGGGTGATTGTGAAGCCGAGGTCACGTGTTCCTTGAGCGCTTGCCTCATTGCACAATCAAGGACAATGACAAAGAGAAAGGGTGCCAGCATGTCTCCCTGTAAGACCCCCACGAGGATTTTGAACATTTTGCTCTCGCCATCCAGGGTGGCAACCTTGGCCGTGGTGCCCAAGTGCATATCCTCAATGGCTCACAGGAGACGAGGAGGGATATTATAAGCCTTCAAAATCATAATTTTGCATTGATGAATCGAGTCAAACGCCTTCTTGAAGTCAATGAAGGTTAGGCATTGTTATTCTTCACTTCCTCAATGATTCTTCGGAGGGCAAGGATCTGTGTGACTGTGTTCCTCTTCTCTCCGAAGCCGTTCTGATTGTAACATAGTTTCGGGTCGATAGCAGCCCGAATCTGGTTGAGAATCAAGCGGTTGCAGACCTTGGCCAAGACACATGTCAGGCATGTGTATATTCATGGTTAGTTGAAGAGCTAACCAAGAGAGAAGGCTCAAACAACATTCCATCTTTATTCCATGTTTTCTTACATTATGGAAAGAAACCATTGGGCCCATTATGTCTGCCAGCTCTTCGATAAATCCCTTTCCCTCACATTTCCTTGTAAACTATTCTCACACATATGTTGATTGTTATCTCTCGCCATCCTACCTCTTCACATTACAAGGCACAATGTTGGGAGATAGGAGGAAACCTGATCACTTGGAGAAAACCCACAGAGACACAGGAAGAACTTGAAAATTTCACACTGACACAACTGTAATTCAGAATGGATTCTACAGTCCTGAAATATTTCCAACAATGTTTGGGCAAATGTGTGAACAGATGGTCCGTCTCGGCATTCCCTGCGATTCCCATTACAGTGCCCTCCATAATGTTTAGGACAAAGACCCATAATTTATTTATTTGCCTCTGTACTCCACAATTTGAGATTTGTAATAGAAAAAATCACATGTGGTTAAAGTGCACATTGTCAGGTTTTAATAAAGGCCATTTTTATACATTTTGGTTTCACCATGTAGAAATTGCAACTGTGTTTATACATAGTCCGTCCCCCCCTTTTCAGGGCACCATAATGTTTGAGACACATGGTTTAATGGGCATTTGTAAATCCTCTGGTCTGCTTAATTGCCTCCTTAATACAGGTATAAGAGAGCTCTCAGTACCTAGTCTTTCCTCCAGTCTCTCCATCAACTTTGGAAACTTTTATCGCTGTTTATCAGCATGAGGACCAAAGTTGTGCCAATGAAAGTCAAAGAAGCCATTATGAGACATGAGAAACAAGAATAAAACTGCTAGAGACATCAGCCAAACCTTAGGCTTACCAAAATCAAATGTTTGGAACATCATTAAGAAAAAAGAGAGCACTGGTGAGCTGACTAATCGCAAAGGGACTGGCAGGCCAAGGAAGACCTCCATAGCTGATAACAGAAGAATCCTCTCTATAATGAAAAATCCCCAAACACCTGTCCGACAGATCAGAAACACTCTTCAGGAATCAGGTGTTGATTTGTCAATGACTGCAGAGACTTCATGAACAGAAATACAGAGGCAACATTACAGGATGCAAAATACAGAGGCTACACTGCAAGATGGTTAGCTGCAAAAATAGGATAGAAACATAGAAAATAGGTGCAGGACGAGGCCATCCGGCCCTTCGAGCCAGCACCGCCATTCATTGTGATCATGGCTGGCCATCCACAATGAATAACCCGTGCCTGCCTTCTCCCCATATCCTTTGATTCCACTAGCCTCTAGAGTAACTCTCTCTTAAATCCATCCGGTGATTTGGCCTCCACTGCCCTCTGTGGCAGAGAATTCCACAAATTCACAACTCTCTGGGTGAAAAAGTTACTTCTCACCTCAGTTTTAAATGGCCTCCCCTTTATTCTAAGACTGTGACCCCTGGTTCTGGATGCCCAACATTGGGAACATTCTTCCTGCATCTACCTTGTCCAGTCCTTTTATAATTTTATATGTTTTATAAGATCCCCTCTCATCCTTCTAAACTCCAGTGAATACAAGCCTAGCCTATTCAATCTTTCCTCATATGACAGTCTCGCCATCCCAGGGATCAATCTCGTGAACCTACTCTGCACTGCCTCAATTACAAGGATGTCCTTCCTCAAATTAGGAGACCAAAACTGTACACAATACTCCAGATGTGGTCTCACCAGGGCCCTACACAACTGCAGAAGAACCGATACTGAAATCCTCTCGTTATGAAGGCCAACATTCCATTAGCGTTCTTCACTGCCTGCTGTACCTGCACGACAACTTTCAGTGACTGATGTACAAGGGCACCCAGGTCTCGGTGCACTTCCCCCTTACCTAACCTGACACCATTGAGATAATAATCTGCCTCCTTGTTTTTGCCGCCAAAGTGGATAACCTCACATTTATCTATATTATACTGCATCTGCCACGCATCTGCCCACTCACTCAACCTGTCCAGGTCACCCTGCAACCTCCTAACATCGTTTTCGCAGTTCACACTGCCACCCAGCTTTGTGTCATCCGCAAACTTGCTAGTGTTACTTCTAATTCCTTCATCCAAATCATTAATATATATGGTAAACAGTTGCGGCCCCAACACCGAGTCATGCGGCACTCCACTCGCCACTGCCTGCCATTCTGAATGCCAAGGATGGCCAGGTTACAGTTCTTCTTTCGTGCCCATCATCCATGTTTCAAATGTTGAGATCACTGTCATCGTCCGTCCTGAAAAGAACGCAAGCTTCAATGCTACAATCAGTGGGAGCCATCACATGTTGCAATAGATGATGGTGGTAGCAGAATTAGCTCAGGACACTTCCAGTTTCCAGCCCCGCGACGTGGACGCTTCTGCTATGGGGCCAGGTTACAGGTTCCCAAGAAGTACTTAAAAGAGCAATCACAGTTCTGGAAAAAGGTCTTGTGGACAGATGAGACAAAGATTAACTTATATCAGAGTGATGGCAAAAGCAAAGTGTGGAGGAGAGAAGGAACTGCCCAAGATCCAAAGCATACCACCATACCAGCTATGAAACACGGTTGTGGGGGTGTTCTGGCCTGGGCACCTATGTCTGCTGAAGGTACCGACTCACTTATCTTCATTGATGATACAACTGCTGATGGTAGTAGCATAATGAATTCTGAAGTGTATAGACACATCCTATCTGCTCAAGTTCAAACAAATGCCTCAAAACCCATTGGCCGGCAGTTCATTGTACAGCAAGACAATGATCCCAAATATCCTGCTAAAGCAACAAAGGAATTTTTCAAAGCTAAAAAATAGTTTGAGTGGCCAAGTCAATCACCTGATCTGAACCCAATTGAGCATGCCTTTTATATATGGAAGAGAAAACTGAAGGGGACTAGCCCCCAAAACAAGCATAAGCTAAAGATGGCTGCAATACAGGCCTGGCAGAGCATCACCAGAGAAGACACCCAGCAACTGGTGATGTCCATGAATAGACAATAGACAATAGGTGCAGGAGTAGGCCATTCAGCCCTTCGAGCCAGCACCGCCATTCAATGCGATCATGGCTGATCACTATCAATCAGTACCCCGTTCCTGCCTTCTCCCCATACCCCCTCACTCCGCTATCCTTAAGAGCTCTATCCAGCTCTCTCTTGAAAGCATCCAACGAACTGGCCTCCACTGCCTTCTGAGGCAGAGAATTCCACACCTTCACCACCCTCTGACTGAAAAAGTTCTTCCTCATCTCCGTTCTAAATGGCCTACCCCTTATTCTCAAACTGTCGCAGACTTCAAGCAGTCATTGCATGCAAAGATATGCAACGAAATACTAAACATCACTACTTTCATGTACATGTCATTGCTGTGTCCCAAACATTATGGTGCCCTGAAATGGGGGGACTATGTATAAACACTGCTGTAATTTCTACGTGGTGAAACCAAAATGTATAAAAATGGCCTTTATTAAAATCTGAAAATGTGCACTTTAACCACATGTGATTTTTTCTATTACAAATCTCAAATTGTGGAGTACAGAGGCAAATAAATAAATGATGCGTCTTTGTCCCAAACATGGAGGGCACTGTATCAGAGAAGCTGGACTCCAGCCAATTTGATTCATTTTATGTGATATAAAGAAATCGCTAAGAACATTGCCTATAGCAAAGATTTAAGGGACCAGATAACATCCTAGCTGTAGTACTCAAGACATGCGTACCAGTACTTGCCAAACTATTCCAGTATAGTTACAAAAGTAGTATCTATCCAAAATGTGGAAAAATGTGCAGATGTATGTCATGTTCACAAAAAGCAGGACAAATCCAATCCAGCTAACTGCCACTCCATCTGTTAAGCTGATGAACGCTGTAAACAGCAGGACTATAAAAAAGGAAATTCAACAAAAGCCTGATGACCAATGCCTAGCTCGGGTTTTACTACCACATAGTTCTAGACCTCATCACTGGACTCAGCTAAAAGAAGATTTCTTGGAGCCGCTTGTTTAGATGTCATTAAGCAGATGAGGAAAAAGGCAGAGGAACTGGGAGAATAAAATGGAGTCCTGGGAGAAGGCTTTGGTGTAAGTTAATTGAGATAGATGTAGGAGTCGGTTAGCTTATGGTGGATATTGGTATTGACCTACTCCTCAGGATGGAGACTGAGAAATCCAGTTTTCTGTGAAAATCATATTCCCATTCTGCTCTACATTTCCCATGACGACAATTTAAAGCTAACTTGTTTTTTCTCTCTCACCCAGTGGGAGTCTTCTACTGATATATTAACTCGGTTTCATTTTTCACAGATAATGTTTTGCTGACTATACTTTCTGAGTATTTTGAGCATTCTCTATTTTTATCTCAAATTTAAAATAAAATTACTTGGTCTTGGAGATTTATCTGAATTCATTCATACAGATTTACTTATTAGAAATCTCCTATTGACTTCTCTTAACAGTGTTACTCTGAAATTTTATTTTCTGCTACATCTCTGCTAAAGTATAATTTTATTGCATACGGACCTTCATTTTATGTAACGGGCCAAGGACATTTGCTTGTTTCATTTGATTGAAAGCAGATAAAATAAGCACAAAATGAAGTTCAATTAAAAGGCAGTATAACATTTCTTGGAATCATAGAAATGTACAGGGAAGTAAGTAGGGGCCTATTCTAAGAAACTTGAAAGTACTCTAATTGTACTCGAGCCACATGATGTTCCCAAGTTGAAAGAATTTCCTTTGATACTCTTTATGAGGCAGTTGTGTGGAATAACTTGCATGATTTTGTGCAGTATCACAATTACAATTTGACAACTCAAGTACTTAACAGTTAAACTCAAAGTGATACATGCTTTTGGGATGTCCGCTGGCTAGATCATAGAATCTTATTACGTTCTACATGAATTATTATGATGGATGACACTGACTCATTTTGAAAGAGTGCACTTGCTTATTTTAGTATGAACCCATTCTATTTCCTTGGTGCCCGGTTTTTCTCTGAAAACCGCTTCTTTTCCTTATTAATGGTTTTTGTCTTCCACTAATATTTCATTATTTACAGTAATATATAGATCATTTAGTGCTATCAAGATGTTGTCTGCTGTCTGCACATGCTCAGCAACCATGATTCCATATAAGTCTACCTTTCATTTGGAATTTGAACTTTCTATCTTGTTTGTGGAATGCATTATATGCAAATATGTTCAGTGCTACTTTCCATATGTAGTTTATATTTAAAAATGAGAGCTGTCAAAGATAATTGTGTGTGTATGTGCATGGTAGGGGGAGGGGAAATATTTGCAATTTCTTTATGATAAAAGAGGAACTTGATACATAAATGAAGTGTGCACATGTGTGGGACTCTCGGGCGGGCGAGGCCTGCGGACGGAATCAGCGATAATTTCCAGACGCTTTGAAGATATGTATTACGGAAATGAGTTGCTTAAAGCTTAAATAAAGTTTAAGTAAATTGGAATTTTCATTTGCCTCACAACAATTTAAGCAACTCAATCTCAGAAGTTAAGCAGTGTGACATCGAGATGGAGAAACTATTGAAACCACAACGCTTGGATCTGGATCCCAACTCACCTACTGCAGCAAAGGAATGGAAGCACTGGCTTCGTACACTAAATAACTTCTTTGATGAGTGTGGCGACAATGCACCAGACAAATTCAGGACATTAATAAGCTCTGTCTCTTACGATATATATGATTACATAGAGGAATGTACAACTTATGATTCTGCTATTGATGTACTAAGCAGACTCTTCGTTAAGACACCCAATGTAATATTTGCTCGACACCTCCTTGCTATTCCTAAACAAAAACCTGGTGAGTCACTTGATGAGTTTTTACAAGAACTTCAAAGACTTAGTAAAGACTGCCTTCAAAGCAGTTACAGCTGATCAATATCGACAGGAACTTATTCGAGACTCGTTTATCAATGGTTTGGCATCGCCTTTAATACGACAGAGACTATTAGAAAACAAAACCTTGGATTTACAGTCAGCTTACAATCAAGCTTACTCATTAGACTTGGCTCAGAGAAATTCAGATGCTTATGGCTCATCTAATGTGTATTCTGCTGCAACTACTACAAAAGAATCTCACCCAAGTACTAACATGGAGCAAGCTGAAACAATTTCTACTGATAAATGTGCCCTTGCTGCAGCATATACTTATCCAAAAAGGAAGTGTTACTTTTGCGGGGGTAATATTCATAATAGAGAGATATGTCCTGCTCGAGAGGCAACTTGTAATAGTTGTGGCAAGAAGGGACATTATTCTAGAGTATGCAAGTCCAAAGCAACTACTAAAAGTGTGACTGCTGCCATGTATATGCCTTCTCTATGTGCAATTACAGCTGCATTTCCTCAGAGCTTGTCTCAAGCAGCTACAATGGTATCCATCAATCGCCATACACTTAATGTACTACTTGATTCTGGCAGTTCAGATAATTTTATAAATGAACAAGTTGTGTCTCGACTAAATCTAACTGTAATTCCTTCAAATAGAGAAATCTCGATGGCTCTGACATCTCTCAATGCTCAAATTATTGGATCTTGTATTGTAGACTTTATTCTGAACAAAACTAGTTATAAATCCGTATGTCTTGGTATTATGGAAAATTTGTGTAGCGATGTAATTCTAGGTCAGGATTTTCAGAAACAGCACAGATCACTTCAAATAATGTATGAAGGAACTATGCCTGATCTTGTATTGTCAAAGCCACCAGTATTGTGAGTTTTTTCTGCTGCATCTGTTGAATATCCTTCATTATTCACTAATTTATCTTCTAAGTGCAAGCCAATTGCTACAAAATCAAGACATTTTAGTAAGGATGACAAAAACTTTATCGCCACAGAAGTAACTAATCTTTTACGAGAAGGGATCATAGAGCCCAGCTCTTCCCCTTGGAGGGCACAAGTTGTCGTGGTTAAGGACCCCTTGGAGAGACATAGAAAGAGACTCTGCATTGATTACGCTCAAACTATAAACCAGTTCACGGAGCTTGACGCATATCCATTACCTCGTATAGATATTATCAATACATTAGCTAAGTATAAGGTATTCTCTACTTTTGACCTAAAAAGTGCTTACTACCAAATTCCTTTGAAAGAATCAGAAAAGAAATACACTGCGTTTGAAGCAAATGGAAAATTATACCACTACTGCAGAGTTCCTTTTGGTGTAATTAATGGTGTGGCAGTTTTTCAGAGAGAGATGGACAAACTTGTTGAACAGGAAAACCTTAAAGATACTTTCCCTTATCTTGATAATATAACTATTGCAGGAAAAGACCAAGCTGAACATGACAAAAATGTACAACGGTTTTTAGAAGTTGTACATTCTAAAAATCTAACATTAAATGAGGCTAAGTCAATAATATCAGTGTCATCACCGGGCGGCACGGTGGCGCAGCGGTAGAGTTGCTGCTTTACAGCGAATGCAGCGCCGGAGACTCAGGTTCGATCCTGACTACGGGTGCTGCACTGTAAGGAGTTTGTACGTTCTCCCCGTGACCTGCGTGGGTTTTCTCCGAGATCTTCGGTTTCCTCCCACACTCCAAAGACGTACAGGTATGTAGGTTAATTGGCTGGGTAAATGTAAAAATTGTCCCTAGTGGGTGTAGGATAGTGTTAATGTGCGGGGATCGCTGGGCGGCACGGACTTGGAGGGCCGAAAAGGCCTGTTTCCGGCTGTATATATATGATATGAATATTCTTGGTTATTGGGTTGGAAATGATATGATCAAGCCTGATCCAGAAAGACTCCGCCCACTCCAAGAGATACCTGTTCCAGCTACATTAAACTCTCTACGAAGGGTTCTTGGCATGTTTGCATATTATGCTAAATGGATAACAAATTTCTCTGACAAAATTCAACCTTTGATTAGAGCAAAATCTTTCCCCCTTGACTCTACAGCAATTGGTGCCTTTACTTCTTTAAAGAAACAATTAGAATCTGCGACATTACACGCCATCGATGAGGATCTCCCCTTTGTTGTTGAATGTGATGCCTCTGATTTAGCAGTATCAGCAACATTAAATCAAGGAGGACGACCAGTGGCTTTCATGTCTCGTACTCTCCAAGGTAGTGAATTGCATTACCCACCCGTCGAAAAGGAAGCTACAGCAATTATTGAAGCAGTGAGAAAATGGAGTCATTTCCTTGCTCGCCAGCACTTCACTTTGATAACAGATCAGTGTTCAGTAGCTTTTATGCTAAATAATCGGAAGCGAACGAAGATTAAAAACAGTAAAATTCGTGAATGGAGGATTGAATTATCTGCATATAGTTATTCAATTGAGTACCGCCCTGGTAAGGATAATGTTGCTCCGGATGCATTAACTCGAGCATTTTGTGCCTCTGTTCATTCTTCTGCACTCACTGATCTTCACAATGGGCTGTGTCATCCTGGAGTCACTCGTATGTTACACTATGTTCGTTCCAAAAACTTGCCTTTCTCTACAGAAGATGTGAAGATGACGTGTGCTTCATGTAGAATCTGTGTTGAATTAAAACCAAGGTTTTTCCGTCCTGAAGAAGGAAGATTAATCAAAGCTACTCAACCTATGGAACGTTTGAGTATTGACTTCAAAGGGCCTTTACCATCCTCCTCTCAAAATGTTTATATACTTACCAAAGTTGATGAATATTCGAGGTTTCCATTTGCCTTTCCTTGTCCAAATATGTCAGCTGCTACGGTTATCAAATGTTTAGATCAACTGTGTTTCATTCTGTGGATTTCCAAGTTACATACATTCTGATAGGGGCACCTCATTCATGTCAAAAGATTTAAAGGACTACCTTTCTAATAGAGGAATTGCAACAAGTAAAACAACACCATATCATCCTATTGGAAATGGTCAGGTTGAGAGGTATAACGGAATCATTTGGAAAGCAGTGAAACTGGCTTTAAAGTCAAACGACATACCAGATTGGCAGTGGGAATGTGTTCTACCAGATGAATTACACTCCATCAGATCTCTACTGTCAACTGCTACCAATACTACTCCACATGAGCGGTTCTATAACTTCAAACGGCGTTCTTCTAGTGGTACTTCTCTGCCATCATGGTTGACTAGCCCTGGGCCTGTGTTGCTTCGTCGATATGTCCGATCAAATAAGAATGAGCCCTTTGTTGATGAAGTTGAACTGACTGATGTCAACCCTTCTTATGCAACTATCAAGTGTCAGGATGGACGTCAGTCAACCATCTCACTTCGTGACCTTGCACCATGTCCATCTTCTCCATCAGCTCCATCACTCCTTGATAATATTCATCGAGAACGTCCTTCAACATTCCCATCATCCCCTATGAAAACTTCTATAAGTAATTCTAAAATTGAAAATGTAAATAACAATATGAGTGAAGTTGATGACCAAGCAATATATGTACCACCGGCTATTGAAACACCATTATCTCCTGATGCTCCAGTGCTGCGACGGTCATCAAGACATACTAAACCCCCTGACCATCTCAACTTATAAATAGGAGGGGAGAATGAAGTGTGCGCATGTGCGGGACTCTCGGGCGGGCGAGGCCTGCGGAATCAGCGATAATTTCTAGACGCTTTGAAGATATGTATTACGGAAATGAGTTGCTTAAAGCTTAAATAAAGTTTAAGTAAATTGGAATTTTCATTTGCCTCACAACAATAAATATGGACGAAAACCCATGTATCTCTGGACCACTTTCTCCCACCTTGCCGCTTGCAAAGACATTATCCCCTGCTCTCAATTTTTTCAGTTTCCACCGCATCTGCTCCCAGCATGAGGCTTTCCATTCCAGAACATCTGAAATGTCCTCATTGTTTAGTAAACATGGTTTCTCCCCTACTGTCATGGATGGATCCCTCACCTGTGTCTCCTCTGTGTTTTGTGGTTTTGCTCTAACTGTCCATCCTCCCAGGTGGAATAAGGATACAGTTCCCCTTGTCCTTTCAGCTCCTTCCGCATCCAACACATTATCCTCTGACATTTACGTCGCCTTCAAAGTGATCCCAGCACCAGTCACATCTTCCCATCTCAACCCTTTCCAACCTTCCGCAGAGACCGTTCCCTCCGCCGCTCCTTGGTTCACTTATCTCTTCCTACACATACCATCTCCTCCTCGGGTACCTTCCCCCGCAACTGCAGGAGATGTAACACCTGTCCCTATACTTCCTCACTCACCCCCAT
Organism: Rhinoraja longicauda; assembly: GCF_053455715.1. Taxonomy (NCBI): domain Eukaryota; kingdom Metazoa; phylum Chordata; class Chondrichthyes; order Rajiformes; family Arhynchobatidae; genus Rhinoraja; species Rhinoraja longicauda. The sequence continues at coordinate 109,368,329 of NC_135953.1, forward strand.
CCATGGACCCCAGCAGTCCTTCCAGCTGCAACAGAGGTTCACTGCATCTCCTCTATCTTCACCTAATGCATCCCAATGTGGCCTCCTGTACATAGGTAACCTTTTCGCCGAACACGTGCGCTCAATCCACCAAGGCCTGTTGGATCTCCCAGTTGCTGACCATTTTAACTCCTTTTCCATTACCATAATGATCTTTCTGTCCTGGACCTCCTCCATTGCCAGAGTGAGGCCACTCGCAAACTAGAGGAACAATCCCTCATATTCCGCTTAGGAAGTTCACAACCCAACAAGGTGATCATTGAATGATCCAATTTTAGGTTATTACAAAACCCTTCCCTTCTCCCTTCTTCCCATGCAACCTTCCCCATTCCCTTCTGCCTACATTCCTTCCTCCTGCCTCACAATTCACAACTCTTCAATTTTTTGTCTCACACCTTCCATATTTTCATCTCTGGCCTTTGTCCACCATCTGCCTATTTAAAAAAAACCTTACCTGCATGAACCTATTATTTGTCAGGCTTTGTCTTGCCCCTACTCTCTTTGTCTTGCCCCTACTGCAGAGGCCCAGAGGAAACGCACCGCGCGCAAGGCCCGGGCTACCTCCATTCCCACAGCAGCACCCATCCACTTGTGTCCTACGTGTGGGCGTGCCTTCGGCCCGGATTGGCCTCACCAGTCACTTCCGGACCCACAGTCACCAATCTTCCAACTGAAAGTGAAGTCATGGTCATCTTCGAACCCGAAGGACGAACAACAACAACAACAACTCTCTTCCAGCTTTCTTTCCCGCCCCCAACCCTGCAATCAGTTTGGGGAAGAGTCCCGACCTGAAATGTCACCTGTCCATGTTTTCCAGAGATGCTGCCTGGTCCACTGAGTTTTCTCCAACACTTTGTATATTTTTTAAAATAAATTTATGTACTGTTTGACCAGTACTATATTTGCCATGACTCGAACTGTAATGATCAAGGTATCAACTAGATGTATTTCCGGAAGAAATAAAGGGAAGTTGCAAAAGTAAAGCAACTAGTATGAAAATAACATTTAACGATTTAAAAAAAATAAATGATGCTTCATGACACAATATCAAGACACTTACATTGAGGGAATCAAGCATGGTAACTCAAATTTCACTGTACCTTAACTGGTACATGCGACAATAAATTGATCTTGAAATCTTGAACAAAAGAGATCTGTTATGTAGCTCTTGTTGACCTTCAGCAAGATCTTCAACCTGGTTAGCTGGAATGACATCTATGTCATCCTCTTCAAAATTGGTTGTGCACATTAGATGCCCTCACAATTCAAGGAATCTCATGGGAGAAAGCACATATTCAAATAACCATTGAAAATAAAATATATATGTTCAGCATTGACACTAGGAAGAAGCAATGGTCTGCATGCTGGATTTGAAATATGGTCTGTGCTCATCAAGTAAAATGATTAATCTTGTCAACTAATCAAGGGTGGACCAGCTTGCTCATGAACAGGCAATTTCACAGAAGAAGACATGGCACCCAGCTGACTGTTCAGGATCTCCTCTTCAAAGAAGAGAAATTATTCAAAGGCAATTATTCCTCTTCCCCAGCTAGCCTCTCCTGCGAGGTTCACAAGGCTCTATCCTAGGCCCCATTCTCTTCTCTCTGTACATGCTCCCCCTCGGCCAAATCATTCAAAGGCACGGCATTTCCTTCCACTGCTATGCGGATAACACACACAGCTGTATCCCCCCCTGAAACCCAACAACCGGTCAAATTTAATCAGCCTCATGCACTACCTTGAGGACATAAAATGTTGGATGGCACAGAACTTCCTTCAACTAAACGAGAGCAAGTCTGAGGTCATCCTATTCGCCCCCCACCCCCGACTCCATTAAAAACGATAACCGGCAGCTTTGGAAGCCTATCCTCCCAAGTCAAACCGCATGTCAAAAACCTTGGCATGATATTTGACTCTGCATTAAAGTTTGACAAGCAAGTCAACACTGTGGTAAAAGCCAGCTTCGTACCAGAGCTAAAATCAAACCATTCCTCCAATTTGATGACATTGAAAAAATCATCCACGCATTCATTTCCTCCTGCCTAGACGACTGCAACTCCCTATACACAGGGAGCAGCCAATCATCCCTGTCCCGCCTGCAATTGGTCCAAAACGCCGCAGCGAGACTCCTGAAGGGTACCCGTAAAAGGGACCACATCACCCCGATTCTGGCCTCTCTCCACTGGCTCCCAGTACAGTACAGAATCAACTTCAAGCTCCTATTCACATATAAAGCCCTAAACAGGCTTCCCCCCCCCCCCCCCCAATATCAAAAATCTTCTAACTCACCACTCTATCTCCAGGTCCCTCAGGTCGGCCGACTTGGGGCTACTCACTATCCCGCGGTCTAGGCTTAAGCTCAGGGGTGACCGCGCTTTTGCGGTTGCAGCTCCTAGACTGTGGAACAGCACCCTTCTCCCCATCAGAACTGCCCCCTCCATCGACTCCTTTAAGTCCAGGCTCAAAACCTATTTCTACTCCCTCGCGTTTGAGGCCCTCTGAGGGGCCGCTGTGAACTGTTTATGTATGTGCTGTTATGTTTGTGTGCCATTGTATGTTTGTTCTTAGTACCTGAACTGATGTACAGCACTTTGGTCAATGTGGGTTGTATTTAAATGTGCTATACAAATAAAATTGACTTGGCTTGACTTGACTTGACTTGAAAGAATAAGCTAATTTGTCAAATACAAGTTCGAGCTTAGCCTGCTTTTTGGGTCACCTGAGCCCCATGTACTTTTTCTTTCTGATGAATTGCAGGATCGTGTGAGCAAGCTCTCTGATGCATTATCTGAAGTTCACTATGGTATTAAAAAATATAGTTTGGTCTTGATTGAATTTTTAGCAGCTCATTTAAACTTGATGGACGTTTTTGTAAAAATGTTTTATTTATGTAACAATTAGAAAAGCCCTTGCCATCTTTGGCAAACTCTCTCTGCTTGTTTGGAAGAAGTGTATGCTGCAAACCTAAAAACAAACATGTATTTTTCTCAGGCTCGTTCTCTACTTTAAGTCTGAAAGGAAGGTTGTTAAATTGAAGCAGGAATATTGATTAAAGTGGTCTACCTTCCTTTGCTCTAAAGTCTCCACATCCTTCTGCAAAGGGATGACCAGAACTGTATGCAATACTCCAAATGTGGCCTAACCAAAGTCCTATAAACCTGCAACATAGTTTCCTGACTCTTGTACTCAATTCCCTGATTGACGAAGGCAAACGTTAAAGTTAAATGAATAAGGAAGTATGCCAATACAATTCTTTGAATGTGGGGAAAGCTCACACTTACCTTTTGCATTTGATGCACTTGCATTTGATGTACTTGTTAACTAAGTTATCTTTCAACTCCAGGAAGAGAACAAGCACAGTTGAGGAGAGGTACAAACACAGGTACTCCCTCTGCTGTAATGCGTGCAATTTTATCGCGGTGCACCAAACTTCACATTACGATGTAGGATGCCAAGAAACAGAATTAAAGTATCCCAGCAACTGCTCATTCGTCATCCCCCGTTTTCCCCCACTGTGCAAGTTCAATGACGAATTATCCTATGGATCAGTGTGAAGAGGCTACCTGTAGAGCTTGTTATTACAGAGAAATCTCTGGGCAGGGGTGGGCAATGCAGGCAAACAGAGAGTGAGTGATAGCAGTTTCCATCACATCCAATAGAGAGAGACCTTAAGATCTAGCGGAGCTTGCAACACATGGAACAAGTGTTTCTAGTTCCAAGCAATAGCTTGTATCCACCATGCCCACTGGAGTGCACGCTAGGCCCATTTTTAAGTGCTGATTGTCCACACTACTTGCCCATAGCTTTCCAACAACAGCCCTCGCAGTTAAAACTAGTCCACTCCAATCCATTGGAGCAATCCATTGCTGGGATTTTCCAGTGGAGGGCAGGGGTTTTCATCAGTTTCCCAGCCCAGTATTGTCTACCCCCAGAGGATGTATTTTTTCCTGGTAGGAAGTGGGTAAGTATTTGTGACTTCTAAGACTGATATCATTAAATCAAGCACCGCGGAGGGTAGCTCGAAGTAGGATGCCAGACACTAAATAGCGGATTTTTTAAAATTCTGATGTATCTGCTTCATTTGTTACAAAACATCCATGGTATTCTTGACTGTTTTTTCTCTAAAACCCCAGGACTCCTATATATAGGCGAGACCAAGTGCAGGCTCGACGATCGTTTCGCTCAGTCCACCTAGGTCGATGTGATCTCATGGTTGCTAAACACTTTAATTTCCCCTCCCATTCCCATACTGACCTTTCTGTTCTGGGCTTCCTCCACAATCAGAGTGAGGCCCAAAGCAAATTGGAGGAACAGCACCTCACATTTTGCTTGGGCAGCTTACAACCCAGTGGTACGAGTATTGATTTCTCTAACTTCAAGTAACTCTTACTTTCCCTCTATCTCCGCCCCTCCCCATCCTAGTTCTCTGACAAGTTTCACTGCCCTACTGACTAAATTTTACTATTTGTACGTCTTGTTGTTACCTTTCCCTCAGCTAACATTAAACCATTCTATATTGTCCTTGATCATCATCCCCTTTGGGTAAAACACACCCTTCCATAATTCTAGGTATCCCTCTTCCCTGACTCTCAGTCTGAAGAAGGGTCTCAACCTGAAACGTCACCCATTCCTTCTCAAATACTGCCTGTCCCTCTGAGTTACTCTTCAGTCTATCGTCGGTGTAAATCAGCATCTGCAGTTCCTTTCTACACATTTGTTAATACATGGACTATCAAACCATACCTTGGATGTGCAGCACTTGAAAGAAATAAACCAGTTTTAAAATTTCAAACCGCATCAGACATTGTTAATTACTTATGCCTGTTGTGTCATGGATGATTTTTAGAACATTGATATGCAACCATAGATTCTATATTTTCCATATACTATCTGCTGTGCATTGTAATATGTTATAATTTTTTTGTAACCCTAACCTGATGCACAAAGGGTTTTTTTTTAACTGCTAGGTAGAGCACATTTAAATTCAACTCTTATTGAAAACAGCGAAAGTATATGAATTTTGTTGGAAAAGAATGGAAATTGTTAAAGACATTTAAACTCCATTCTATCGTCTTGATTAGGTTTGGATACCTTAGTTCCATTTTGTCTTTCACAATCTATATACTAAAACTGTTGTTTGGTTGTTTGTTCCTGAACTACAGCCAAAACGGTATATGATATCATGACACTTTTAGGCCCACCTTACTCACCGTCGTCCCCTTGGTGCTAATGGAAGAAGTTTCATTGAAATCGGTGTTGTATTTTTAAAGTTATTCACATTTTAAAGTTTAAATCTATCTCGTAGGGAGGATGGGGAGGAGGGAGGATAAGGGGGATTGAAGGGGATGGAGTGGGGAGGGGGAGTGGGGGAGGAGAGGGTGCTGCACCAATGCAGGAGAGGTTTGGGCCCAACGGGTCCACTTGGTCTAGTAGTACTTAAAACTAAATCAGCTAAAGTGAAGAACATTGTTGATCAGTTGTTGGTAGTAATACTGCCAGATTACTAAAGATTGCATAGAATATACACAGGAGTTGGTCATTTCAGCCAATCAGCCAATGCTGATTTATGATTGGTATCATAATTGGTACTATATTATTATTGGTCTAGCGTTTGGAATTTTTAATAATAATACCTCAATATTTATCATATTTTTCAGGCTCTACAACAAGTAGCCCTACAGCAACAACACCATGAAAGGCATCTGAAATTGTGCAAACACGCTGCGAGTGTTTTGCTACTTGAGATCCTATATCGCCATCTGCCATGCCAGTGGAGTGAAATTTCCATCTATTGACTACTTGCAGCCTGCATAAATGGTACTCCAAGCAGTTGGTCTTCCATTCCACCCGGAGTGAACAACTCCAGATAATATTTCAATATCAGTCAGGAAAATGCTGCAAGATTTAAGAATGTCAACAACTTACCTTCACGCATCCAACCTGTGCAGTTGTTGTGGAAGGCCCACCATCTGAGGGATCCGCAAGCTCTTGCCAAGGGCTCGATTCTGCTCCTGAAATGTCTCTCTTTCAAGCTTTGGGTCCAGTGCAGACCTGGCTAGGACAAGAGTTGGAGAAATGTGGGATCGACGCCATGATCTACACTCGCTATGTCCTTAGTCTTCTGCTCCATGACAGTTATGACTACGACTTGCAGGAACAGGTGCGTATGGTAACTGTTAATGTATTTAATAAATTATAATGTGTAGGGAAGAACTGCAGATGCTGGTTTAAATCGGTAGACACAAAATGCTGGAGTAACTCAGCGGGGACAGGCAGCATCTCTGGAGAGAAGGAATGGGTGACGTTTCGGATCGAGACCTGACTTCAGAGTCTCATTTCAGAATAGCAAGTAGTTTGTTTAGGCTGCTTTTGTTGTGAAATAAAAATATATGTAGTGTTAAATATAATGTTCTCTTTACTATGACAGGCGCTTCCTAAGGTACATATTTTCCATAATTTTATTGTTTCTGCAGCATCTCTTCAGCAAAAATAAATTGATTAAATTGTATTATTTTATAGAATAATTTAGAAACATAGAAAACATGGGGGAGGAGGAGGAGGAGGCTATTTGGCACTTTGAGCCAGCACCGCCATTCATTGTGATCATGGCTGATCATCCACAATCAGTAACCTGTGCCTGCCTTTTCCCCATATCCCTTGATTCCACTAGCCCCTGGAGCTCTATCTAACTCTCTTTTAAATTCATCCAGTGAATTGGCCTCCACTGCCTTCTGTGGCAGAGAATTCCACAAATTCACAACTTTCACATCCTCCCCTTTATTCTTCAACTGTGGCCCCTGGTTCTGGACTCCCCCAACGTTGGGAACATTTTTCCTGCATCTAGCTTGTCCAGTCCTTTTATAATTTTATACGTTTCGATAAGATTCCCTCTCATCCTTCTAAATTCAAGTGAATATTTCTTTATTGCTCGCCAGTGTGTACAGAGGGTAAATGGTAGCTTCCTTTAGCTGTTTCTGAGTTGTCAGTCATTTTCTTCATCCAAGAGTATCAGAAATCTGGAAATCTCTCCCGAAAAGCAGCTGAAGTCCTTTGAGAATCTCAAAACTGGAATTTGATTGTTTTGTCTTTGCTTTTGAGTTAAAGGCTCAAAGCATGAAGATAGAATGGTGTAATTGAATTCTGGATATGCTTCAAGGGATGAAATGCTTACTTTGTGCTCCTAAAGTCTAAGAATATATTGCTTCACTTAGGAGGTCAAAGAATGACTATTTGCATGACCTATTGTTCCTATGAAATAAAATTATCTTTAATATAGCAATATTGATTCAATGCAGTTATGGGTGATATTTGGTATATTGTAGACTGATTTCACTATAATAAACTAAACAGAAGTGATTGCAGGAAGTTCAAAATAGTTAATGGAAATCAGTAAATTAAGCCATGTCATTCTATTCCAGTCATATTTCTTGTTATATTCATTGGATATTTGGACAAGAATCAGGCAGAGAGATGACAATTATTAGTTGAAAGCTCTTGAACAACAACTCTGTGGCTTTCAGCAGTTAAATATTGGCTAGGTGTCCACGGAAAGGTGAAACTCTTATGCAAAATGCCAAAGCCTAAATGTCTCTATGATAAATGTCTTAATTTAATGTAAACCAAATGCTTCACAAGAATCTTTATTTCCATTCATCCGGCCTAGCATTCAAGAATGTTTGCTTGCACCCATTTTCATGCCAATTGTCTGAATTCACCCCATAGTTGAGGTGGCTGATATTGGCAATTGTGTCACATCATAATAGAAATAAAAATATCACAGAAGTCAGATATGCTGGACCACATACTTTTTTGGATTCCTCCTAACCAGTTCGCCAAATGTTTCTTGAATTATCTCCATATTCTTTTCTAATTAAATTTACTTGACCATTTGGATATTGCTCAATCTTTGTAGAAATGTTTCTCTCTTTCTCTCTCTTTATGCACTTGCAGAATGCATCCCGAACTGGTATATATCTTAGAAATGGAATATCCTGTTGGGAATAACTTGTTGCTGTTTGCCTTTCCTCGCAATTCCTTATGTTAGAAGATGCAAATAAGGAAAGGAGTGTGCATTAATATCCTCCATTTTAATTTAAGAATAAAAGCGTCAAAATACCTATCAGATGCAAAAGGGAAAAAATGGGTGCCAAACTGAAAGTATGTGCATTTGAAGGGGGAATTTGGTCAAAGGGTTGGATGTTGTTCCTGTTTTCAACTCTGGTTCCACCTGGAAACAAAGGTCTTCTTGGTAACCTTGTTAGTGATATGAAAAGATATATCTTTTATCTTATATTTATAATTGTAAGCATAATCTGTAATCCTATACTTATAATTTTTGTTCTTCATTTTGATTTTATTGGACAATCATTAAAAACAATTTTGTTGCCTCCAAAATTCAGCATGTAAATATTGATGGCAAGGCTAGGGCCGATTGTCCTTGAAAATATGTTGATGCGTTTCTGAATTCAGGCACTGCAATATGTGTGGTGAATGGACCTTTAATAAGCGATGGGAGCAGAATTCAGGCATTCAGCCCATCATAGCTGCTCTGCCATTGAATATGGCTAATCTATCTCTTCCTCCTAACCCCATTCTCCTACCTCCTCCCGTCAACCCCTGACACCCGCACTAATCAAGAATCTATCTATCTCTGCCTTAAAAATATCCATTGACGGCCTCCACTGCCTTCTGTGGCAAAGATTTCTACTGATTCACCACCCACTAACTAAAGAAATTCTTCCTCATCTCAATTCTAAAGGAATGTCCTTTAATTCTGAGGCTATGACCTGTAATCCTAAGCTCTCCCACGAGTGGAAACATCCTCACCACATCCACTCTATCCAAGCCTGTGGTGCTATTAGGATGGGAATTTTAGAATTTTTACCCATGGTCAATAAACAAATGACAATCTATTTTTAAATCAAAGTGGATGAAAGTTCAGCACATTTATTGTCCATGGTCTTCTTTAGATTGGAAGTTGTGAGGCTGGAAAGGTGTTACCATGGAAACTTTGAATTGCAGCAATGCATTTGATCGGCAATGCAATAACATGATCATGGGTGGAAGAAGTTTATGTTTAAGATGGTGGATAGGGGTCCAGATCATGTAGAATGCTTTGTTATGGATTAGATCAAGTGTCTTGAACGTTCTTGTAGCTGTGCACATCCATCCAATCCAATGGCAATTTTTAATCTAATTAATTACAAATTTTTGGAGGTGAGTCACACTCTGCAAAATACGTAACCCTTGATTAGCTATTGCATTCTGAAAAAAAAAGATTGCAGATGCTGAAATCGGGAACAAAAACTGAACTTGAGTATGTCAATGATTTTGGTCGAGACCCTGCATCAGGTTGACTTGCACGATTTGCCTCCACAGAAGCCAATTGACTTGCTGAGTTCCTTAATTTCTTAGGGATTGGATTCACTCTCATTCCAAAGAGAATGGCTAATTAGGGACAGTCAGCAAGGCTATGTGCAGAGCAGGTAATGTCTTACAAACTTGATTTGAGTTTTGGAGGTCACAAAAGTGATTGATAAAGGTAGGACAGTGGATGTTGTCTACATAGCCTTTAGTGCTGCAAGAAACAAAGTTTTGGAGGAACACAATGGGTCAGGCAACATCTTTGGAGGGAATGGATAGGTAATGTTTCAAGTCAGGATCCTTCTATAGGAGGATCCCAACCCAAAACGTCATTTGTCCATTACGTCCACAGATGCTGCTGACCTGTTGAGTTCCTCAAGCACTTTGTTTTTTTCCCCAAGATTCCAGCATTTTGCAGTCTCTTGCATCCAACTTTATTAAGGCATTTTACAAGGTCCTTCATAGTTGGCTGATCGAGAAGATTAAATACATGTGTTCCACGGTGACTTGGTAGTTTAATTCAGAATCGGTTTACCCATAAAAGATGTTGTGGTGGAAAGGTGTTATTCTGGCTGAAGGTCTGTGAAGAGTGGTGTTACATAGAAACATAGAAACATAAAAAATAGGTGCAGGAGTAGGCCATTCGGCCCTTCGAGCCTGCACCGCCATTCAATATGATCATGACTGATCATCCAGCTCAGTAACCTGTACCTGCCTTCTCTCCATACCTCCTGATCCCTTTAGGCACAAGGGCCACATCTAACTCCCTCTTAAATATAGCCAATGAACTGGCCTCAACTACCTTCTGTGGCAGAGAATTCCACAGACTCACCACTCTCTGTGTGAAGAAATGTTTTCTCATCTCGGTCCTAAAAGATTTCCCCCTTATCCTTAAGCTGTGACCCCTGGTTCTGGACTCCCCCAACATCGGGAACAATCTTCCCGCATCTAGCCTCTCCAACCCCTTAAGAATTTTATATGTTTCTATAAGATCCCCCCTCAGTCTTCTAAATTCCAGCGAGTACAAGCCTAGTCTATCCAGTACCAGCAAGGATCGGTACTGAGACCTCTGTTGTTTGTAATATAGGTGACTTGGACGAAAATGTAGATGAGTTGGTAGTAAGTTTGCAGACGACACAAAAATGGTTGAGTTGCGAACAGTGGAGAAGGCTGGCAAAGGATACACACTATGAATATGAGAAATGACAGTTGGAGTTTATTCCAAGCAAGTGTGAGGTGTTACACTTAGCAAAGTCAAATGCATGGGAAAGTATACAGTAAATAGTTGGACCAGTATTGACGTACAGAGGGATTTTAGAGTCCAAGTCCACAGCTTCCTAAAAGTGCCAACACCAGTAAATAGAGTGAACACAAGAAGATTTAATAAATGTGTTTTTCCCATGTGGCCGTGAATGGATCCCTCACCCTTGTTGCCTCTGTATCCCGCAGTTCTGCTCCCAACACCCTCTGCATCAAACAACTCATTCTCTGACATTTCCGCCACTTGCAACGTGAGCCCAGCTCCATTCACATCTTCCACATCTGTTCTAACCCCTTTCTACTTTCTGTAAAGAGCACTACCTCCTGATACAAATGTGGGCCATTGCCAATCTTTCAAAGCGTTTTGTTACAGTCAATGTTAGATCTATTGTCCAGTAGGGATTGAGATCCATGATAGCCTTGTGGCAATCATACGTTGCCTTCTTGGACAGTGAAGGGTCATGTTCTTAACAGACCTCCCAGCCCTTAACAGACCTCCCAGCCCTTCTGAATTTGGCGGAAATTTTCCGCGTGGTTATGTTTAATCTTTGCATGGATTACCTATAAATTCAAAATTCAATAGCTTCCCTTCCAATATGCATCCTACAAAATTCATAACTCTGTCTTTAAAAAAAAATACTATCACAGTCATTTAAAAAAAGCAATTTTAATCGGATGGGCCCACAGCCAGTGAGGTTGTGGACTTATCTTTGTAATAATGGGAAGCTCAGAAAGTCTTCACTTGGCTTGGTCGAAAGGTCGTTGCATACCTTCCAAGTCTTCTCCTGCTTTAACTGCTGTGGAGTGCTGATGGCCCTTGGAGCATATACAGTGCCCTCCATAAATTTTGGGACAAAGACCCATTATTTATTTATTTGCGTCTGTGCTCCACAATTTGAGATTTGTAATAGAAAGAAATCACATGTGGTTAAAGTACACATTGTCAGATTTTAATAAAGGCAATTTTTATACATTTTGGTTTCACCATGTAGAAATCACAGCAGTGTTTATACATAGTCTGTCCCCCCCTCCCCGCATTTCAGGGCACCATAATGTTTGGGACACAATTCTTCTGCCATCAGCTATGGAAATCTTCCATGACCTGCCAGTCCCTTTGCGATTAGTCAGCTCACCAGTACTCTCTTTCTTCTTAATGATGTCCAAACAGTTGATTTTGGTAAGCCTAAGGTTTGGCTGATGTCTCTCAGTTTATTCTTGTTTCTAATAATGTCTTCTTTGACTTTCATTGGCACGACTTTTGTCCTCATGTTGATAAACAGCAATAAAAGTTTCCAACGGTGATGGAAAGATTGGACGGAAGATTAGATGCTGAGAGCTCTCTTGTGCCTGCATTAAGGAGGCAATTAAACACACCTGAGCAATAACAAACACCTGTGAAGCCATGTGTCCTAAACATTATGGTACCCTGAAATGGGGGGGGAGGGGGAGGGGGAGGGGAGGGGGGGCAGGGGGGAGGGGGGGGAACTATGTATAAACACAGCTGTAATTTCTACATGGTGAAACCAAAATGTGTAAAAATAGCCTTTAATAAAATCTGACAATGTGCACTTGACACAACATGTGACTTTTTTTCTATTACAAATCTCAAATTGTGGAGTACAGAGGCAAATAAATAAATGATGGGTCTTTGTCCCAAACAATATGGAGAGCGCACTGTACATGAACATAAATAGCATTACAGGTGGGTAGGTAGTTGTATTATGGTGGTAGTGGGGAATAAAATGATAGTGGTTGGGTGCTGTATAAAATTGGGTGCTGCCTCGAAGATATGTAGGCTCGGAATTATGTCGTGATTATGGGGTTGGCTGTATGCTGGTCCTCATGGAGGGGAGAAAAAGTTTAGTGAGTCAGTGGAGGTGGCGAAGTGATCCTGCGCAGATATAAAACTTATCCTTGCATGCAAGTTCCTTCCATTACAAACTAATGAAACCTAGTTTCATTATGGAGTGACACTAATTATCCATTAACAACTACTTCTGGAATAACGTAATTTAATTGCTTGCACTGTATTCCCCACTCTGATGGTGCAAAATATTGTTTTCAAAGTTAATGTATCACATAATCACCAGGAATCACTTTCAAGAGAGAGTTAAATTTAGCTCTTAGGGCTGAGGGAATCAAGGGATATGGGGAAAAAGCCAGAACGGGGTAGTGATTTTGGATGATCAGCCGTGGGCCTACTCCTGCACCTATTTTCTATGTTTCTATAACGAAGTATCCAAATGATATTTTGGTGAATCTTTATGTAGCATTTTGTTACTTCCTAATCCAAATTGAATCTTTTTGCTCTGGAAAGGCACTATCAGAGCAACCACCATCCAGGCCTCTTTAATTTATTTTTTGTAATATTAACAAGCTGCACTTGGAATTTTAACATGATGGGTTTTTCCAGAAACTAATTCTCCCATTCTGATTTTATGAAACAGGAAAATGACATCTTTTTGGGTTGGGAGAAAGGAACATCCAAGAAATGGGGAAAAGGGAAAAAGAAGTGTTCAGATCTGAGTCTTGAGGAAATGAAGAAACAGGCTGCTGTTCAGTGTCTGCGTTCTGCCTCTGATGAAGTAAGTTGAATTAAACATCTAAAAATCTTCTGAAAATTGCTGTGAGAGCAAAAGTTTGTAAATTTAATATCAACACAATTGAAACTAAAACCTCATTTTGACAAAAATGGTTTTCCTCTGTCTTGCACTGCTCGATTTTAAGTTGTGTTTCTGTCTTGTTTGCATACATAGAAACAGAAAATAGGAATAGGAGAAGGCCATTTACCTCTTTGAACGTACTCTCTCATTTAACAGCTGATACTCCATCTGGACGACATATTCCTGTCCATACTGATTGATATCTCTTGTGGCCATTTGGTCTCCACCTTTTGTGGTGGAGAATTCCACAGATTTACCATTCTCTAAATGAAGAAATGTCTCTTCTTTGCAGTCTCAAAGAGATTGTGATCTCCCATTCTAGACTATCCAATCATGAGAAACATCTCCGCATTTGTCAGTCTGGCCTTGCCAAAATTCTGTATGTTTCAGTGATGTACCTACCATTCTTCAAAATTCCAATGATCAAAGGCCTATTTAATCCAGTCTCTCTACCAACAACATCAGCAACCAGTCTGATAAATTTTCATTGCATTCTGTCTGCGGGAGGTATATTTCCTTTTTTAAGTATTCCTTTTTTACAAATAGCTGATTGATTCCTGCAGTACATCATGTGTCACCTCAAAAAAGCAAAGATAGTTTGTTTTTCCTGTCAACTAATTACAGTGCAGACGATATCAGCTCTAAAGTTTAGTTTAGAGAATCAGCATGGAAACAGCCCCTTCGGCCCACTGATCCGCGGTCGACCAGCGATCCCCGTACACTTAACACTATCGTACTTGGGACAATTTACAATTTTATCAAAGCCAATTAGCCTACAATGTCTTTGGAGTGTAGGAGGAAACCGAAGCAGCCGGAGAAAACCAACGCAGGTCACGGAGAGAACGTCGGAACTCCATACAAACAGCGCTCATAGTTGGCATCAAACCCGGGTTTCTGGCGCTGTAAGGCAGCTGCGTCACTGTGTTACCCAATCTAATCTAATATGCTTTAATTTTGAACATGTACCTCTTATGTACATCTATTAAAGACCTTCTGAAAATTCAAACTATATCCATTGGTTCTCTCTTATCTGTTCTTCCAGCTACATCCTCTTAAAAACGTCATTAGCATTGTACCTCTATTCCAGGCACCATTCTGGTAAACCATCGCACCCTCTCCAAAGCCTCCACATCCTTCCTGTAATAGGGCGTCCAGAACAGCACACAATACTCAAAGTCTATCCAAAGTCTTATAGAGCTGCATCATTGCTTCCTCACTCATACACCACCTTGGATGCACCTAACAAAGTTTGCCCCATCTAATTCTCTTGCACTGAATAAGTCCCAGTCACTATTGAGGAAGTTAAAGTTACCCACTACAACAACCTTGTTGTTCTTGCATCTTTATGTAATCTGTTTACATATCTGATTCTCTATCTACTGCTGGCTATTGGGTGGCCTATAATATAATCTTATTAGAGTGATTGCTCCAACTAAGTGATTAGTTGACTCGTGTGATTGAGTGATTACAATTATATTTTTGTATTTAACTATTTCATTTTACTTTAGAATTCTATCATGTTATGATTACTCTTGCCCTAAGGAAGCCACTAGATTATTATTTAACCTGTTTTCATTGCACAGTACAAAGTCAAGAATAACCTGTGTTCTTTTTCACAGCCTGTTCCCTTGTTGACTCATTCATGTAATAGTATCAAACCAAACATACAGTGCCCATACTCGGAATTCATTCTCCGTACTATTATTGCTAATTTACTGTAGCTCGTCTACGCATCGATTAAAGTCACCCAATATTACTGTAATACCTTTAGAAACATAGAAAATAGGTGTATGGGTAGGCCATTCGGCCCTTCAAGCAAACCCAGCCATTCAATATGATCAAGGCTGATCATCCAAAATCAGTACCCCATTCCTGCTTTCTCCCCATGATCCCGTTAGCCCCAAGAGCCATATCTAACTCACTCTTGAATACATCCAGTGAATTGGCCTCCACTGCCTTCTGTGGCAGAGAATTCTACAGATTCACAACTCTCTGGGTGAATTTTTTTTCCCTCATCTTAATCCTAAATGGCCTACCCCTTATTCTTAACATGTGACCTCTGGTTCTGGACTCCCCCAACATCGGGAACATTGTTCCTGCATCTAACCTGTCCAATCCCTTAAGAATTTTATATGTTTCTAAAAGATCCCCTCTCACCCGTATAAATACCAATGAATATAAGCCCCCAAATATACACATAAGTGAATATTATTACATGCATCTCTAATTTCGTAATTGATGTCATCATTGGCATTACCTCTACTGTTTGGGAGTTCATTGTCAACCGTCACCAATGTTTTCTGCCCCTTAGTGCTTTGTAGTGCCAACTAGACTGATTCTGCATCTCATTATTCTAACCCACTGTCCTTTCTCTCTATCTTGTGCTTTTTGTGCTTTACAAACCATACCACTCTATGTATTTTATCCTTTATTTTACCTGTCTTTCCTAAACAATAAATACTTTTAGACATTTAGATTCCAGCCTTTGGTCACTCTGCAGCTTTGCATCCTTCCGAGCAATTACATTCATATTTGCTCTGCTTTTTTTATCCATCTTACTGTTTTCTGTATTTGGGTACTGTGCTTTTTTATTTGATTTTTAGATATCTTAGCATTTTGTACAGTGCCTCTATTTGTTTTATTCCATTATGTTTCTTACCTGGACACTATATGTTGATGTGCTTTCTATTCCTTCTTGTCACATTTCAGGTATCCCTACTCCAGTATATTTGCTGCAGTGTTTCCTTGTTTTTCTTCTTTAGCATTCCAGATTTCTCTGAACAATGACCCTCCAATCCAGCTGCCGTCTGTAGTTTCAAGCCAGTTTACCTCTTTAGTTGCTCAGTTTGCTCAAACTCTGTTCCTACCATGTCCATACCTAGTCTGGAGATTACTACCTTGATAATTCTATTCCTAATTGCTCCAACTCTCGACAAAACCATTTTATCTTGTCTTGCACATGTCATTAGTTTCTATGTGGACCATAATAATGTACTCCTGCCAATTCAAGTTCCACTCCTGCCTGGAGGAAGTGATTCCTGATAATGGCACAAAGAAGGCAACATATCATTTGATTCTTATGGTCCTGGTTGCAGAAGGCAGTGCCAATCACTCCCACTATACTTGTATTACAAACACCTTTTTATAACCCTCCACTTGAATGGCTTCCGAGATGCTGATGTTGTGGTCAGTTTGGTTGAAATCCATACAATCCCAAGGATTACCATAATGTCATACCTGTAATGTATTCTCATAGATCTTCATACTTGTCTCACTCACATCCACCTCACATCTAACTATGTGTCTAAAGGACGTAAGTGACATGACTGCTCATGAAGCCAAATATCCAGGCAGCACCTTTCTTCCCTGATAAGTTATAATGCCTGCAACTCAGATTCCAGTTCTTCAGCACTGAGCTGAAGTTTCTCGTCCAATAGACATTTATCCTTGATGTACTTGTCTGGCCAGAATGTCCACATGCTCAGTGACACACTGCCTGTGCTCCCATCACTTTACTTACTTAGTTACTTCATTAATGTGGTGTTCATCAAATTGTTTTCTTTATTAAATTAAGTAAAAATAAGTTTAGTGGTCAAAATGTAGTCAAATGCGATGTTAGTTTAAGCCGCAGTGCACATCATCTACCAATCATTTACCTGCCTTCCTTGTGCTGCCACTCTGCAGAATTCTCTTGATGCAGCTTTCTCTTTCCAGTCTCACAGACTCTCCTTCACCAATACTCACAACGTCATGAGTGCTGCCATTTTCAGCTCTCTGATCTTTGATTGATTGAAAGATACAGTAAGGAAACGGGCCTTTCGGCCCACCGAGTCCATGTCAACCATCGATCACCTTTTCAGATTAGTTCTATGTTTTCCCACTTTCACATCCACTCCCTACACATTAGAGGCAATTTTGCCTCTGGATGAAGGAATTTTGGATGAAGGAATTAGAAGTAACACTAGCAAGTTTGCAGATGACACAAAGCTGGGTGGCAGCGTGAACTGCAAAGCGGATGTTAGGAGGTTGCAGGGTGACCTGGACAGGTTGAGTGAGTGGGCAGATGCATGGCAGATGCAGTATAATGTAGATAAATGTGAGGTTATCCACTTTGGCGGCAAAAACAAGGAGGCAGATTATTATCTCAATGGTGGCAGGTTAGGTAAGGGGGGAGTGTAGCGAGACCTGGGTGCCCTTGTACACCAGTCACTGAAAGTTGGCGTGCAGGTACAGCAGGCAGTGAAGAAAGCTAATGGCGTATTGGCCTTCATAACGAGAGGATTTCAGTATAGGAATAAACAGGTTCTGCAGTTGTATAGGGCCCTGGTAAGACCACATCTGGAGTATTGTGTACAGTTTTGGTCTCCTAATTTGAGGAAGGACATCCTTGTAATTGAGACAGTGCAGCGTAGGTTCACGAGATTGATCCCTGGGATGGCGGGACTGTCATATGAGGAAAGATTGAAAAGTCTAGGCTTGTATTCACTGGAGTTTAGAAGGATGAGAGGGGATCTTATGGAGACATATAATATTATAAAAGGACTGGACAAGCTAGATGCAGGAAAAATGTTCCCAATGTTGGGGAGTCCAGAACCAGGGGCCACAGTCTTAGAATAAAGGGGAGGCGATTTAAAACTGAGGTGAGAAGGAACTTTTTCACCCAGAGAGTTGTGAATTTGTGGAATTCTCTGCCATAGAGGGCAGTGGAAGCCAAACCACTGGATGGTTTTAAGAGAGAGTTCGATAGAGCTCTAGGGACTAGTGGAATCAAGGAATATGGGGAGAAGTTGGGCACAGGTTACTGATTGTGGATGATCAGCCATGATCACAATGAATGGCGGTGCTAGCTCAAAGGGCTGAATGGCCTCCTCCTGCGCCTATTTTCTATGTTTCTTTTCTATGTTTAATATAATCCTGAGCAAATCCACACAGTGACAGGGAGAATGTGCAAACTCCATCTAGCCAGACAGAATCAAACCCAGGTCTCTAGCATTGCAAGGCAGTAGCTCTGCTAGCCTTGCCGTCTTTGCGTCACTGAGTCTATGTTCTTACTGAATCTTCTGCTCTTTTGTACTTTTGTAATATAGAACATTGAAAGAAAACAGCACAGGAACAGGCCCGATGGGCCACGATGTCTGTGCCGAACTTGAGGCCGAGACCAACTCTTACCTGCCTGCATATGTATGTGCCTATCTAAAAGTCTCTTAAATGCCACTATTGTGTCTTCCCCCACTTCCATCCCCGGCAGTGTGTTCCAGGTATTCACCACCCTATGTGTGTAAGAAAAAAATACTTGCCCCGCACATCCCCTTTAAACTTTGTCCCTCTCTCATTAAAGCTCTGCCCACGACTGTTAGATGTTTCCATCCTGGGAAAAAGGTTCCAACTGTCTCTCAATCAATGCCTCTTATAATTTTATATACTTCTACTGGGTGTCCCCTTAACCTCAGGCATTGCAGGGAAAACATTACCTGGAACAAAAGTCAACTTTATTGGGTAACAAAAGTAAGCTGCAAGATTCTGCTTGTTGAGACATCCATGGTAACGATGGTACAGTAGTCTGTCCACAAATTACCTGATTTATTGCATTCAGTTTCACTGCTTGCCATGATAGCTTATCAGTATTTATTGCCGGTCCAGTTGTCAAACTCCCTTCCCCCCCTCCCTCCCTCCCCCCCCCCCCTTCCCCCCTCTCTCTCCTCCCTTTGTCTCCCTCCCTCTCAAGCTTTGTCTCGCTCTGTCTCTAATGTGTTTCACTTTCTTGCATTTTCACCACCTTTGTCTTTTCAACTATTTTCACTTCAGTCAGTACCGTGGTCTCTCAGACCGAGGTTATGCTAGAATATATGTTTAATTTGTGAAATCGTTCTTGAAATTGTGGCACCGCTCATTCTTATACTGTTACTACTGAAACACAATTAGCCTTTTAACTGATATTTGTAAAAAAAATACCGCATACCTACAATAATATGTTTGTGCAAACTGTTTTTATTTTGGTTTGCACAGTCAATAGTCGTTTATTTGTCACATACACATAAATGTGTAGTGAAATGAAACATTACCCGCAGTTGAACAATAAGACCAATAAGAATAATCCATAAAAATGCAATAACACATACAATCACAAACTAACACCAAACAAAAAGAAACATCCATCACAGTGAGTCTCCTCCAGTCCCTCTTCACTGTGATGGAAGGCCACAATGTCTTTTCTCTTCCCCTGCCGTCTTGTCCCGCGGTCAGGCTGTTGTCGTTGCCACGTCGGGGCTCCCGACATTGAAGCCCCCGCTGGGCGGTGAAAATCCCGCGGCCTATTCCAGGACGGTGAAAGGTCCGCAGCGGGCCGACCCAAGCCCCGCAATTCGGGACGGGCGAACACGCTGCCTCTGCCGCTGCTCCCGATGTCGGCCCCCACCCAGGGGCCTGCGGGCTTCCGACGTCCACGCGGCCCGCGCCGGAGCCTCCGGAGATGAGTCGCAGCATCCGCAGACAGCCAGCGCCGCAGGTGGTGAGTCCGGGCTGCAGGTGGTAGGCCGCAGCGGGAACGGAGACACGACACAGAAACAAAGGTCGCGTCTCCGTTCGGGAGAGAGAATTTTACAGTTCCAGTTCCCGTTCCCCCCCACCCCCCCCACACACACATAACATACAAACACTACACCATATTAAAACTACAATTCATACAAAACCAACATAAAACACAAAAGACAGAAGGACTGCAGGCAAGCCGCAGCTGCGACGGCAGCGCTGGCTCCTCCTCCTCCCGCAGGCCACGTTGTTGGCCTGGGACTTTTTTCCCCCCTCATCTTTGTTTGTGGAGACCAATAAATATATTGGGAATAACTTGTCCTGGCCTGTAATGTTAATGTTGAATATTTTTTTTCATTTAACTTAATAAATTCTAAAGCATTGAAACACAGATTATTTCAGTTCCTCGCAATTTTAAATGGACTGCAAACTCATATATGTATCTGAACTTCCCATGTTTGAGGACTCCGAAGAAATAAGTATTTTATGTATCATTTTGCAACTTCGAGACACACCAAAGAATTTCACTAATTGTGAAATATTTTTGACGTGTGCTCACTGTTATAATGTAAAATATGGCACGTGGCCATTTTGATTAGTAACAAAAGTACCAGAGTTAAATCTTCTGGATTCAGTAGTAAGAGCTGCCATAGGGAATCATTCTGCTTTAAATTACTTCATGTGGATTGGCAGCTGATCTCCACGACAGCTGTTTAATCTGCCTGTGACATTCTTCACATTAAAGAAACTGATCTGTCCTGCTGCACAAGTTGTATTCCTGATCAAGGGCACCACCACATGCAATAAAGCAGTCAGATTGTTCCAACTCACAAATTATGCCTTGATAAAAGAGGTAAGTTTGACAATGTTAACCATGTCTTTTGTTTTCAATGCAGATTGACAAATGTAATTTCTTCCCTCTAAACATTTATGTACTTATTTGTTAATATAACATTAATAGTTTTCCTCTAGTTCCTTAGATATGTACATATCAATCTAAGCAAATTGTGTAGACACAAGGTTGAAAATATTTTTCTTCGCTTTTTATTGTAACCACAAAGCTACCTAGCTGGTTTACTCTGGTGGAATTTATTTTGTCTTATTGTGTTTTGATCTTTTCTTTTTAAAGTTTAAGTCAGTGCTACAGTGAAACAAGATATTTTTATTTTGTTTTAAAATGTAGCACATAAGGTGCTGCAGGGGATGATGATGTAAGATGTTGATATGAGCACTTGATATAGTTTTGTGAAGAATAGGCAACTCTTTTGCTTAGGATTTCTGAGATTGGACAGTTTCTGAGCAGCTTTATCCCACAGGCAGATTAATATCAAATCACAATGGCAATGTAATAAAAAAAAGAAAATGCTGCAAACACGGCGCATCAGGCAACATCTGTAGACAGGGATAAAGTTAATGCCTCAAGTCAAAGGCCCTTCATTAATGCTGGTAAAAAGCGATTTAAAAAAAGTTTGAGGATGCACAGAAAATGACAGGTGGGTTTGGAAGGATAGAGGGAATATCTATAGTGTAAGAAAATAACTGCAGATGCTGGTACAAATCGAAGGTATTTACAAATCAAGGGAATATCTATAATACGAGGGAATATCTATAATACGTTGAGGCCAAGGTTGTTCTGGTGAGGTATTCCAGGAATCATACAGTTGAATAAATTAATGCAGGCAATTAAAGGATGACAAAATAGACAAAAAAGCATGTGTTGTTTCTACCGTTTCTAACAGAGTTAGCTGGATATGGGGAATTTGATGTTGTCCAAAAGACAAGGCAAGGTACCTAAATGTAAAATGAGGTGCTGTTCCATGAGCTTGTTGGGACTCGCAACAGTGCACAAATCACACAGATATCGGAATATGAGTGGGAAGAGGACATAAAGTGGTAGGCAATAGGAAACCCAGAGTCACTTAAAACTACCTTTCTTATATTTTTCCCAACCATGGTGATAGGTCTTTGACCTGAAACATTAACATTGTTTCCCTTTCTACAGGTGCTACACACAACTGTTGAATGTTTCCAGTGTTTTCTGATTTCATTTCAAAATGGTGTTGTTGCAACCTTTTATTTAAAGTGAATGCCAATTCCAGAGCAATGGCTTCTATTTGGGGTGTAAATATGTATTAAAAATCTAGAGCCTACAGTAGAGTTCACTTGAAACTGTCTATACTGTCTGAAGGTAATTCTCCTATTTACCTCCTGTACCTTTCCCTCAATATAGATTGTTTTATGCCATTCTTGAGCTAACCTAAAATAGCATATCTCTTCACCTTGAACATTTTCCCAAAGTTCGATGAACTGACCTACACAATCCTAATCCTACCTTGGCAACCACCTCTTGCACTACCAGTGGCTTGTCTTTCTTATTTTGTTTTGCATTAATGTCTTGTTTTTGCAGTCTTTTTCTTTTTACTATCGTGTGCAATTTATTTTTAATTTATGTATTATGTTTTTGTGTTGTCTGAGTATACACCTATGATACTGCTGTGAGCAAGATTTTCATTGTATACTTCATCATGCTTGTACATGTGACAATAAATTTGATTTATTCACAAAATGCTGGAGTAACTCAGCAGGTCAGGCAGCATCTCGGGAGAGAAGGAATAGGTGACGTTTCTTCAGACTTCTCTCCCGAGATGCTGCCTGACCTGCTGAGTTACTCCAGCATTTTGTGTCTTCTCTCCCGAGATGCTGCCTGACCTGCTGAGTTACTCCAGCATTTTGTGTCTTCTCTCCCGAGATGCTGCCTGACCTGCTGAGTTACTCCAGCATTTTGTGAATAAATCGATTTGTACCAGCATCTGCAGTTATTTTCTTATACTGACAATAAATTTGACTTGAGATGGTTGCCATCCTGTAGAGGATATTTCTGCTACAGCCCACTCCCTGCTTGTCCCCTTTTGTTTTTTTTTGAACAGTGACTGTATGTCAGAATCAAGGCATCCACAGATAAAATTAACATCATTGAAGAGAATCTAACCATAATTTTCAAGTCACTGAGAAGTGAGAATTATAAATGCCATTTTGAAACCAATCTTCCCTTTGATGGTAACTGTAACATTGCAGAGAATCATGCAACTCATTATTTTCAGCTCCAAAGATAATGGCAATCGATAATGCAACAACTTTCAATCCTCATTCCTTCTCTTCAATAACCCTAATGGAGGTTTTATTTTCATTCCACATTTCTTGTAAAAGATACTGACTCTACTGAATTACATATCAATTAAAAATGGATATCCGTCCCTTTTTTGAAATTGCTCTGAATATTTATTTTCCAGTAAAAACTGCAAGGAAGTTTGGTTGTGCTTAGTAGCTCAGATATTTTTAAATGCTGATGTTAATATCTGTTCTGCTTAAATATTATTTATGTACCTGTTTAGTAGTTCCTGAACCACTTTAATATCTTGGTTCCCTGCACCAGACTGAATCATTGTATTTCTAATCCTAAAAGTAGAAATCTCCCCCCCCCCCACAAATCCACATGTATATAGTTAAACCATTGCAGTTGTTTGATGTCTACCATTACAAAAGGTGCAAACCGCGGCAGAGACATTTTGTCATGTTCAACCCAGAACCAACATTTCCAGGGCATCACATGCTGTGTCGTTGAACATTTTTTGAACCTTGCCAATTTTTTCTGC
This sequence comes from Rhinoraja longicauda, assembly GCF_053455715.1. Lineage (NCBI taxonomy): Eukaryota > Metazoa > Chordata > Chondrichthyes > Rajiformes > Arhynchobatidae > Rhinoraja > Rhinoraja longicauda. Next base: position 109,391,835 of record NC_135953.1, read on the forward strand.
CTCTGGACTTTTGCAAATTTCTTGTCATTCACGTGAGTAAACTACTCATATTTCCACCTGATGCACCTTCCATCTATTTGCTGCCATCTTCTTTTAAAAGCCTACTGAAAGTCCTTATATGACTCGACTTTGGACATTCTTTTTCATTTTTCACCGTTTTTTAATCAATTTCCTTTAATGAAGATCCTTATATAAAAGGCAATACCACTGCTTAATAATTTTGCATAAGCAGTAAATCAAGTTGGAAAGGGGAATTAAAAGATTTACGAGGATGTTGCCAGGACTCGGGGGGCTTAAGCTAGAGGGAGAGGTTGAGCAGGCTGGGACTCTAATCCTTGGAGTGCAAAAGGATGAGGGGTAATCTTATAGAGGTATATAAAATCATGAGAGGAATAGACTGGGTAGACGCACAGAGTGCCTTGCCCTGAGTAGGGGAATCGAGAAAAAGAGAACATAGGCTTAAGGTGAAGGGGAAAAGATTGAATAGGAACCTGAGGGGTAACCTTTTTCACACAAAGGGTGGTGGGTGTATGGAACAAGCTGCCAGAGGAGGCATTTGAGACAGGAACTATCACAAAGTTGAAGAAACAATTAGACAGGTACATGGATAGGAGAGGTTTAGAGGGATCTGGACCAAACGCAGGTAGGTGGGACTAGTGTAGATGGGACACGTTGGTTGGTGTGGGCAAGTTGGACTGAAGGGTCTGTTTCCACGCTGTATGACTATGACTAAATCATTGGCTTGGGATGGGTTTTCTTAATATGTACTTTCAGTAATTGCTGGGAATAGCAAAATAAAATTCATATCACTTATTTTTCCCAGGTGACTGCGATTTTTAACAGTTAGCAGAATTTGGTGTTTGAAGAAGCAAGTGGCATTCTTAGCATTTATATTGGGGTGTAGGTGAAGTGTAGATTCTTTAAATTATATGAGTTTTAAAATATATATAATTTCAGATATATTTTCCAACTTATCTAGTTTTAAAGAGTTATATTATTTATTTTCAAGATGAATAACAATGTCACAACCTAATTTTTGGTTGAATAAAATATTTTTAATGAGAGAAACAGGTGGAAATTAGGGAAATTGTGTGGGAACTCTGCTGCTTGAAATTATTCATTTTCTTCTGGGGATATGACAAATTCAAACAAAAACTATTGTTGCTATATGTTTGACATGCTAATCCAAAAAAGGACCATAAATTAAAATAGAAAATATGGGAGATACCCAACAGATAAAGCAACATCTGTAGAGAAAGAAACACAGTTAAATTTCAGGTCAGAACTGGGAAAAATGAGTAAATGCGTGTTTTTAGGTCGTTGAGGAGGAGGAAGGGGCATGGAGACAAAGGGACTATTTGTAATAGTGTGGAGTTAAAGAGAATCGAGGTGACACAAACACTAGTTGGGGCTTTCTAAGAGAGGGTGGTGAATGCTTGTTAATCAAAATTGACCTCTGGAGGAGAATAAATAGTAGAAATAAATAAATGCAGCCAAAGTGGAGGATAACACATTCAACTATGATAATTGGATCTGTTGCTGGAAATCTGAAATAGAGGGGAGATTGTGAAATACGCAGCAGATCAGGTACTATCTGTGGAGGGAGAAAAAAGTATGTTGTGCTGCAAATCAAAAACTTTTCACCAGAACTGCCCAGTTCTTACACAAACTGGAATGGCTATTTACCTGTAATTGTTGAATTCGGGATTTTGCAATATGTCAGAAAAGAATTCCTATTCCTTGAACTTACTTTGAGCTTTGTTCAAACTATATAAGCAGCTAACGGCAGAGGGATTCACATTGGGTGTGGAATGGAGAAATAAAGTTTTAACGGCATAATAATGATATGGTGATGCGTATATTTTAAGTAATAAAAATAATCAAATTTCATGTTTGATTCTGATGTTTCAACACCCTTCCTAATCCAATTAAAGTGTATATTTTGTTGGATGTGGTTTTTGCCCACAGATGGTGGTTAAGTTATTAAGTTGGCTCACAGCATATCTTGGACTGGTCTGTAGGGCAAGCCAGTAGAGGTCATTTCATGAGAAATTGCTTGCTGGCTGAGAACAGATGAGCAGAGCTAGGAATCATGGCAAAAGCCGGAAGAGAAACGAAAGATACGAGACTGCAGAAGTTGGAATCTTGAGCAAAACACACAAAAATGCTAGAGGAACTCAGCGGGTTAGGCAGCATCTGGAGAGGGAATGGAGGGTCGATATCTCAAGAGGGGACCCTTCTTCAGATTCACCAACATTTCGGGTCAGGATCTTTCTTCAATTTCAAAAGGAAAACGACACGATTGTCTTTTTCAGGAGAGATTTACAGTAAGCAGGCTAAAGAGCTGTAGCAATAGTAATTCGGCTCCCCATTCCACCAGCCCTAGTGGCAGCAAATAGATTATTGTATATTGAACAAACTCAGAATGCTTAAGGGGAGAGGAAACAACATCTCCTAAAACCATGCAGGGTAATCTATCCTGAAAACTTGTAAGTAGTTGAATATATTTTTTGGCAAAAGCCTGTGGCCATTAGTAATGCTGAAGATGAAAAATAGGAGGCATGACTGGAGGCTTAAAAACGGTTTGTTGCATATTTCGAAAGAAATTAAAAAGTAAGAAATTAAAAAGTGTCATAAATGATAGGAGCAGAATTAGGCCGTTCGGCCCATCAAGTCTACTCTGCCACTCAATCATCGCTGATCTATCTCCCTCCTAACCCCATTCTCCTGCCTTCTCCACATAACTCCTGACACCCCTATAAAATGTATAAAATGTTAAATTGGTCAATAACAGTTTCTTGTGAGAAACAAAAAATGATAGAAATAGGCAAAATTTGACTCCCTGAGGAGTGGGTTATAAAATTCTATCGTGAGATTTTCATTAAAAACAAAAACTAGATTAATGTCCACAACAAATAAATGGCATGTACAGGACATTTAATTGCAATTAATAGAATGCTCTTAGTATTGCTCATGGTAACTATGGTACTTTATTTTAGATTTATGGCATTTATTCGGCCTTGAAAACCAAGGGTGTTCATTTATTCTTCTGAACCACTTATTTGCACCTATAACTTTTTCTCTGGTATTGTTGAGAATTCACAGGAAGATAACTCCAATCAGAACTCGAAGGTATCACAAAATGCTGGAGTAACTCAGCGGGTCAGCATCTCAGGAGAGAAGGAATGGGTGACCTTTCGGGTCGAGACCTTTCTTCAGACTGATGTCAGGGGAGAGGGCGGAACAAAGATAGGATGTAGTAGGAGACAGGAAGACAGTGGGAGAACTGGGAAGGGGAAGGGGAAAGAAGAAGGGTCTCGACCCGAAACATCACCCATTCCTTCTCTCCTGAGATGCTGCCTGACCCGCTGAGTTACTCCAGCTTTTTGTGATACCTTCGATTTGTACCAGCATCTGCAGTTATTTTCTTACACTATTCCTATCCAATCAGAACTCCAAACTTCTGATTGGAGTGAGATATCTGATGGATTCTACAATGAGAACTTTTTGCACGATCTCACCTCTTTCTGCTTTTGTATGGCTTCTGTCATAGATTATAGGTTAGCTAATTTTTTAATTTGGTGTATGTAAAATGTGGATATTCCTAGAAAACATAAAACTTGAATAAAAGTAGCTTGAATAATATCTAGGAGAGGAGTCTAGACCTGGTACAGAAACAGACATAAGCTCCTGCTGCTTAAAGGACCAACAAATCAAATGCATGAGCTGAAACCTTGAACTGCATGCTATTATAGCAGAAATATGGAGCAGAAAGTATGCTCTATTTGAAGTTTGAGGCCAGTGATTTGCCAGTAATACGGATTACTCTGTGAAGGGCGGTATAGTGAAAGGAGAAGAAATAACTAAACTAATAAGTTAGGATTTTTCAACTTTTATAGTTAACATGTCAACAGATCAACACAACAGTATTTGCAGAAAATTAAGTGTTTTAACAACCTATTAAGGAGTACAAGTTAAACCGGTTGCTATTGGAAAATGGAATAACTATTGGTTTGGCATTCTGTACTGTGGTCTATTTTTGGCACAACTGGCTGCACTGAATTGCTGTGACTCAGTACGCAGCTTGTCAGCTGATGAAAATGATGTAAGAGGAAATACAGTGTATAGAACCGTCAAACTTTTACCTGCTAAAGGAGGATGGTAAATTAAGAATTTCTTTCTCCTTCTCTTTTCCGTATTGCTCAAAAACATTGGTAATTATCTGTCAATTTCCTTAATCTTTAAGCGAATATGCAACACTAGAGATGACATTGATTTAATTCTGTATGGCATAAGAAATTCAATAGAGTGATAAGTGACTGTTTGACTGCATGGTAAAATTTTAAGCCAGTTTTCATAGTTTGTAACCTAATGTAGCTTAAATTGTAATCTGTTGCCTTTAGAACAACATGCTTTTTTAATTATATGGCTTGCTGAAAACTTTTGATATCTTAATAACTTTACAAGTAAATGGCATGTTAAATGGAATTTTGTTCAATCTTGTTATTGGTTTGAAGGAGGCTGTTAATGCCATTATTTATTTTCCTGTCCTGTGAATGTTTGAAAGAAATGCTGAATATCCTTGATGTATTGTTTTGGTTGAACTCTCTTTGCCCATTGTTTTGTATTTGGGCCTATGTGAGACTTCAATGTTAATTAGCTAATTAAGGTTTTATAGGTGCCACTACATGCTACTCTGCTTTATATGTTTATAATTCACACTTTTTTTCCTTTTAAGAATGTGATGTGAAAGTTTACACACGTCTTCAGTTATTGAAGTTAGATACAATTAACTTTAACTTCAGGTATAATTTACTTTAACTTTTTTGCACAAAATTGCTGGACTTGTTTTTTAAGTTTAATGCAGTTTCTTATCTGACTAATGAGCAGAATTAACCACATCTTGGAATAAAAGTTTTTTGTTGTGGTTTTTCAATTATTTGATTTAAAGAGACATTGGTCAAAAAAGTTAAAGGGCCACCTATGTGTCCATGTATTTCTTTCAATTCTCTGGATTCCTTAGTTTTAGTCTGTTCGAGTGTAACATTAAACCAGGCCACAGTCAATCTCAACTAAACCCAAACTGAAGCACTTATTTTTTAATTCCTGACTCCACCTGTCCATTGGTGTGAGCATAATAATCTCAAGCATATAGATCAATAGCATGAGGATAGAAATATCAGGTATTATTGATCCGGAACAATGGACACTTCATAGAGTGATACAGTGTGGAAACAGGCCCTTCAGCCCAACTTTCCCACACCGGCCAATATGTCCCAGCTACAATAGTCCCACCTGCCCGCGTTAGGTCCATCTCCCTCCAAACCTGTCCTATACATGTACCTGTCTAATTGTTTCTTAAATGTGGGGATAGTTCCTGCCTCAACTCCTGTGGCAGCTTGTTCCATACACCCACCACCTTTTGTGTGAAAAAGTTACCCCTCGGATTCCTATTAAATCTTTTCCCCTTCACCTTAAACCTGTCTTCTTGTCCTCGATTCCCCTACTCTGGGCAAGAGACTCTGTGCATCTACCCGACCTATTCCTCTCATGATTTTATACACCTCTACAACATCACCCCTCATCCTCTTGCACTCCAAGGAATAGAGTCCCAGCCTACTCAACCTCTCCCTATAGCTCAGACCCTCTAGTCTTGGCAACATCCTCATAAAATGACGGTGTGTGATGGTAATATTAAGCTAATCATCCTGACTTGAGTAAAGTACTGAACCCAATTGTTTTCTGACGTATCCCAAATGCAACACATGATTTAGTTTAGAGATTTAGTTCAGAGATAGAAACCAGCCTTTCGGCCCAACGATTCCACGATGATCATCGATCACCCGAAAGCACTATATATCTCACTTTCTCATCTACTCTCTACATATTAGGGGCAATTTACAGAGACCAATGAACCTGCAAAGCCTCACGTCTTTGGGGTGCGGGAGGAAACTGGAGCTCTCGGAGGAAACCCACCCAGTCACAAAGTTAGTGCAAACTCCACACAGGCAGCACCAGCGGACAGGTTTGAACCCGGATCTCCGAGGTAGCAGTTCTGTCAGCTATGCCTCTGTGCTACCCTTTCATTCCAAAATGTTTGCTGATTTCCACCAGACAGCGAGCCAAATGGGCCTGTTTGTGTCCTTCAAAACAAACAATAGATTAAAAAAACTGAAACCTTAAAAATACTGGTTGGGTCTTGTTGGCTCAGGTTGGATATTCAGGCTTATTAGCATACAATGGTAGGCTTCATCCAGACAATATGTGAAACAAAGCAACAAGCCTGAGAATGATTCCTATTAAAAAATAGAAACAAATACCGGGTAAAACTTGTCTGCCATCAACCTGCCAGCAAGTGTTCATGACAAGTCTGAGGATAATCCTGTGGTGCTGTGACAGAGTGCAACATAGAAGGTTCAGCTCGTGTTGTTTCATTAAGCCACTTACTCAGATTTTCTTCCTGCACGCTAACTCGTTGCGTCTTACAAAAGATAATGGCATGTATCCAAACAAAAAAGCATGAGCATATGAAGATAGAAAAAAAATCACTTTTTACAAACATCAAAAGATTCTGGATGCCTAATTTGAATGAATGCATATGCATTTGGAAAAGCTGTTACTAAAAAATGTGAAGCGTCTGCTTGTACTGTTCGTCTGGGATATAGTAAACCCAAGAAAGTTTCTACAGTAACTTGTCACGACTAGAATATCTCAATGAATATTTGAAATGTGATGGTTGTTGTTCAATGTTAATAAAATCATATTAATGCAAGTCATATAAGTTTCTACAAACAGCATCAAGAAGATAAATGATAAATTTTGAATTTGGAAATGCAGGTCATGGGTGAACTCTGTTTGTAAACATACAATAGAAAATGTATTTTCCAGAATGGTCAAATTTGGCCTTTGATTTAACATTTCTAGGGTTATGCCTCTGACAACGGCAGTCCATATTGCTGTCACAATGTAAGCCCAGTTATGTGTTCAAGGCCTGGGGTAAGAAATGGAAGCCTCACCTTCTGCATCTGATATGACAATATTGTATTGCTGATCCAATAGGTAGTTTTCAGCAGAGAGTCCTCTTTTTAAAAAAAAAAAGCGAAGTCAGTCAAGAAATTGGCATACATTAACTTAGGATTATGTATTGGTTTTTCAATTAAGAGTGATGGCATGCCCATTTTGCTGTACAACTAGTTACTTTGACTATAGAGCTTTGAGTTAATCTGACAATTTAGCTTGGTGCCTTTATTATTATGTAATCTGTTTTATTCATTTAATTTAATTATTTCAAGTTAGAGGTGGTCACTGATATGCAAATTGCTGTTTTATTTTCCCTGAGCAATGTACTTTCTCGATTGTAGAGCCAAATTAATTGGGTGTTGTTTCATTTCAGCAATACCTGATCTCCTTATTTTTTCAGACTAAAAAGAGGAACGCAGCAGATGAAGGGTGTTGACCTGAAACAATGACTCAATTTTCCTCCTCCGATGGCTGCCTGATCCTCCAAATTTCCCCAGATCTGTTTTTTTTTTTTGCTGTGGATTCCAGTCTACAGATTCCATCTGCAGTCTCTTATGCCTCATTATATTTTTCTGTGTTTATTTATGGAAATGGAAGTGGAAGGAATTTTACAATTGCAGTAGATATTCTATAGTCTACGGAATCAGTACTTTGATTGTTAGGTACACAGTCATATTTGAAGTGTATATTACATGTGACCATGTGTGACACTGCAATCTAAAAAATATTTGTTTGATTTCATTCCTTTTACAAAGAAAAAGGTATTGCGTCTGACTATGTTTGTTAAATGCTGTCAGCTGTTCCTTCGTACTTGTTAGCTGATGTAATGCGTTAGAATGATTTCAAACAAACACGAGGACTTCATTTTCTTTTCTTCTTTTCTTAGAATTCTGGCATTGAGACCTTAGTTGAGGAACTTTGCTCCAAATTGAAAGAACTGCAAAATAAGCAAAAAGGTATGTTTTTCTCCAAGTTTAGTGCAACCATATTGGTATGTATTTTAATTGGTCACTGTCAGAGTTATTGGTAAACTATCAGAAAGGTAGATAATAAATATCTGAACCCAACATTTCATGTGACAAACCTGCTTTAGGTAGAATTCCAAAATATGCCATTAAAGTTCATTACAAAACTAACATAAGAGGTTGTTTCCATATTAGTTACATTTAAATGTTGATATAATTTTACAAAAAATGAAGTTTTATCAATCTGTTTAGCTGACCCTGAAATGTTAATTTAGTTACAATTAATCTTCATTATTAAAATGTTGAACTGATGATTCTCTGGACAGCTTTTTAAAAAACTAATTTGCAGCACTCAGAACATTGTTTGGATGGGACACTGACATTATCATCATTCAAATTGATGAGAAACCAGGCTCATGACCTATGGGATTGTTAATTCTGTCTGATTTCAGTGGACCCTACGAAGTTTTAAGAGAGCATATTCTACCACTTAATCAGCTAAACCAAACAGACCGGTCATATTTAATGCTATGCATGACTGAACAGAAAAATGTTGCCTCAAGAATAATAAAGATAAAGCAGTAATTCAGAAGCATGTTCTTTGTTGTGTTTTAGGAGTATTAACCAATATCTCTGCAGAAAAGGCATGTATTTTAAAACATTTAAAAATTACTTATGACAAATACTTGATAGTATCAGCGTGTAAACAGATGTCATTCGGTTTATTTAAATATTGTTAACCTGCCTGAGTAATTGATAAATACCTTGCATCCTTTGCTGTTGGAAGTGGAGGGATTGGCTGCAATAGGGCTCCCATTTAGGTAAAATTGGGATGCAAAAAAGGAAGAGGCATAGGCCAGTATAGGCAGCTGGGATCAAGTGTATCCCTGGAGGAGGTTTGGGGACTGAGGAGTATGCTAAGAAGGAAATCAAGAGAGTTTAAAGGGAACTGGGGATAGCTCTGGTAGATAAAAATAAGGGGAATCCAAAGAGATTTCATAAATACATTAGGGAAAGAGGGTAACTAGAGATAGTATATGGACCTCAGAAACCAAAGTAGTTATCTATGTGTGGAGCCACAGGACATGGGTAAGGTCCTCAATGAATATTTCTCCTCTGTTTTACTGTGGAGAAAAAAAAAATGTAGGTTGGAGAACTTGTGACGAGTGGTTGCCTCAGGGATTGGCGTGGGCCTATTGCTGTTCGTGGTTTATAACAACGATTTGGATGAGAATGTGCAAGGCATCATTAGTAAGTTTGCAAATGACACCAAAGTAGGTTGTATCATTGATAGCGAAGATGGTTATCAAAAATTACAGCAGGCTCTTGATCAGCTGGGCAAGTGGGCTGAGGAATGGCAAATGGAGTTTAATACAGATAAGTACGAGGTGTTGCTTTTTGGGAAGTCAAACAAGGAAACACCTTCACTGAATGTTAGGGCCCTGTAGAGTGTTGTAGAGCAAAAGGATCTATAAATACAGATACATGGTTCCCTGAAAGTGCCATCACAGGTAGTTGTAAAGAGGACTTTCAGTACATTGGCATTCATAGTTCAGAGTATAGAAGTGTAGAAACAAAGAACTGCAGATTTCCTTAAAACTGCTGCTTTACACAACCTCTCCATGTTCTCCAAATTCTGCCAGATCCACTGAGTTAGCCAGCACTTTGTGTCTTATTGAGTATAGAAGTTGTGTTATGTTAAAGTAGTACAATACATCGGTGAGGCCACATTTAGAGTACTGTGTTCAGTTTTGGTCACCCTGCGATATGAAGCATGTAATTAAGCTGGAAAGAGCGTGGAGAAGATTTACAAGGATGTTGCTAGGATTTGAGGGCGTGAACTATAGGGAGCAGATGGACAGCAAGGATTTTATCCCTTGGAGTGCAGGAGACTGAGTAGTGTTCTGATAGAGGTTTACAAAATCATGAGAGCAATAGTTAGGGAGAATGCACCTGTCTTTCACCCAGGGTAGGGCAGTCACAACCCAGAGGACATAGATTTAAAGTGCGAAGGACAAGATTTAGTAGGAACCCGAAGAACAACATTTTCACTTAGGGAATGGTGAGTACATGGAACAATCTGTCGGAGGTGGTCATTGAGGCAGGTACTATAACAGCATTCAAAAGACACTTGGACAGGTACATGGATTGGAAATGTTTCGAAGGATATGGGCCCAACACAAGCAAATGGGACTAGCTTCGATGGGGCAACTTGGTTTTCATGGACGAGTTGGGCCATAGGACCTGTTTCCTTGCTGTATGATTCCATGATTGGTCCTGAAGAAATCTGGGGATATGCACCCCAGTTCTACTACCTTCAGTAGTCAATCATTGACTGTGTAGTCCTTTGCTTGCCCTACCTAACTATTTCATTGCACACTAGTCTGTATAGACTTCTTGCTACCGATAGCTATTCACTGAATCACATCCATGCTAACCAAAAATCATGCTAACCAGAAATCGGGTTATTTTTATAGCCCAGTTCTCACCTACGGCATTTGATTTAAAATATTTGAGGAGTTCTGTCTTCATTACTGTTTGGATAGTGAATTCTGGACTCTTGTGTCCTGATAAAAATCATGATTCCATACTTTAAATCTTTGCCCCTTTTGATGTAACTTTTAAAGCAAACAGCTCCTTCAAGTTTACACTGACTTCACTTAATTTTGTACACCTTGAGCAAATCTCTCCGTAGCTTACTTTGTTCTAAATAAAATAGCCCAACCTAGCCAGTCCATTGATAGGTTTCTTTACTCTTGGTCACAACTAAGCACACTACTTATTTCAGTAACCCACAACCTTTTGTGAACTCATGCAATCCCTCGTTGATGGTAATTTACCACGGGTAATAAATATTAGCAACTGTCTAAAATCCTAAAATTTATCCACCAAACCAAATTTGACACTAGTTTGTCTCTAAGTATGTTCTGTAAGTTTGTTTTCTAAGTTTTCATTTATCTTTTATTCATTCAAAGTTGTAAAAATAATAAAGAAAGTAAAGATTATATTTATGAAACTGACTTGAATTGACATATTCTGTCTTCCCAAATTACAGAAGAGAAGCAAAGTAGTAAGAAAGCAGAAGGATCTCAATCTCCTGAAATTATAGGATCATCTTCCGCCAAGGATCAGGTGGAAATGTAAGTATGTACTTAAAATATTGTTCTGTATGAAAAATATTTGAAATGTATTTGAAATATTTGGCATGTTGAAACATACTTTGGGTTTCCTTATGATGACAATGCTAAAGCATTGGGGAAAAAAACTAACCGTATAATGTTCTTAACTATGAAAAGTAAAATATGCTCGCATTGTATAGATCTGTTAGAATTAGTTGCTTGCATGTATTCCAAGAAAAGCTACTCTTTTAAAAAATATAATTCACATGATGAATTTAAAGTAATAGATTTGATGATAATTGACATTAACAATTTTGCCAATAATTCAAATATGAACTGGATTTTAACATATATATGTTTTTTGCTTTAGGTATTATGAAGCATTCCCACCTCTTTCTGAAAAGCCAATCTGTCTGCAAGAAATCATGACCGTGTGGAATAAGACCAAAGCAAGTTCATTTTCTGGTTCTTCTTCATCATCTGCCGCTCCACAAACAAGCACTGATACATCCTCTCCAAAAGAATGCAATAGTGAAGGTGAAGGTACTAGAGAACGAACAAATGAGGCTTCCACTATAACCAACAATCGTACATTCAGGAGAAGTAAAAAGGAGAAAGAAAATAGGCACAATAACTGCATGCCAGAAGAAAAACTCACAACAGGAAAGAAGATCAGGCACAGGTCAGAAGGCAAGATCCGCCCTCGTTCATGGTCCTCTGGTTCCAGTGAAGCAGGCTCAAGCTCAAGTGGCAACCAGTATGAGTTAAAAGGTTCCACTAAAGCTGTAAAAATCCGACATAAGTTGAGAGAAACTGCAAGGAACAAAAAGGAGCGAAATGGACAAGTTAGGCTATCATTGAAATCTGTCGACAAAGATGATAAAAGCACCTGTGGAAGCAGCAGCAGCGGACCTACCAAACAACTGTGCAAAAAAGGCAAAAAGTTTATGAAAGAAACGAGGAGGAAAACCAATGGCAACAGTGGTGCTAAAGATCTTGGCAATGAAAATGGAAAGGAACAAGAATTTAAGGAAGAACCATTGTGGTACACTGAACCAATTACAGAATATTGGTTCCCTCCGAGTAGAAAAAGCAAGCTAGAAACTGCATACCGGAATAGTATAGCTGCTAATGATAGTGAATCTTTGACTTTGGAAGAGCTTTCCGAGACAATGCAGGGTCTTTGTATTAATAACAATAATTTTCAAACATACCTCGCGGCAGGTGCTTTCGTTGATGGTCACTTTGTTGAAATGCCTGCATTATTAGATGAGGCGAATGACCTCATTGGGACCTCAAACTGTTCTAATCCCAAGAACAGTGATATTTTAGATGATATGCATCTTTCAGAATTTACTCACTTCTATGAAGTAGACATTCATCAATCCATATTGGATCCTAGTGTCTCAAATTCATTGCAAGGAGAAAGTCGAATTTTAAGCATGATTCGACGGAAAAGTACAGAGCAAATTGATTTTGAGGCAGACTGTTGTATAGTATTAGATGGACTACAATTGACGAGGGAAAGTGCAATATGGACAGATTCACAACCTTCTCTTGGTGCAGAAGGATTGTTCTTGCATGATCTTGCAAATATAGCTCAATTTTGGGAGTGCTCTAGCTCTGATGAAGCAGAGGGGGAAAGCTTCGCCGGGGAATCCCCCATTACCCTTTCTCCTATTGTAGATAATACAGTGTGTGACGCAAGCAGTAGTACTGGCAATCAAGAAGAACACTTTTCAGAAGCAAATGAAGGGTCAAGTTTAAACTCCACTTGTTTTTCTCTGTTTGAAGTGCAATATGATAACCCTGCTTCGCCATTCTGTTTTGATGGGCTTTGCTTGGGTAATCAAAATAATGATATGGGAGGCTGGGCAGATTTGCCTGGGAAAGCACAATCTCGTTTGCTTATATGGACCAAAAATAGTGCCTTTGATGAAAATGACCACTGCTCAAATCTTTCAACGCGAACATGCAGCCCATGGTCACATTCTGAAGAAACACGTTCAGATAATGAAACCTCCTTTGGTATTCCAATGGAGGAGTCCACTAAATTTAATGCAGATGAGATTGATTGCATAGTCCCTGGCATTTCAACCAGCCTTCTTGATGAAGATCTATTAGATTTGTTGCATGAGGAAACTCATTCACAAACGGATGGAGCTTTGCGAAATGTAACAAATGTGGCTTTCAAGCAGAAATCTAAGTTGGAGTCTGTTTGTGGAATTCAGTTGGAAGAAGAAGAAAATAAGGAGTACGAAACATCTGTGGAAATTTTCAAGGAACAGATAGCCAGTCGTGGGGATAGCTATGACTCAGAAGTTATAAAAGATATTTGGACATCCATAGCTGAAAACGATGCTGCAGCAACACTAGATGTAGAGAGACCAGAAGAGGATCTCTTTCCTGGTGAGGTGAATGGCTGCCATTGCTGTTGTTTGGACATGGCAACAAAACAAGACATTCTACAAGAGCCTCTTGAAAAGGCAGTACAGAGGTCCGAATATCACTTATGGGAGTGTCAGAAGGAAAATTTGGAGGCACAAGCCATTGCCACTGGTGAGCTTGCAGAGATAGATGTAGGTGATTACACTGCACCCTCTAAACCATGGGATATTGGTACTGACAAAGAAAGTGCTTTCATTCTTGGTGGAGTCTATGGAGAACTGAAAACATTTGACAATTGTGGTGACTGGGGAGTGGTTCCACCCGATCCTGCAAAAGGTACTTTGTTGCAATGTGCATCTTCAGATGTAGTGACAATCGCAGGTACGGATGTCTTCATGACTCCAGGTAGTAACTTTGCACCTGGCCATAGACCATTGTGGCGATCTTGTGCTTCATTCTCACAGTGTGATCAGATGAGAAAAGAAGACAAGTTAAATGCTGAGTTCTCTTTCATCTTCCATGAAGATTTATTAGGGAATTGCAGTAATTATCAGAGTCAAGATCCTGGTGTTGAGTATTCTTTTTCCTCCTTTGACCTGAACAATCCTTTCTCACAAGTTCTTCATGTGGAATGTTCATTTGAACCTGAAAGGCTTGCAACATTTAGTCCAAGTTTTAAACCCAAATCTATACTGTGTTCAGACTCAGAAAGTGAAACGTTCCATCCTAAAATATATAGTATTGACAAAACACAGTATAGGGCAATTCGAATCTCACCACGGACTCATTTCCGACCTATACCTGCCTCTGAACTTTCACCAGGCGGAGGAAGTGAATCCGAATTTGAATCTGAAAAAGAGGAAGTTACCATACCTATTCTGTCACAGTCAGATTTATTTGAGGATCCACAGGCAGATTTAAAGCCTTTGGAAGAAGATGCTGAGCGGGAAGGTCATTACTATGGAAAATCAGAGCTGGAATCGGGTAAATTCCTGCCAAGATTAAAAAAAGCCGGAATGGAAAAGAGTGCTCAGACGTCATTAGATTCTCATGAAGGATCTGGTGGCCTTTTATTGTCAGAACAGCAGTGCCCAGAATGCCATTTACAGGCATCAATGGGATGCACCAATGTGAATAGTTGCGAAATAGATTTTAAGTTGAAGGTACCGAGCGATAAATTGGAAATGTTCCAGAATCGTACAATAAGCAGGAGCTTTCCTGGATTTAGCGAGGGAACATGTGTCACAGCTGCATCACTACAAGAGGTAAGTGCTTTTGGTACTTTATAAGTTTATTTACATTCACTTTCTACATAGTTGCAAGAAGTTACATTTTCCACTGCTTTGAAATTTTCTATGTATTATAATAAAAGGGAGAATAATAACTATCCCATTGGGATATTGGACACATTAAAGCCCAAGTCAATCAACGTCATGTTCATAGCTTTACTATCAGTGAACCTCTTGTTGAATTGACCACAGCAAATCGGAGGTAATGGGTCACAAAAGTGGTATTGGGCCTTCCATGTAAAGAACGAGCCTGTACATTACCACTACATTTTTTTGGGCAGAATCTGTTGAGAATTGCGCTCAGATAATTAAGTTGTTTGCCTTGCACAGTGGAGTTTGGTATTGAAGATTAAGTAATTTTGTTCACTTTGCAGGTCTAAGAACAAGGCATTTAACGTGTACCTTGTATCTGGCTTCACGTGGGGCCCAGATGGCTTCTTAATTAAGGCTCAGATAGGGACAGGCACAAAGAACATCTCGTAGAGCAGTGGTGAGTTTCTCAGTTTCTTCAAGCCCTCAACAGTACGTACAGAAACACTCTTCAAAGTGCGTACTGTTAAGGCCTTGAATAAACTGAGAAACTCACCACCTCTCTGCAAGATGTTCTTTGCGTCTGTCCCTATCTGAGCCATAACGGTACAGGTTGAACACAAAATTCCCTCCAAAGGTACTGTTCGATGTCTAAAACGATTTCAAATCATGGTTTTAAATATGGATATATTGTAAATTGATTTGAAGAGGGCTTTAAGCTTGTGGAAGGAACTGAACTAATGTATCAAATACTATAAGAAAATAACTGCAGATGCCGGTACAAATCGAAGGTATTTATTCACAAAATGCTGGAGTAACTCAGCAGGTCAGGCGGCATCTCAGGAGAGAAGGAATGGGTATGTAATTTGTTGATTTAAATACCTATAATTATCCATAAAAGCAAACCTGTTTAAGTCTCCTTAAGTTAAAGAAATCCTTTTTGCTGTGAATGAATAATTGATATCAGTTATTCCCTGATTACTGCATAACTAATTCATTGCAAACTCAAACTTGCAAAACAACAGCATGCCCACACTTCAAACCATAGCTGGTTGGTAGTAAAGCAGTTAAAAACATTCTGAGGTTGTGAAAGTGCTTTGTAACTTTGACCTTCTGACTTTTTAAATCAGATTTGCCTGCTTTTATAAACTTAAGTACAAGATCTGATTTGCAGTTTTCGTGGGCTTCACATCTCAGAGTACTGAGATTTGTCACTTTTAATTGTGACATCAAAATTCTGAACAAATGACCTCGCAACAAAATCACATATTTTATGTTTAGTGCAGCATTGATCAGTAATAAACATTCTTCCTCAGGTAGTTCTGCTATAATATGTTCCATTCCAAAGAACCCTGTGTTATGGAAGATAGCATTATTAAGACGATTGTGATGAATGGGGGAGAAAAGGGTTTAGGGACAAGAGAGCTTCAGGTTTGCAATAACAAAGTTATTTTTCCTGCATAATTTTTTTAATAAAGATCTTTTCAATAATGTATTTTTGTTAGTGCAAGCTAAAAATATTAAGGGCTGTAAGTGGCATTGCTTGATCGAGTATCATTACACTCGTGTCAATAGAAACAATTATCAATTTCAGTGGCCACTCACAGTAAAACGAGCAGCTATATTCTTAAATTAATCCAGGAATGGTGATGGTGAACCTTGCTTCAGTGATAGAGAGGCAATTGGAGAGGTTTCTTTGCGATACGATATATTTGCATTTAGAAAAGTGTGGTCTAATTAGAGACAGTCATCATGGCTTTGTACATGGCAGGTCATGTCTTACTAACTTGATTGAGTTTTTGAGGAAGTGACAAAGGTGATCAATGAAGATAGGGCAGTGGATGTTTCCTGCATGGTTTTTAGTAAGGTATTTGGTAAAGTCTCTCCTGGCAGGTTGATCCAAAGATTAAGATGCATGAGATCCACAGGTGACTATTCATGGTGGAAGGGGATCATTCCGGCTAGAGGTCTATGACCAGTAGAGTTCTGCAGGGAATTGTGCAGGACATCTGTTATTTGTGATATATATAGAAACAACTCGGAAGTTAATGGTGATGAATCATGATTTAATTAGTAAATTTGCAGACAAAGCCAAAATTGGTGTGGTTGTCGATACATGGGGATATATATGTGAATATATATAGTATTACCTAATTTGATAGCATACAAACAAAAGCTTTTCACTGTACATGTGACAATATTAAACTTAAACCTAAACTTTAAAAGCTAGAAGAGCTACACAAATGGCAGAGAAATGGTAGATGGAGTTTAATCCAAGCAAGTGTGAGATGTTGCCTTTGAGAGATCAAATGTATGGGGAAAGTTTATGGTAATACCCTTAACAGCAGGGCACAGAGAGATCTTGGGGTTCAAGTCCATAGCTCTATGAAAGTGGCAACATGAATACAGTGGTAAAGAAGTTGTATGGTATGCTTGCCTTTATCAGACGGGGCATTTACGATAAGAGTCAGGAAGTCATGTTGCAGCTTTACTGGACTTTAGTTATGCTGCATTTGGAGTATTCTATACTATTCTGGTTGCCTTATCAGGGGAAGAATGTGGAGGCTGCTAATATCAGATCAAGATTGTCTTTTTGAAAAGATTGGCTTTTGAAATGTCCATGAATTAACTGAGAAAATGGATGAAAATTAATTATATGTTTCATATTACATCAATACTTTTTCCTTAAAAAATAAATTTATTTTGGCAGCTTCCCTGTGAACCAAAATGAGTGTATGAAAGCCCAAGATACTGGCCTTCCAGCCAAATAGATTAGGTATTACGTAAAAAGTCTGCATTATCTCATGTGGGTTTGAAAATCAGATAATATTTTGTATTTATGTATATTCAGAAAAGTAGCAGTTCAGGTAGTTGAGTCAGAGGAGGTAACTGAGGCAGAGACTATCCCAACATTTAAGAAACAGTTAGACAGGTACATAGATATTACAGGTTTGAAGGGATATGGACCAAACGGGGGCAGGTGGGACTAGTGTAGCTGGGACATGTTGGCTGGTGGGGACAAGTTGGGCCGAAAGGCTTGTTTCCACATTGTATCACTCTATGCTTCAATACAATCCGTTCACAAGGATAAAATGCAGAAAATAATCTGATCTGAAGTCAAGAGAGGTAACTAAAACTTCTAAAAACTTCCCTTAATAGTACACTGGACTGCTGTATATAATTTACATTGACCTAAATCCATTAGGCGATGTTAGTTTATTTTGTCTCGTAATCATAAAAATCAAGCAAAATAGTAGCTGGAAATCCTGTCCTTGAAACTTCTTCATCAAAGTTTCAATAAACAATAGACAATAGGTGCAGGAGTAGGCCATTCGGCCATTCAATGTGATCATGGCTGAACATTCACAATCAGTACTCCGTTCCTGCCCTCTCCCCATACCCCCTGACTCCGCTATTATTAAGAGCTCCATCTGGCTCTCTCTTGAAAGCATCCAGAGAATTGGCCTCCACTGCCTTCTGAGGCAGAAAATTCCATAAATTTACAACTCTCTGACTGAAAAAGTTTTTCCTCATAGTTTGAGATTTAAACTCTGAATGAAAAAGTTTTTCCATTTAGTTATTTTTGATGAGACTTAGAAGACAAATACACATTTTGCCGTAACAGGCTAGCAAATACCAGTTTCTTTCAAGTCAGGGTGTATTCTACTGCAATTGGGCATGAATTTGCAATTAAAATCGAGTTAGTTGGAAATGCTTGGCTCTTCAGTGAGTTAGCAGAGCCATCAATGCAAACTAGCTCCAAACAATCTGTATTCCTGTTTTTGAATGATACATTAATTTTTTTGGTTGTGCTGGAATGCTGTCTAGATCTTGTTGCATGGGATATATGCACCTGGGCAATCACTTGCCTCGTTTGTAGTATTTAGTCCTTTGGTCTATTTAGTTCGTTTGTACTGAAGTCTTTCGATGAATGATGCTGGTGAAACCCAAGATGGTCATGTTATTGGAGAGTAAGTGCCGCTTGATTACACAGTCAAGAACTCTTTCCAGCATTTTTGCTGATGTTTGACTGGAAACTGAATGACCGGGTGGCGCCAGCAATGGCTGCCTTGCCAGCAGTCTGTCTGTCCTTTCCTTCTTTGTGTTTTAATAGTATGTGTTAAATGTATGGTTTTAGTGTTCTTTATCTTGTTTTATGTGGGGGGTTGGGGGAAACCTTTTCTCATCTCTTACAGAGATGAGATTATCACGGAGATGCGATTTTTTTCTGTATTGTATCTCTGTCCGTGCTGCGATCTAACATCGAGGAGTTGGCGGCCTTTGCGAGAGACCGACTTTTGAGAGCTCCACTGCAGGGAACCTACGGGACTTTAACGTCGCGGAGCCCGTGATCCCTTTGCCAGGGATCGACCTCGGAGTTCCAACTGTGGGTACTTTTGGACTTAACATCACGGAGCATAGAAAGATGGGAACATAGAAAATAGGTGATGGAGGAGGCCATTCGGCCCTTCGAGCCAGCACCGCCATTCATTGTGATCATGGCTGATCATCCACAATCAGTAACCTGTGCCCAACTTCTCCCCATATCCCTTGATTCCACTAGTCCCCAGAGCTCTATCTAACTCTCTCTTAAATTCATCCAGTGATTTGGCCTCCACTGCCCTCTGTGGCAGAGAATTCCACAAATTCACAACTCTCTGGGTGAAAAAGTTCCTTCTCACCTCAGTTTTAAATGGCCTCCCCTTTATTCAAAGACTGTGGCCACTGGTTCTGGATTCCCCAACATTGGGAACATTTTTCCTGCATCTAGCTTGTCCAGTCCTTTTATAATTTTATATGTCTCTATAAGACCCCCTCTAATCCTTCTAAACTCCAGTGAATACAAGCCTAGACTTTTCAATCTTTCCTCATATGACAGTCCCGCCATCCCAGGGATCAATCTCGTGAACC
Source organism: Rhinoraja longicauda (assembly GCF_053455715.1). Lineage (NCBI taxonomy): Eukaryota > Metazoa > Chordata > Chondrichthyes > Rajiformes > Arhynchobatidae > Rhinoraja > Rhinoraja longicauda. The sequence continues at coordinate 109,411,557 of NC_135953.1, forward strand.
TACGCTGCACTGTCTCAATTACAAGGATGTCCTTCCTCAAATTAGGAGACCAAAACTGTACACAATACTCCAGATGTGGTCTTACCAGGGCCCTATACAACTGCAGAAGAACCTCTTTACTCCTATACTGAAATCCTCTTGTTATGAAGGCCAATATGCCATTAGCTTTCTTCACTGCCTGCTGTACCTGCACGCCAACTTTCAGTGATAGATGTACAAGGACACCCAGGTCTCGCTGCACTTCCCCCTTACCTAACCTAACCTGCCACCATTGAGATAATAATCTGCCTCCTTGTTTTTGCCGCCAAAGTGGATAACCTCACTTTTTTCTATATTATACTGCATCTGCCACGCATCTGCCCACTCAACCTGCCGAGGTCACCCTGCAATCTCCTAACATCCTCTTCGCAGTTCACACTGCCACCCAGCTTTGTGTCATCTGCAAACTTGCTAATGTTACTTCTAATTCCTTCTTCCAAATCATTAATATATATGGTAAACAGTTGCGGCCCCAACACCGAGCATTGCGGCACTCCACTCGCCACTGCCTGCCATTCTGAAAAGGACCCGTTTACTCCTACTCTTTGCTTCCTGTCTGGCACCCAATTCTCTATCCATGTCAACACCCTACCCCCAATACCATGTGCTCTAATTTTGCTCACCAATCTCCCGTGTGAGACCTTATCAAAGGCTTTCTGAAACCGATTTTCAGAGACCGATTTCGGGAACTCCAAGCCGCAGGAGCTTCGACCGCCCTGACGCGGGAGCTTCGACCGCCCCGACCCGGGAGCTTCGACCGCCCCGACCCGGGAGCTTCGACCGCCCCGACCCGGGAGCTTCGACCGCCCCGACCCGGGAGCTTCGACCGCCCCGACCCGGGAGCTTCGACCGCCCCGACCCGGGAGCTTCGACCGCCCCGACCCGGGAGCTTCGATCGCCACGACCCGGGAGCTTCGATCGCCCCGACGCATGAGCTTTGACCGCCGGTTGCAGGAACTTCGATCACCCCGATGGATGGTTTGATTGCCCTGACCACAGGTGAATAAAGTGGAAGAAGATTGGACTTTTTTGCCCTTCACCACAGTGAGGAATGTGGGGAATCCGCTGTGGTGGATGTTTATGTTAACTTCGATGTAGTTGTGTGTCTTTTTGCTTTTTTTTTCGTATGGCTGTATGGTAATTCGCATATCACTGTGCCTTAATTGGTACATGTAACAATAAAAGACCTTTGAAACCTTTGAATGAGTGGTAATTCGTCAAATTGGATTTATCCGACTTTCCTTGAGCAGGAGAAATTTGGGCAATTTTCCATATTGTTGGTAGATGTCAGTATTGAAACCTTATTGGAGCAGCTTGTCTGGATATGTTTGGTCCCAAAACAATATCTGGTGTTTTGACATGCAATTAATCAAATTAGTTGAATACTGGTGTCTGTGATGCTAGGAATCACATGGACAATTTGAACTTGATTATCCACTTGTTGCTCTGGGCAAACACATTTGTAAATGCTGTGGTCTCTTACTTAACATTCACATCTTTCGCCCAACCATATTGAGGTTGGTGATGTTCTCGGAGTTGATTTTCTCATTAGTTTGTTAACTAGATAGAGCTCTTAAGGATAGCGGAGTCAGGGGGTATGGGGAGAAGGCAGGAACGGGGTACTGATTGAGAATGATCAGCCATGATCACATTGAATGGCGGTGTTGTTCGACGGGCCGAATGGCCTACTCCTGCACCTATTGTCTATTGCCCACCACCAATCAATGAGAAACTTGGTAGGGCTGAGCTTTGATCAGCTCCTTTGGGTATTGAATTATTTAGTTGTGTCCATTGCATGCAATTTTTGCTGTTTCGGACACGTAAAGCGTGTTTTGCCCCTTCAGGAGGTTGGAATTTTAAAGTGTGTCTCATGTTACTACCCACATTCCCTTCTGCACTCTTTATTTTAATTGTACATCTTATCCATTTTTTGGGGGGTCTCTTTCTCTTTTTTTTCCTCTCTTAATCTACCTTTGCTTTGGCTTTTTTTTCTGAACGTTATTGGACAATGATTCCTGTGCTCTGGAATTCCCATCAAACTTTCCAACTCTTTATTTTTGTATCTTCTTTCTGGATGCTCCTTAAAGGCTCATTCTTTGACCTAGTTTTTGGTCAACTACCTATTATTTCCTTAATGCTTCCGTGACGGTGCCTTGGAACATTCAGCTGTAATAAAAGTCCATATAAGTGGATGTTGATGTTGTAGTTATATAGAATGGAAGCAGGCCTTTCAGCCCAACTCGTCCATGCCAACCAAGATGCCCCCCATCAAACGGAGTCCCATTTGCCCATGTTTGGCCCTCATCTCTCTAAACCTTTACTATTCATGTACCTATGCAAGTATCTTTCAACTGCTGTTATTGTACCTGCCTCAACCATCTCAGCTGGCAGCTCGGTCCATATACCCACTATCTTCTGAGTGAAAAAGTTCCCCAGCAGGTTCTGATTTAATCTTGCCTCTCTCACCTTAGACCCACGATCCCTGGTCTTTGATTCCCCTATCCTTCGAAACTTTGTGCATTCTCTCCATCTATTCCACCCCCTCCCCCCCCCCCCATATGTTTTTATACATGATGTTATGGAGATGATCAGAAATATTTAGAAGGAGTTGCAAATGAAATTTAAATAAGGCCCTTCTTGACTAGTTTTGTTATCACCTCCACATTGTAAATAAAGCAGCAATTGTCGACTGATTATTGAGTTGTCAGTGCTGAAAATACTCAGCAGGGCAGGCAGCATTTACAGGATTGAAATGGAGTGAATGCATCATGTTGATAATCTTAATCAAAACTTTCTAACTTGTGCAGTTCAAGTGCCTCTTCTGTAAGAAACCTTTACTACATCACAACTGAAACATTAAGGAGCTGAGGACAGTATAAGGGATCTAATGCTGAAGTCTTACATTAAAATATGATGTAAGCTTATTTTTACTTTGCTTTATTACAAATTGCTGTCAATGCGCTTAAGTATCACTTAAATTATGTGACACTACCATTATAATACGTATCTAGGAATTGTGGAAGGAAATATAGTTTATTTGAGGACGAGATGCAATAAATGACATGATTAAATGCCTAATTCTGGACGGATGCCTTAATGTTGTTATGTAATATTTTGGTTAAAATTGATTAAAAAAAAGTGAGCGGTCATAGTGAATTTTGAAGTTTTATTCTCCTTTTATTTTTCTAATTTCATTTGCATTAATGACCGCACTAAATATTTTGCATTGTGTTGAAGCAATTACTTGTAAGCAATAATCAAAATTTCAGTAAAATCTTCAGCGTATACAAAAAGTAATGACATTTCAAATTGATGATTTATTTACGTTGTCACAACAGGTTCCTTTTACAGATTTGACCCAAGATGAGAAGAGTGAGTGCAAGGAAGAACCTGAATGGTGGCGAGAAACACTGTACCCACAGCCGTTTACTGGGATCGAGTGTGCAGGCAAGTCAATAATTAAAGACAATTGATTAAGTAATATATTAAAAATAGATAGGGAGTACACTTCAGAAAATCAGGGCAAAATGTGGACATGAGATATCATTGGCAGATTTAGTAAAGGTGATATAGTAAGGCAAAGGAGAATCTTAAGTGATTCTTTAAGTATATCACCAGGAAAAAGATACTAGGGAGAGAATAAGTCCCCTTCAGGATGATTGAGGTTGCATGTGGAACCACAGGAGATTGGTGAGGAGTTAAATGAATACTTCTTGTCTGGATTTACAATGAAGTTCAGAAAGTTAGGGCAATCAATGAAGAGATGGTGAGTTCCTGAAGCATTCTGAAAGAGGAGATGTGGCGATCTTGAGGCAAAGGAAGCAGTCAAGTTGGTGAAGAAAGCATATGGCACACTTGCGATCATTGACAAAATGTTGAATACAAGAGTTGGGACAACATATTTCAGCTATATGAGATGTGGATGGAACCGCACCTGGAATATTGAATATAATTTTCTCTTTTAACAGCTTTTATTCAACTGTGCCATTGTAACGGAGCCGTGAGTGACACTGATATTTGATGACCAAGCTGTGATGCATTCCGATAGGATGCTTTCTGTGGTACAACTGCAGAAAGTGGTTGCTGTCATTGGAGACATTACAAATATCATAGAAACATAGAAAATAGTTACAGGAGGAAGCCATTTGGCCCTTCGAGCCAGTACTGCTATTTATTGTGATCATGGCTGATCACCCACAATCAGTAACCTGTGCCCAACTTCTCCCCATATCCCTTGATTCCACTAGCCCCCAGAGCTCTATCTAATTATCTTTTAAATTTATCCAGTGAATTGGCCTCCACTGCTTTTTGTGGCAGAGAATTCCACAAATTCACAACTCTCTGGGTGAAAAAGTCCCTTCTCACCTCAGTTTTAAATGGCCTCCCCTTTATTCTAAGACTGTGGCCACTGGTTCTGGACTCCCCAACATTGGGAACATTTTTCTTGCATCTAGCTTGTCCAGTCCCTTTATAATTTTATATGTCTCTATAAGATCCCTTCTCATCCTTCTAAACTCCAGTGAATACAAGCCTAGTTTTTTCAATTTTTCCTCATATGACAGTCCTGCCATCCCAGGGATCAATCTCGTGAACCTACGCTGCACTGCATCAATTACAAGGATGTCCTTCCTCAAATTAGGAGACCAGAACTGTACACAATACTCCAGATGTGGTCTTACCAGGGCCCCATACAACTGCAGAAGAACCTCTTTACTCCTATACTGCCTGCTGTACCTGCACGCCAACTTTCAGTGACTGGTGTACAAGGACACCCAGGTCTTGCTGCACTTCCCCCTTACCTAACCTGACACCATTGAGATAATAATCTACCTCCTTGTTTTTGCCACCAAAGTGGATAACCTCACATTTATCTACATTATACTGCATCTGCCATCCATCTGCCCACTCACTCAACCTGTCCAGGTCACCCTGCAACCTCCTAACATCCTCTTCGCGAGGGTAGGGCCGAAGATGTTCTTGTTGGGTTGCTCCTGGGCCTGGCCAAACTGGCCATCCGCGACTCACGGCGCCAGGCGGAAGAGGGCTCTGCCCGAGCCAGCTGCCTACCCCTTTACCGGGGTTACATCCGCGCCCGGGTGGTGTTGGAGAGGGACTACGCGCTGTCCACGGGCACTCTGGAGGATTTCCGGGACCACTGGGCACCGCGGGGGATTGGATGTAACATGGATGGGGATTGTAATATAATTGTATAATAGTTTCAATTGGTATATTTGTTTGTATAGTATTCTGGTGGTGGGTTCTGTTTTGATTTTATTGTATTGTATATATTATTTTAATATTTGAATAAATATTTTTGATTTTAAAAAAACCAAAAAAAAACATCCTCTTCACAGTTCACACTGCCACCCAGCTTTGTGTCATCTGCAAACTTGCTAGTGGGACCTCTAATTCCTTCATCCAAATCATTAATATATGGTAAATAATTGCGGCCCCAACACTGAGCCTTGCGGCACTCCACTCACCACTGCCTGCCATTCTGAATATATCACATAAAGTCATAATACGATGGATGACTCTTGTTCCATCACACCTCTGCACAAATTTATTTTGCTCTTAAATAGTGATGTTTGCAAGATTAGATAAAACATCTGAAAAATCTGTTAATTCCCTGTTTACTTTCAGAAACCAAATTCACTCAAAGATATAGTATCGCGGGGGGGGGGGGGGGTGTTACTGTGCACTGTTCGCTATAACCAAGTAAGGTATTGCCATTCTATGTAGTTGAAAGAAAGAACTGCAGATGATGGTTAATATACAAAAGGACACAAAGTGCTGGAGTACCACAGCGGATCAGGCAGTATCTCTGGAGCTGTTTCGGGATGAGATCTTTCTTCAGACTGTTTGGAAGAACCAGTCTGAAGAAAGGTCCCTACCTGAAATGCCATCTGTCCATTTTTCTTCACATTTGCTGCCTGATCTGCTGAGTTCCTTCAATACTTTGTATTTTGCAACTAAAGGGTTAGACTGGTTTTCCCTAGCCTAGCTCGTTGTACCTGATCGTGATCTTTTTCCTGATCTTTGGCTGTGAACACACTTGATAAATGGTCCACCTGTCATTTTTGTACTGTAGTAGATAAGCAAGAGTAATTTATATTTTCACTGCAGTAACTGAAATGTAATGTATATAGCAGTAAGGACAGATTCTAGTCTCTGATAATTGATGTGTATAATTATAGCTGCATGGCAGCAAGTGTTGTTCAAAAACAGAATGATTGTCACCATTCAAAAGGTTTTTGCTTTAAAGATCATACTATTACTGTATAATTTATGTATTTATGCATGTATTTGATCACAACTGGAAATAAAAACGTGATTAGGTTCTTTTAAAAACTTTTATTGTATACCTAATACATATGTGTTGTAAATCAAAATCTAAAATGTTACTTTTATTTACCTTTATCTTAAGAATGCTACACCGATGCCAGGGGCAATGGGTGTCCAATTTTAAGAGGACATTCACAAAACGGAGATTGTCTTCTCCCGTTAGACCTGGTAAGTTCATCAAGTTTTAAAGATCTGTTGCCAGAAATTGAAGAGTTTCAATTTTACATTGAAACTAAAATCCTTTATCATTCAGCAACAGTTACAAAGGATTTTTAAGTTGTTTTTCAAGAGAACTGAATGTACAGTATCATGTTGTGTTAACTTGGGAAAGAATGACAAGATCTATTGAAAGTTACTGTAATTTTATGGAGATATAATCTGAATGGAATTTATGGGCCCATGGTTTGCAATGCTGAACATCCATTTCTGAATCTACCTGATCCAGTCTCTCATCTGCCGAAAGCATAACATGTTTTAGAGGCCCATATTAACACTATTTATTTATTAGTATGTCCGTCTTTCTATCTGCTTCATTATAATTTAATACAGCTGCGAATACATTATTCTTACTTGCACTATCTTGAGCCTATAAAACCTGTATTAAAAAAAAGAGGTTTGTATCTATGCAACCATTAAATTATCATATGATTTATTAAATTATGTGTTGCTCCAGAATTATTGTGAATGAAGCAATATAACTAAGATGGTGTACTGTTTAGTTCAGGGTATAATATACACGTCTAACAAATCCAGCTTCAGAAAAAAATAATTTGAGTGGGCTATAACCATCTGTTCAGTTAATTTGGATCTATAAACATCTTTTTTTTTAGATGATAAAGGAAACAGGCCTGTCCTTTCAGGTTAGGCAGAGGTTCACGTGCACCTCCTCCAACTTTAGCTACTGTTTTCGTTGTTCAAGGTGTGGATTCTTATAAATCGGTGAGAACAAACATAGACTGGGCAATCGTTTCGCTTCGCTCAGTCTGCCTGTAAATAAGCAAAACACATTCATGGTATATATTGATGACATTATCACCTGCGGGAAATGTAACAAACACTTTAATTGCCCTTCCCATTCTCAAACTGGCTTTTCTGTCCTGGGCCTACTCCACTGTCAGGGTGATGCTAAATGCAAATTGAAGTTGACAGCACCTCATATTTCGTTTGGGCAGCTTACAGCCCAGCGGTATGAATATTGATTTCACTAACTTCAAATAACGCTTGCATCCCGTCTCTCTCTGTCCCTCCCCCACCCAAGTGGTTGTACTAGGTTCAAAGTCGTCTTTTGAATCTCATTGTCACTTGTTTTCACCTAGCCCACAGCTAACAATGACCTGTTTCCTTTATCATCATTACCTTTTTGCATATCTTTCATTCATTTGTTCTGTATCTCTCTATATCACCGTCTATATCTCTCGTTTCCCTTTCCCTTAACTCTCAGTCTGAAGAAGGGTCTCAACCCGAAACATCACCCATTCCTTTTCTCCAGATATGCTTTCTGACCCGCTGAGTTACTCCAGCTATTTGTGTCTATCCGGTTTAAACCGGCATCAGCAGTTCCTTCCTACTAATTATTGTGGATATCATTTGTTACAACTTGCTGTCTGGAAAATTACCCATTGATACTACTTTCTGCTTTTTTAGCTGGCCAATTTTTGTATTCACAGTAATATGTTACCTCCCTTGAACATGTGTTTTTATTTTCAGCCATTTGGTGATATCCTACCAAATGCATTCTGGAAATCTATGTTCAGTACATTCATTGGTTCCTCTTCACGCAGAATGTATGTTACTTCCCCTCCCCCCACTCCATCCCCCTCAATCCCCCCCTTATCCCCCCCCCCCCCTCCCTCCCTAGGAGATAGATTTAAACCTTAAGATGTGAATAACTAAAAATATTACACCGATTTCAATGCAACTTCTTCCATTAGCACCAAAGGGACGATGTTGAGTAAGGTGGGCCTAAAATTGTCGCGCTATCGTGCACCGTTTTGACTAGTTTAGGAACAAACAAACAAACAAACAAGGGGTTTTATTATATAGATGACCGAAGGTAAATAGTAGTACGAGGAATTATCACTTCATCCCACCTCCAACCATCAAAAGCACTGCACCACAAAGGCTTAACATGTTATTTTTATTTTAACCCCGAGTGAACATAATGTTGCACAGTGTTGGAAGGAACTGCAGATGCTAATTCACACCGGATAGATACAAAATGCTGGAGTAACTCAGCGGGACAGGCAACATCGCTGGAGAGAAGGAATGGGTGACGTTTCGGGTTGAGATCCTTCTTCAGACTGATGTCAGGGGAGAGGGAGATACATAGATAAGGATGTGTAAGGTGTGAAATCAGGACAAAGGGAATAGAGATCAAGGAAAATGTAGAATAGATATTTGTTAGCAGGGAAGAAGGTAACAACAAAGCAGAGATAAAATGTGGACGGAGACAGTAAGACTAGTCGGAGACAGTAAGACTGGTCGGAGAACTTGGAAGGGGAAGAATGGAGAGAGGGAAAGCAAGGGCTACTTGAAGTTAGAGATGTCAATTTTCATACTGCTGGGGTGGAAGCTACCCAAGCGAAATATGAGGTGCTGTTCCTCCAATTTAAGCTGGGCCTCACTCTGACAATGAAGGAAGCCCAGGACAGAAAGGTCAGTGTGGGAATGGGAGGGGAGTTAAAGTATTTAGCAACCGGGAGATTAGTAGGTAGGTTTAGGCAGATTGGGCGAAGGTAATTGTTTCTGCGAAACAATCGCCGAGCCTGCACTTGGTCTTGCCGATATATAGGAGTCCACACCTGGAACAGCGGATACAGTAGATGAGCGTTGAACAATCCATGTTCCAGACGTACACTGGCCCTATCCCTGAACTCTACATCCGTTACATTGAAGTAGGGTCTCGACCCACAATGTCACCCATTCCTTCTCTCCAGAGATGCTGCGTGTCCCGCTGTGTTACTCCAACATTTTGTGTCTATAATGTTGCACAGTAAGCTTTTACCAGAAGTTTGGCCGAAGAGAACAATAAATATAGAAATTATGTAGTTTGCAAATAACAGCATATTTTCTTTGCATCTTTTCAAAACAGATTTGTTCTGTGCATTCCAATAGTTTTAGCAGATATACAAATAATAATTGCTTTTGCTTTTTGTAAATGATAAATTTTAGATTCATTTGGTATAGATTAACAGTGAACAAACTCAATGTAACATTTATATATACAACTTGTCCTGTTAAAACATTTTTATTGTGATTTGGTGAACTAGTCTTTTAATATGTATATGTAAACAATGGGAAATTATTTTTTTAACATTATTTAAGCTCTGAAATTTTACAATTTGTATTTTGTGCAGTCCATTGAAGACCATTCCTCTGATCATCAATAGACTGTACAGAATATAGAATTATTTCTCTTGTTTGGGGTTTCACCAATCACAGATTTGTTTCAATCAGAAATGACACAAATGATTTGGGTAGGTTTTAATGAGCTGCAAGGTTTATGTTTTATATTTTGAGAGACAGTCTTATTCAGTACGTTTCTCCATGACAGGAATAAGTTACCACAGGGATGATTAAACATGAGCAACAACGATAGGGATAAATTAAATTCTTGGCATTAAAATAATTACCCTTTTATTATTTTTAATGTAATTGTGGAGAAGAAGGCATATTTTCACTTTGATGAATTATTCAGTGAACAAAAAATATTAAATGTATAACTGTCGCAAAACATTAAAGTTATAACACGTTACTCTCTCAGCAGACTACAGCAACCTGTGAGGTGAATTGCAGAGTAGAGCATGACACTAGAGGGAGGTCAGCTGTCATCCGCAGAAAGCTTTTCTCCAGCGACTGTTCAAGCTCGGACGAAACTGCTTCAGAAGACGGAAGTGACTGGGATGACCCTCCAGATGAAGAGCTTTTTTCTCGCACACATCTTTAATTCTGCTCAGCTCTTTCCAGCTGGGAAGCAACTGCTCTTTTAATAAGTTCACAACTTTCTTGCTGAGAACTTATTGCTCTTTGAAAAAAAACTTTAGTTTTCTTTTCATTTAACTCCTTTAGATAGGATTTATCTTTCTCTTCTTGTAGGTTTCACTGTTTGGCATTGACTGCAATCCCATGACAGGAAAACTAACAATGATAGTTTATCGAAACCTTGGCTTTTTCAACTAGTATAGGTTGTGTTTGTCAAAGAATGATTGTGCATGTGTCTATCTTACTAGCATCAATGCTTATTTTGCTGATTAATTACGACCGCTTCCATTACTATTGTAGAACTACTGTTCTCATTAGGACTACTCTGTGAACTACAACTTCTGCTATTCGGAGGCTCTTAGCATATGGCACAGTTATAATGCTTTGTTGTAAAAGAATTGGGAGATAAATACTTCAAGTAAACTTTTCACATAATTAGATCAGTGCCTTTCTGAATGCAGGACAACAGCATGGGTGAATAGACTTAAATCATCTAATTGAAACCTGCTATCTCACTTCAAAGTAGGAACAACATGGTTGTGCTTTAGAATCAGAATAAGTATAAATACTTTTTTTTTCCTGAATGATTCTAAATATGTTTTCATAAAATTGAGATAAAATTAGTGAGTATGGCTTGTGAAATGCAAACTGTGAACAGCCAGGATTTGACAAGGTTTGGGAAAGATTTCAGTGTGAAGGATTGGGTTGATGAAACTTATTCTTACACTGACTTTAGGCATCAGTATTAAGCAGAAGAGTGATAAATCTGTATACTGTGGTTGTATGCAAAATCCTGAGCAAATTACAGTTAATCCATGTTGTGACTGTGATTTTATAGTTCTTAGCAGAATTCATTTTGTGTTTTGGAAGGGTGTGAGGAACCATTCTGACATTTTACTTTTGCTGACTGCAAGAACCAAGTGAAGACTTAAAACATAAGAATCTCATTAACATGTGTGACTGCAGTAATGATTGTTTCTTCATGTGACTTACTTTGAGGTTTTTTTCCTTTTTTTTTAAACGCTGGTGTCATAAACATCACTTTGACATCGTAACATTATTGTTGAATATCTGTCACACCCTTGTGCGATAAATCTGCAAAATTAAAAAGCCAAGGGAACAATATTCTGGTCACCAGGTACACAGCCAGCCATGAGTTGTTCGACTTCATGATTGGCTACCTGGATCCCATGACAGTAATCGCTGGTTACAATGTAGATCAAAAGTTCGAGTTAAATTTTCCTCAACTTGAATTTATATTAGAAACAGAGTAACCACAGAACTTATCATGGTGATAATTTATAGTATATTAAGAAAGTGGAAGGATTGAATTGAATTATCTTACTGATAAATTCAGCATCCAGAACTTTAGAGCTGCAACATTTTTTTTTGTACGTATGAGCCAATCGTAAAAATAATAGTTTGCACGCAAGTTTGTCAGAGATAGCTACTATTGCTCATTGAAATAGTTTTAACCATTACAATTTTAAACTTTACAAAACATTTATCAGGGCCCTTTCTGTGAATTTTTTTGATTGAGGGTTATTTTAATAGCGACAGTGCGTGAGCAAGCAAAAACAAATGGTGCAGCTTTAAGAAATTCATAACCATTATGTTTAAATAAGGTTATAGAATTTTTGAATGGCCATGGATGTTAACAAGAGCAGAGAATTGAAAGCCTTCTCTAAATCATATATGCTTAAGTTATGATTTCTTTTTAGAGCTGCTTACACAGACAAATAAGGACTATGTCAGGTGATGCATGAGCTTGTCAAAAAGAATATTATAATGTTAAGTCATCTTTAGAAAGATAAAAAGGCTTAAGAAGTGGATTAGGAAATAATGAAACATTTACATGTCACCTGAAGTAGTTTCCATACTCGTATAATTCAAAAAACATAAAAGCAGCACTCAATTGGGATAGTTTGAGAAATGCGATTTCAAGTTTCTTATGGTCAGGGTTTCAACTGAGTGATTTATCGAGGAAATGTAGGGGAGGGTGTTTTATTTGCCATCTACTACAAGCAGGTTTAAAAGAGAACATAGAACATGTTGTAGAATAGTATACATCATAGTACTGAAACCTGAGTTCCCCATTTCTCAGTTGTTAGCCTTTTTCTAATTTTTGCTTAAAGTGGTTGTATTGTTCTCTGATTTCATGTACACCAGAGTAACTGATTTTGTTTCATTGTGGAATTACTTTACACCTAAATAAAGACTCAAAAGTTAAATTTAGTTTATCAGTATTTTGGGTTATTTACACTGCATAAAAACGTATTTTTAATAAATGGTCGTGATCTATTGAGTGAGATTCACTTCTTCAGCTTTGAAGTCACAGATTTATAATGTTCACATCTATAAATATAAGTTGTTCTAAACACTATCTTGGAATGAAGCATTGATGCCCAGAATGGTGGTGGAATCCCATTTTAACTGAGACGTGGTTGGTCCATGAAACTCCTTTTCTGAAAGTAAATGCCACGCTTCCATGTAGAATGGCTGGTAAATCAATGCAAAATCTGGACCATATTTCAAAACATTAGTAGGTCCAGGACATTCACTTATTCATGTACTAAGAAATAATCTTGAACAGCAACATACTCGAAAGGACTTAGTGCAAAGCCTCTTTTTAATAATTGCAAAAAATCTCAATTATGATGTCATATCAGCAAGCACTGAGTTCAAATCTATATTATCCATTATCTAAGAGTTAAAGTCACAAACATTCTCAAAGGTATTCTGTGGACCATTAATATTGTTCCCCAATTTCTGTATTTCACTTAAGTTTGAACTATGCTGGGTTACTGTTCCAAGGATAGTATTTGTCTGCTGTTTCACACTAGTATCCATTCTATATGACGAGCAGCAAAATGACTGCCACATAAGGTAATCCTTTCCTCCATTCAATATATAGTAATATTTGTAATTTCCATCACCACAGAAATATCCACTACCATTTGTGATGATTGCAGCTACAAATCTCAAGAGGGTTGGCACCATCCAAGAGAAACCAGCCTGCTTGATTGGCACTCTTAACGAACCTGCTGATCCTTCCTACCCTCAATAGCACGTTCCAAGCCCCCATCTTCTATCACCAAGATAAAAGCAGCAGATACATGGGAATGCAACCATTTGCAGGTTCCCCTCCTTGTCATACTAACTTGAGAAATATATCAGCAATCACTCATGATTGCTGGATCTAAATTCTGGAACACTTTGAGAGTGCGTTCACCAGAGGCAGTACGGGATGCAATCAGGGATGGGTGATGAATGCTGGTCTTGCCGGAGATGTCCAGATCCTTAAAATGAATTTTGAACAATCTTACTTCATGAATGAACGTGTGAAACATTCTTCCCTATATTTTAATTTTATCAAAAAGGGATTCTCATCTATTGTTCTTGGCTCAAGATAAATCTAAATGGCCAAAAAAATCCTCTCTAAAAGTTGTGAGGAATCAATCTACATAGGAAATTGAGTTTTCAAATAGACCGTGGCTAGAAAAGAAAAGCTGACTTTGTTTATACAAACACACATTGGGATGAAGTTAATATAATGTTTTTTTTTCTCTCTGCACTGCTGTGATCCTGTTTTAACATTGTTATCACCAGTTGTTACACAATGATCCTGTTTCAACAGCAGAGTATACGTTGTGGGCAATAAACGCCCACAACAATGACCTCCATTTTTAAACTTTACCAGCAATTAAGTTTTTCTTATCTTCGATGCCAAAACCCTGGTGCACAAAATCAAAATTAACTCTCTTCTGTAGAAGGCCAACTTTGTCTCAAGCTGTTTTTATTATCAGTTTCTGGGGCCATAATTTACAGGTCCTATAGCTGATTAATCCAATATAATGTTGCATGTCAGAATATGACATTTTCAAAATCTCAAAGGGTCCTAACGGAATGAAAGAAGAGAGTATATCCATTGACAGAAACATTGAAAAACAAAGAACAAAGATTTTAAAATCTGGGGTGACGTGACACTAACTTTACTCTGCAGCGAGTATTCGTGATGACAGGAATTGACTACCTGAAGGAGTGGCGGAGGCAGCTTCAGTCATCACTTTTGAAAGGGAACAATTTAGTGTCCCTTTTCAAAAGGGAACTCGAGAATCTAAGGCCATAAAATGGCAGGACTGGGGAAATGTGAATGACTATTGTAGAAAGTTGCACTTGTTTTGAGGTATTGATGGCCTTGCAATAAGAATTCTGTGATTCTAACGGCAATGTAACACACAATTACAAAATGCACTGTACCAAATAGTGTATGACCCTGAATGAAAAGCTTTCTCACTGTATTTTTCACATTATTTATATTTTTGAAACAGTCACAAATTGAAAATGGTTGGAATTAATTAAAACATATGTGTCACAGATGTGTATTTGTCATTACGCCTTTGTTCAAAAGCATGTTTGTAACGACCACTGAACGGTCTTGAAAGGAGAGATGGATTGTGTTAACATGGCTTTAGCTGTGGTTTTAGAACATCAGGTGACTGCAGTTCATAGGGATGAATATGTATGAAAACTGTGCAAGGTAGAAATGGCTGGGTACAATTTGTGGCGCTCAAAGCAAATGATGGGAAAATGTTTAAGAAGTGATTTGGGAAATAATCAGGGCATGAATCGCTTGTCTGTCCTGCGGGTCTCATATTGCCATCAATTTTTTTGAACAACTGATTTCCATGGAATTTACTGTACTTACTATGCCACCTGCAATAAGTATGGACATTATTTTGCTTGTTAGCAACATCAAGTGGTAAAAGATTGTCATTGCATCACTGCCTGCTAATCTGGGTCGCAGTTATAGATATCCATATTCTAAAAATAAAATTTTAGTAAGGTCCTTTTCAAGATCAAATAAAAAAAATACAAATTATTTACCTGTGGTAACGTTTGAACTTCAGACTGAGGCTATTTTAGGCATTAACAAAAACTTATAATAGTCATTATCTTGTAGAAACAGGTCTATTGGCCCACTTCATTCATGTCAACCATTTACTGTCATCTATACTGATCTTTTTTTATCAGTATCAAGTCCACAGCTTTCTACGTCATGCAGATTCCATGGTTTGTCATGGTTTGTACAGATGCTTCATTGATGTTGTGAGACTACCTTACCACCTCCATAAAGTAATGCATTTCCAGATTACAATCCCTATCTGTATGAATAAAAATCCCCCTCAGATCCCGTTTGAATTTATAACTGCACATCTTAAACCTCTGTCTTCTTGGACATTCCCACCATAGAGAAGAGATTCTTATTATCCATCTGTCCGGAACTGGTGCGCTACAATGCTGAGAAATATATTCTGCACACTATGTTATTTGTTTCTGTGTTCCTTAGTGGTGTATCTTAATTCTTTAAAAAAACATTAACCAAAATACTGGAAATGAAACGGATGTTGAGGCATACACAAAATGTTGCACCTACGCTCATTTATCCATCCCTACAAGATTGTAAACACATCACACTAAAGCCCAAAACAAAAATGTATATAATTTAAGGTAAACTATCAAAGGGGTAAGGCTGCACAGACAGTTGTGGCCATAAAAAAAATTCACCAAGCTTCATATCCCAACATACCACAAGGAACCACAAGATTTTTAATATACTTTTAAAACGTGCACTGATGGAAATGGAGGTGGAGCTATGCGTGCAGAGGCAGCAGGACATGAATTTATTGAAGTGTAACTATCTGTTTCATTCACTGAATCCTTGTGGTCAGGCTGGCTTCGGGACCTACAGATCCTCAAAGTAGTAACCCAGTCTCCACCAAATCTCGATTTGCCCCCAGAAGCCTTTGGAAGCATTAATGCTCAGTCTGTTGCTGAATCAAAGTCAATTTGTTTTATCCCCTGCCCCCCTAGCTGCAGATAAACCATACAGCTCTTCACATTAAAAGGTGTGTTCATGATCATTAAAAAAATACTTTTTCTTTATATAACGGCTTTGGTTTGCTGAATCGTCTAAATTGAAAACTTACAAGAAACCCAAATGGGTCCAGTGAGTGGTGAGATTGTGGAACTCGCTGCTCCAAGAACTTACTGAGGCAAAAATTATGGATACACGTAAGGTGAGGCATGTCAAGTGTATGATGGATAAAGAAATGGAGGGTTATGCTGCTGGATGTTAGTGGGGAAAAGTGACAGGTAGCGCAAATGGATTCGTTTGTCTTAATGGTCTTGTTCTGTGCCCTACATCTCAATTAATATCTTCACCTCTCTCCAATAACTTAGTTTAGTTTATTGTCACAGGTACAGTGAAAAGCTTTAGTTGCATGCTAACCAGCTCGCAGAAAGACAATACATGATTACAATCGATCCATTCACAGTATACAGATACATAAAGGAATAACATTTAGCGCAAGGTAAAGCTAGTCCGATCAAAGATAGTCTGAGGTAGGTAGTAGTTCAGGTTCTCTGGTTGCGGTTGGATGGTTCAGTTGCCTGATAACAGATGGAAAGAAATTGCCCCTAAATCTGGAGGATGTTTGTTTTCACGTCTATACCTTTTGCATGTGTAAGGGGTTTCTGCGCCGAGCTTTCGCCCGACCTAAGGTCCCCGTGCCTTGCTCTGATCCCTTGACCAGGCCGCGCACACTGGTTCCCCGTGAGTGGTTCGACCCACTCACCCCCTACGGTTCTAGACACTGGACTTAGATGCAGGAGCGTTTATAGTGCAGAAGAATTCAACCAGACCAGATTTGAAAACCAGGATTTAAATGAAAAAGGCTTTTATTTAGCGCTTGGGACTATTGTCCATGAAATACTTATACAGTTCTATAAGACATATCTATAAGACACATACCGAATCACATGAATACTTTTGACTATGAATCATAAAACGCACAGTTCTACAAGACATATACACGAATACCCTTTTACTCTGAATTCTAAAACGCACAGTTCTACAAGACATATATACGATTGTAAGATGGGGAACGTACGACACATCGCAAAATTGACCAACACATATTCCTTTACACACCCACGTTTATTCAAACCACCCTCCCCTCTACACTAAACTATGTCCAGGATATGCAAGATCGGGGTACATGCTCACCATGGGGCTATTACTGGGGTTACTGGCTGTTCGTTTTGCAGTATTCTCGAGTTGCGTGCCTGTTCCTCTCTCTTGCATCCGTTCTTCTTGCCTGTCTTTTCTTCTGCATCCGTTTGACTTCCTTCTTGCGTGAGTTGCAGGTTTCTTCTTGCATTATTTCTTCTTGAGTTTAAAACCCAAAAGTCGTGGCCAGTTATACTATTCTGACCCATCCTATCTCCCGCCAGATCTCGGGATGTCTTTGTTTAAAAGATATGTATTGAGTTTTCCCTTTGATCTGCGCTTATGTCCGGGGGGTACCGGGGATGGCCAGACGGTGTTAATTGGTATTTCGTTGCGAGGTGATGGGTTTAACTGTTTTCCCATCACCTACCAGGTAGGTTTCTATGGGCTATTGTGCCCCCTTAACGAGATTAACTGTGTAGGTTGGCTTGGGGCATTGTGAGTATGCTGATGTCAGTGCCCCAGTGTCTGGACTTCGACCTGGTTTCGCAGGTTTCTGCATGGCCAATATCCATCCATTGTTCTGGCCGTGGCTTTGCAGAAACCTAGAGACTGGGCTGTAAGGTTTTTGCTTTTTGTGGCTGGTCACGAGGTCCTGCGGCCATCTTAGGACCCACGGATTGTGACATCCCCTGGTAAACTGACCGCAGCCTTTCTCCGCTATCAGCCCCAGTCTCCCGTTTAAAATGTCCAAACTGCAGCTCTTTGGTTTGGTGTTGCTTGCAGAATGAGGGAAAACTTCTCAAATCTTACACATGATGGGAGAGGGGAGAAGAGGGAATGGCCAGGGTGCGACTGCCCTTGATTATGCTGCTGGCCTTGCCGAGGCAGTGTGAGGTATAAATGGAATCAATGGAAGGGAGGTTGGTTTGTGATGTTCTGCGCTGCGTCCACAATTCGCTGTAATTTCTTGCAGTCTTGGATGGAGCTGTTCCAAAACCAAGCTGTGATGCATCCCGATAAAATGCTTTCTAAGGCGCATTTGCAGAAGTTGGTGAGGGTTGTTGGATTCTTAGGAAGTAGAGGCATTGGTGTGCTTTCTTGATCATTGCTTCAATATAGGTGGTCCAGGAGAACAAACTTTTTGCCATGATCTTCTTAACAACCTATAATGATGGGTCTTTGCTCTGCTCTGTCCTTGCAGTGGGAGATAGATTTCAGTGACCACTTTAGCTCTATGCAGCATCCTCCCAAAGTCTCTTCAGTCCGCCTTTTCCTTGCATGACTTTTATTCATTCTTCCAGCCGTTATGTGTTCCAAACGCAATGCGTACAACAGTGATGGAAATGGGTTTTAGGAACTAGGGGTACTCTAAGGTCCGTGAGGTTGGGAAGGAATGGGGTGGGGTGAGTTTAATGTGCGGTCATACCCATGTAAGAGTACAAGAATGCATAACTTGTTTATTGTGTATTTATAATATAGTTGATTGTGTATTATATGTCATAGCTGCTTTCTGGCATCTCTCTCTGTTTACATTACAAAATGTTCCATAATGGTATATAATCTCCATTTTTTTCTGTCACCACCTCTTTCTTTCTGCATGCCGTTTCTTCAGCACGCCTTCTTCCACTAAGAAGCCATGTCCTCACATATTCTTCGGGGTTGAATTTTGACAGAGGAGGTCCCACCAACTTAATAAATAGAAAATTTGAGAGATGATCAGTTTGAAGTCTTGCACGTCGTGGTGACATGCAGAAATTCATGCCACTGAAGCTTCTTTCACATTCTGCTGTTGATACCGGAATTGTATTTACAGCCGTTACCAGCTGCTGAAAATCTGCAGAAACTATCTTCTCATTAGATTCCTTGAATTCTCTGATGGCTCTGACACAAAGCCGACCATTTAAGCCAAATTGTTCTGGCTTTTCTTCTACATCATTATCCTCAAAGGTAAAAAGTGAATCTTCTGGAATATTGTTAATATCTAAATATTTTGACTTGTTAATTAACTTTTTACATTTATCATTGGAAGCTGTTGTAGATTCAAGCAGCCTGGATTTCATATTATTGACCAAAAACTGTTGTCTCTGTATAGTAGGTACTTTACCAGCTCTCAAATGTATTCCATTAAATATTATCTGGCTTGTTGCTTTCTCCACTTGAGTGTAACATTTTCCTGGCTTCTCTATTTGACATTCAAGAATCTTGATAGTTTGTTTAATTTCCTCATGTGCTTTACTAAGTGTACAATTTCGGTTCTGCAGTTCAAGTGACAGTTCAGACAACTCTAGCAAACTGTCCATCAACAAGCCCAAATTACGAAAGCTGATGACTCTAATACTTTTTTCAGCCCCTCGTACTTTGCACTAGATCTTGAAGCATCACAGCGTGCTTTTCCAAAATGCTTCCAAATAGCTTTATTAGACTGCCACATTGCCTTTGCAGTTCGGTAAGACGAAGCTACCCATCTCACACTGAAAACACAACCAATTTTCAACAGTTGACAGTGAAGAGCCTCAGCACATGCAGTTAACTCATCCTGATTGTTAGGAGACCTATGATATAAGGAATACAATTTATCACAAAATATCTGAAAATGATTCAAACCTGCAACTTCATTTATTGCATCACCTACACTGAGTTCAAGCCTGTGACTGGCACAGTGCCAAACAGTTGCGTTAGGGAAATCATCAAGAAATAGTTTTGTAACCCCTGCATTTCGTCCTAACATTACTGATGCTCCATCAGTTACAAGTGATATCACATTTTCTTTTAGGTACTGTGTTGAAAAACCACTTCTTTGTAAGCAACTTAGAAGCCCATCATATATAGATTTTGCATTTGTACCAAGTCAAAATAGAATGATATAGGTTGGGAAGATTCACCAACTGCTGCTCTCAAACAGACTACTAGAACAGTTTTCCCATTAATAGTAGAAGATTCATCAATCATAATAGTATGGCGAGTCCGGAAACTTGTTCGTTGTAGAAGAAGTTTATTGCGAAAGCAATATTCGAATACAAAGGTTAAACAACAAGGTAACGGACAACCATCAAAAACTCACTGTCTTCTTCGAAGACTTCTCTGAACTACTCTTTTCGGGCGCCAAAAGCGCACATGACATCGCTGTCCAATCAGCGATGTCGCTCTCTGGACCAATCCCTACGGTCGTGCCCACACGTGACCTTTCCGGCCAATCAGAGGGTTCGACGACCAGGACCACTCTATGGTCGCTACAATAGACATTTTAGATTGTTTTGAAATTATATTTTCCACCACTGTCTTTCGCATCTGGTTCCCTATGTGGTGAGAAACATCTGCACATGACCTACGAGAGTGTAGAACTAAGTCGATGCCGTTTCTTTCTTGCAGTTCAATATCATAAGACATATCTGTGTAGGGCCCACCTTTGTGTACAATATTATATACAGTTCTAAAAACTCTACCTGTTTTTGCTTCGTCAGTGACATATACACTACATTTTCGATTGCTTTTTTTTCAGCTATTTCATTGATTTTTTGGCATCTGATATGAGCTTCACTGTTTTTGTGCTTAAAAATCTTTTTTCTTAAACTCATCAACTGTTTTGCTTTGTCATCACTCACTCCTACTACATTAACACTGCACCACTCACGAGGCAAATGAATTCCTTGTGTTCGTTCAAGTCCAAGATGACACTTGCTGCACACACTACATGCTAGTTTTCCGTTTTTAACAATTAGCCAGGGATATTCTTTCTTTTTGTTTAAGTACATATCTTGTGTCCAACAGTCTGGAACATCACATTTTTCAATATCTTTTGAAATGTCTTCACATGCAGCATCAGGCGAAACAGCTGCATCAGTTACATTATCATTTTCTAGTAATTTTGCCTTCTTTTCTGGCTGAGTGTTTTCATTATGCGGAGTCAAGGGGTATGGGGAGAAGGCAGGAACGGGGTACTGATTGAGAATGATCAGCCATGATCACATTGAATGGTGGTGCTGGCTCGAAGGGCCGAATGACCTACTCCTGCACCTATTGTCTATTGTCTATTATCATTTATTTCTTCATCGATCTGAAGACACTGTCTTTCAAAGTATCTCTGCTCATTTTCACAGGGGTACACAAATCTGAAATTTATAGATATTTGATAGTGATATATAATAAAATTTGATAGCGATATATAATAAAATATTTCCGCTTGCACTATTGTTTTGCTAAATAAAACCACCCACAATAAAATATTCACCACTCACGATTTAGGCTGGAAAAAACTATTGGTACAACTTATTTAATTTTCTCCCCATCCATTCTAATTTAACTGAAACAACTAAAGCACAGCGGCAGAGAGGCACAGCGGCAAATAAAATAACGTGGAATAATAAAATAACGTGACTTTACCTGAGCCCGTGCTCGGGGTCCAGTAGCCCTGACAGTGAGTTTAAGAAATTCTCCCTTGAATTTTATTCAAAGGAACGCGGTGTCATTAATACATGGTCAAAACACAATTACATTTACTGAGGAATGTGGATCGATGTATTGATGACACATTGTATAACTACTACCTGTTAACTACTGGCTGTTAACAAGTGCTAACAGTGGCAGTTAACAAATCGTTTTCGTCTGAGTTGAATAAAGTGATAAACGACTCGAATCTTTCTGCAGTACTCATTGAACCCGAGCTGGAAATTGAAAACTAGGGGAACGCCAGCCCCCTGCGTACCCCCCCCCCCCCCCCCCCCATTTCCATCACTGGCATACAAGCACTCACGTATGGGACAACTGCTTTGAAGTCAGTGAAAAGTCCTCTGGCACCTGACACAACACTCCCTGTAGATCTTCAAAACTTCAAAAACAATTGGAAAAAAGCCACATGCTTGCAGAATTGTCACAACCATCTGAAACAATAACCAGCAATTAATCTGCAAATAAAGGTTGATCCCTTTTAATAGTGTTGACAAGTGATCGTTCTGCCGCTGTATGTACGTTCAGCTATTTGAAGTTAACAAAGACCACTAGATATTGAGGTAGGAAGGAATGGCAGATGCTGATTTACACCAAAGATAGACTGAAGGGTCTCGACCCAAAACGTCACCCATTCCTTCTCTCCAGAGATGCTGCCTGTCCTACTGAGTTATTCCAGCATTTTACGTCCATCCACTAGATATTGAGCTCTCAAGCTCTGGTGACAGGTTAGCTTTGTCTGTGGTGATTCACATGATGTTCAAACAGCTGTTCTACTCACTGCACATATGCTAACTGCTTTGCTGACTTTGACTCTACAACTAGTTTGCAGTCATAAGGGCATTAACTGAGTCTGAAAGGTATCTGGCACCAACACCAATTTTGCCCTCAACTGCTTTTATTTTGTCTAGATGCAGTTTCAGTTTGGAGGACAGAATTTCAAATGGCACTCAGGACCCAGCAAATTCTAACATTTCACAGGATGAATATTGCACGTTGTTAAAATCAACACAATGCTGCCCTACAATTATGTGTGGTTATGTTCCAAGTTGCAAAAGTCTGAACAGTGTTGTGCCACATTTGCAACATTGTGTAAGATTCTGCCATAAAAAATAATCTTCTCATTTCCTGTTACTTTACACTTTCTAAATAATGGTTTTTAAATGTGCCTAGTTAGAGCCTTTTAATGTGTGGAGTAGATAAGACTCAGTTGCAATTTAATCTTATAACATCTAATCTTATTATTTGCAATGCCCCTGGTGCACAAAGGGGGAGCAACAAAGAAGTAAGAAAAAAATGGTATCTCAAAAATGGTCAGCTATGTATGCATCACAGGTCTTTCACTGACATTCAGAAAAGACTTTTAGGAAACTTAACTTTCAAAAATCCATTAGAAACTTTGTTCTTAAAAAGTTTGCTGATTGCTTTAAAAACAGAAGGATTCTGTCATGCGGTTCTGAATGAGTTGCGATGAAGTAAAGTAGGAAGGAGATGGGATGCTGAAGACAAGAATATTTGTTCATGAGATGGGAATGCTGCTGTCAAAGCCAACATTTAATTATTACCCTCGTCATTTTTTTTTCAAAAATATTCTTTATTTGTAAAACTTATAAAAAGTAGATAGTACAATATAACACATCACAGCAAAACCATGTCAATCTTATTATTAAAAATATAATATTTTTCAGCATGACATAAGTTTTTCTTTCACACGCATTCTATGAGTAAAAATTGACAGTCATTTCATAACTTCAAGACCCTTGCTGTGCTATGACTGATGTACATTAAACTGTAGAAACAAGGAACTGCAGATGCTGGTTTACATAAAAGGATGTAAACTGGAGTGACTCAGCGAGTCAGGCAGCATCTATGGAGAACTTCAATAGGTGACATTTTGGGTCAGGACCCTTCTTCAGACTGTTAAACTGTTATTAAACTATATTAAACTGTTTCCTTTCTCCAGCAGCTGCTGTAGGCTTAAGAATATCTACATATTTTCTTAGACCTTGAGATGTGCCAAGTTTGAGGTAGACCTGAAGGAGTTTTTCATCAAACTTATAACCTTCCAGCAGTAAAATATAACAGTATCAATAGTCAATAGCCATTTATTTGTCACATACACATTTGTCACGGCCAGGAACTGGCTTTTCAACACACAATGACCCAGCCAAGCAAGATGCCAAGTTAAACTAATTACTTCTGTCTGTATGTGAACCATATCCCCACATATCGAAGTTTGCATCATTGTGTGTACCAGGGAACTGCTGGTAGAGCACATTGTCCCTGTATAATGCAACTGTTGGGGATGTCCACTTCTGCCCATAATTACGAGGATTTGCCAGGACTCGAGGGCCTGAGCTTTAGAGAGGTTGGGCAGCCGAGAACTTTATTTATTGGAGCGCAGGAGACAGAGGAATGATTTTATAGAGATGTATAAAATCATGAGGGGGATAGATAGGGTTTATGACCAGTGTGTAAATCCAGAGTAGGAAATGAGGAAACAGAACATAAGTTTAAGGTGAGAGGGGAAAATGTAGTCGGAGCCTGAGGGGCAACTTTTTCATACAACATGGAGCCGCCAGTGCAGGTTGTTGAGGCAGATATTATAACAACATTTCGAAGACATTTATATAGGAAAGGTATGAATATAGGCTAAATGCAGGCAGATGGGACTAACACAGATGTGGCATCTTGTTTGGCATAGGCAAGTTGGGCTGAAAAACCCTTTTCCGTGCTACCTGTTTATGACTCTCATGGAGAGCTGCTGGCGTTGTCACCACAAAGACACCAGTTGATGACTGCTGGAAATGTCCTCCCTGTTACTGGTAGCCCAGACCATTAACTTCAAAAGGCTTGTGAGCAACTTGCTGTCACTTCCAAAAATCAGGCTTGCGTTGTATCATGAATGTCCGTTCATGTAGCAAAATGAAGCAACAAAAGAGTGTGTTGCAATTGTTCCAAAATATGGACCAAAGTATGGAATAATATATTTATTTCCAGGGTGGTATTGTACATAACACAAACAATAATGTCATTAGATGCATGACTGACATGAATAGTGCATGGTGGGGCCCAAAACATTTTTTTATATGGCAGGATTTTCCCTGAAAATTATTTCCAACAAAATCTTCGGGTAAACTCAAAATTAGATCAGTTTGAAGGAATAAGACAAGATGTTACACAGACCAGTTTCCGGGCTAGTATCTCCTTCATATGCAGTTAACAATATGAATATCCAAACCTACAGTATTTACACCCTTTTATTATTATAATCTCTGGAGAAATATTTCCTTTATGCACATGATAGAGCAAAATCATAAACATGTTTACAAAGACACAATTGAGATGTTGGTGCACCAAATAGAAAACGAGGTGTTGCCATTAGGACAAGACAATGAACTTCCAATAGTACGGGGTGGCACGGTGGAGCAGTGGGAGAGTTGCTGCCTTACAGCAATTGCAGTGCCAGAGACCCAGGTTTGATCCTGGCTACGGGTGCCTGTCTGTACAGAGTTTGTACGTTCTCCTCATGACCGCATGAGTTTTTTCCGAGATCTTCGGGTACCTCCCACACTCCAAAGACGTACAGGTTTGTTGGTTAATTGGCATGGAATAAGTCTAAAAATTGTCCCAAGTGTAGGATGGTGTTAATGAGCGGGGATCATAAGGTCATAAGTGATAAGAGCAGAATTAGGCCATTCGACCCATCAAGTCTACTCCGCCATTCAATCATGGCTTATCTATCTCTCCCTCCTAATCCCATACTCCTGCCTTCTCCCCATAACCTTGACACCTGTTATCGCTGGTCAGTGCGGACTCGGTGGGCCAAAGGGCCTGTTTCCACACTGCGCTATTTGGTTTGTGAAGTATCTGCTTTGCTTCCTTTCTAAATCTATGCAGATTAGTAGATAATCCTTAAAATTTTTGGAAACGTTAAATGTTGATGAATCATAAGTCTCACAATCCTCAAATATTGTAACGTGTTGTTGAATAGTTGCTGTGAGCCTATTGTAACCAGTGACCTAAATGTTAAGTTTTAAGAAACCCTTGCTGCAGAAAAGCCACAATAATTCACAGCTCCTTGCCAGGGGAATATGTACATAAACTGTCTGTATCCAAATTATTACCCTTTTCCAACGAAATTCAAATTTATCCATTCGAAGAAATATGAACAAGAGTTGCAATTGGATGCCCAATGTCGTTAATAAAAAGAATATCAAATAAATAATTATTTCCTTATTTGGAAGTAACAAAACGAGAGCATATACTGAATATGCTCAGAGATAATAGCATTTCCTCTTAGTCCTCACCAGATATTTAGAATGATGGTAGTATAAGAAAATAACTGCAGATGCTGGTACAAATCGAAGGTATTTATTCACAAAATGCTGGAGAAACTCAGCAGGTCAGGCAGCATCTCGGGAGAGAAGGAATGGGTGACGTTTCGGGCCGAGACCCTTCTTCAGACTGATGTCAGGGGAGCGGGACAAAGGAAGGATATAGGTGGAGACAGGAAGATAGAGAGAGAACTGGGAAGGAGGAGGGGAAGGGAGGGACAGAAGCACAGAGGGGGAGCAGCGAGAGAGCATGTTGCTAAACTCTCGTCGAAGAGAGGAGGAGAATTTCTTCAAAGTGGACATACCTTGAGGAGGAATCGCAGTGGAGCAACAGGTAGTGTGAGAAAATAACTGCAGATTTTAGAGTTACCATTGCTGGAGACGTTCAAGTTGAAAACCATTGTGTCTCAGAACATTTTAGAATTCCTTAAATAACTATTTTGATTTCTGACATAAACATAGGCACAATTAGACAAAGGTGTCCCTATGGCAGGCTTGTGAAGGTGTACACATATTCTAAACCTCCTGAATAAATGCTTCTGCAAGAGTTTACTGTGCATCTCTAATTTATATTCACAGCAGACATTTTGGCATTGACCATTAATGTGAAACATGGGAGTAGTACAGAGTTCAGTCAGCACTATCTGAGTTCAGCTGGGCAATCATTCAACTTTGACAAATTGGTCTTTGCGCCTTCCTGCATGGATAAGTAGAAAAGGGAGTTATGGAGAGAAGGGGGTTGGGCCATAAAATTGGAAAATAATTGGCATCAAATCTGGAAATTAAAATTTAAAAATGTTAAATGTTAAACCAGCCAAATTTTGTATCAAGAGAGATTGTTTAATTATTCATATCAAACACGTCAAAAAAAAAATCACCAAATAAATAATTGGAACATTTTAACACTGACATGATTCATTTGAAGTACTTTCTCAAATTTCTGAGCTCAACATGCAACTTTAAAATAATGCAAGTCTTTATTTGATTGATATTTTGCTTCCTTTGCACATACAGTATGTGCACATTGACTTCACATTCTATACTTCAAGGGCAAGAAGCTCAGGGGCATCACGATCTCTTTGTTAGTTTCTTTTGCAACGTGATGAGCTAAAAATGAACACCCTTATGTGCTCATTTTTAATTCACACATAATGCAATAAATCTGCAACAACAAAAAATCAACAAACCTTGCATTAATATTAACTCTAAACTGTGAAGAAAAGAACGTAAATCAAAACCTTACATAAAAAGTAAAGCACCAGCCAGATTGCTTGTATTTTGTTTGATTTTAGGGGTATAAATCATACTTCTTACATTTACCTCTCCATCCTATTTTGTATAAAACCTTGAAGCCTGCTGATCTTTTCCAGTGTTCCTCGTGTAGTCCTGAGACTGAAGCATTTTTAGTTGTTTTCTGGCCTATATTCAATTGTTCATCTATCCCCTAGGGAAATCAATATCCTGACACTGATTACTGCAGCATTACAATGGGAAATTCTTAGAAGTTGCTGCATGGGTTGAGACAATTCAGCACTTCAAACTTGTTCTGCCGTTTAATTTTATTGTGGCTCATTTGTAACTTAACTCCATGTACCTGCCTTTGTTACTTACCATTTAATATTCTTTCCTCAGAAAATTTGCATTGTGACTTTTTGCCAAATTTCAAATGAACTAGCTTCAATAACTTTTGAAGAAAGGGAGTTTAAGATTTCCATGGTCCTTTGTGTGAAGAAGGCACCCTCAAATTTAAGTTTACCTGAGCCAAAGGCCAGAGCAAAGAGCATCCATCAATCAGTCTGTTTGATCATCTTAATCACTTCAATTAGAACATCCTTTCGTCAGCCCAGTTCAAAGAAATACCAAGCCAATGTAAACAAATTTATTCTATAATTGGAACCTTTTAAAAAAGCAAGATGTATCCAGTTTATACAATGGGATTTACCATGGATCCCACAGCATAGCATCTTGGAGAGTGATGTTTTCTTTACAACAAACAGTAATGGCAAACCAAAGATAGACACAAAATGCTGGAGTAACTCAGCAGGTCAGGCAGCATCTGTGGAGGGAATGGACAGGCAACATCTATTCAGCCTGAGGAAGGATTCCAACCCATGACATCGCCTGCCTATTCTTCCAGAGATGCTGCTTGGCCCACTGAATTCCTCCAGTATTTTGTGTTTCGCTCAAGATTCCAGCATCTGCAGTTTCTAGTGTGTTCTCGTTTAGCCTGGTGTAAAACTAGCTCAAATTCACATAGCAGTATGATCCAGAGATGTAAAGATGTTAAAACTAATCACCACTGCAACTGATAGCATATAAAACTCGACAAAATTTAATATGTAAATATTACAAGAAACTACTTAAGGATTATATGATATGAAATAATATGAACATACAAAAAATACCATGCACTTACAATCTTTTTGATATACGGGCCATTTTACACACAATTTTTAATTCTAACAGTCCCTGTAACTTCAACTTCCCGGTAATTACTTCTAACTCGAGTTGGAAAACAACTAATTCTAGTGATCAAACAAATGATGTAACCTAGTCCATACAGGGTGATCAGGCCTGCCCACCATTTCCTTTCATGTTGTCAAGGTTTACCCCATCACCCCTGTACTTTTTGAGAGTACGAAGCACAATATCCGAAAGAATTGGTGGAGACCAATTCCCTCTCTTTGGGATTACCATGTTTACTCTCCATCACTATCATCCAGGGATCTAAACAGTCCATTCCAACAGTGGCAGACTTCATCTGCACCTCTTCCATCCTGCTCACCTGCTTTTGGGGCATTCCTTACACCGCAGAATCCAAGCATAGATTAGACGGCTGTTTTGCAGAGGACTTGCAATGACCACATACGTATGATGTTTACTCTCCTTCCAACTCCTACACTTCTCCATTGCTGTGGAGAGGCCAAATGCAAATTGGAAGAACAACAGCTCAGATTCTGTTTGGTTTCGCTTCCAACCCAATATTATCGATCATTGAAATTTCCAATTTTAGGTAACCCACATTCCCAGTGTTCTCCCATACACACAACGTGGATCTAGGTTTCCTCTCCCTCTATTCGCTGTTTCCACACCCTCCCGCGCCCCACTTTCCCAACTATTTCCATCAGCCCATTATTCCCCACCCCTCAGCTCATCTGGATCCACCTGTCATGTTCTATGCTTAAACCACTGGCGTCACTGCAAGGCATCTGTTGCACCAGATCAACTGGAAGCACTGCATCATGAATTCATGAAACCTGATTAAGTTGTCTAACTCTATCACCAAGCACCTGAGGATATTCCACTATTCTGTGGTGGAAACCTTTACTCAAATGTTGAAAAATTATAATTTAGTTATCACCTCTGTTGCAATAAGATCTTTCTTGCTCTCTCTACCCCTTTATGCTACGACTTGACACAAAATGTAAGAGTAACTCAGTGGGTCAGGCAGCATCCCTGGAGAACATGGACAGGTGACATTTCGAGTCACTAATGTCTCGAAACATCACCTATCCATGTTGCTGCCCGACCCTCTGAGTTACTCGTGAGTTACTCTAGTATTTAGTATCTTCCCTTGGTAAATCAGCAGTTCCTTGTTTCTGCCATGAGACGACCTTGTCAAAAGTGTATTGGAGCATTAATCTGACTGTGATCTAATGAGGCACAAATTTGGTTGACTAACAAAGTACCTCTTTCCATGAACTGTATTGCAATTATTGCCGAGAGTTCTTTTCAGTTAAAACTCTCCAGTCATAAATAATTGTAATTGCAGCTTGCCCTATGACCTCTTAAGTGTTCTACACTGGCCCTCCCCTGCTTGCCTGAACATATAATGTTTAGTTCACTACCTTGCTAGAAACATAGAAAATAGGTGCAGGAGGAGGCCGTTCAGCCCTTCGAGCCAGCACCGCCATTCATTGTGATCATGGCTGATCTTCCCCGATCAATATCCCGTGCCTGCCTTCTCCCCATATCCCTTTATTCCACTAGCCCCTGGAGCTCTATCTAACTCTCTCTTAAATCCATCCAGTGATTTGGCTTCCACTGCCCTCTGTGGCAGAGAATTCCACAAATTCACAACTCTATGGGTGAAAAAGTTTTTTCTCACCTCAGTTTTAAATGGCCTCCCCTTTATTCTATAACTGTGGCCCCTGGTTCTGGACTCACCCAACATTGGGAATATTTTTTCTCCATCTAGCTTGTCCAATCCTTTTATAATTTTATATGTTTCTATAAGATCCCCTCTCATCCTTCTAAACTCCAGTGAATACAAGCCTAGCCTATTCAATCTTTCCTCATATGTCAGTCCCACCATCCCAGGGATCAATCTCGTGAACCTACACTGCACTGCCTCAATTACAAGGATGTTCTTCCTCAAATTAGGAGACCAAAACTGTACACAATACTCCAGATGTGGTCTTACCAGAGCCCTATACAACTGCAGAAGAACCTCTTTACTTCTATACTGAAATCCTCTTGTTATGAAGGCCAACATTCCATTAGCTTTCTTCACTGCCTGCTGTACCTGCACGCCTGATATCTGTTTCAATTACTTGGTACATGTTTTAATGTTTCAGAATGATAATTTTAAATCATTTTTAAATCAGGTGGTCAAACATAATTTCTATTATTACACTTGTGTTCACTTCAATTTCAATAAAGTTTCAAGCAGAAAGACATTTTCAAGAGAATTACATTTTTGCAATGATGTAGAATCTGGGTGAGGAAATTTAAAAACTTAAAAACTTTCTAGCACCTGTTCTCCATTCCTATGGTGTTCCAATATAGCAGTTTTTTTGTTTGTTCGTTTGATTGTTTTTCTCAGCATTTTCTGATTCAATTTGGAACTATTGGGAACTTATTTTTATGCAGCTCAGAAGTGAGTCAATCCTTCAAGAGCATTCGCCATGGAAAGATGTGAGAATTAACCTACAAAGCTGCATGTCTTTGGGATGTGGGAAACCAGAGCATCCGGAGGAAACCAACATGGTCCCAGGGAGAATGTGCAAACTCCAAACAGGTAGCATCCGAGGTCAGGATCAAATTCACATCAGGTCTACCAGCTCTGTTACTGTGTGTTACTGAAAATTTTGAAATTAGAGAGAATATTGGAAATATCCAGCAGGTGAACAACTGTTGTGAGCAAAAATCTGAGTTGATGTTAAAGGCTACCTCTGACACAAAACTGGATAGGTGTAACAGACTGGACGACATCATCAAAGACCAGCACCACTCTGGCCATGCTTTCAATTCATTTCTATTATCGGGAAAAAGGCATGGGGGTCTGAAAACTGTTAACACCAGGTTCAAGAATAGCTTCTTCCCAACTATCATTGGGCTATTGAACACAACACAACGTTAAACTAAACTATGAACTATGTACTGTCTTTGGTTGCACTAAAGACTTTGGGATTCTTGCATGAATATTGGGGTTATTAATTTATTGACTTTTGTTTATTATTTGCTATCTTTGTGCATTGTGTTTGCAGGCCTGTTAGCCTGCTGCAAGTACAAAGTAAGAATTACATTATTCCATTGTCGTTACATATGACAATTAAACACTCTGAAGGTCCCGACCTAAAATGCCAGTTATCCATGTTCTCCAGAGATGCTGTCTGATCTGCTGAGTTACTCCAGCACTTTGACTTTTTCTGTAAACCATTGTCTGCAGATGCTTGTGTCTGTAATTAAACACTCTTGATTTGACAGGTTGGTTATAGTTAATTCTGCTACCTGTTTCCATGTTATATCCATGTTTACATACAACACGATTGATGATGTAGGGTGCATGGTTAGACATAGTTGCTTTTATCATGCAATTTTCTATCACACTAGTTTCCTTGGCAACACAACTCTCGTGTTACGCCAGAACTACCTGTGTCTGAAATCATTGCATTTAGCATTGTCCTGGGAGCTGAAAACTGTAACATCCAGTATCAGGAACAGCTTCTTTCCAACAACCATCAGACTATTGAACACTACAACTCCCAACTAAACTCCGAGCTGATAATAGACACAAAATGCTAGAGTAATTTAGCGGGTCATAGAGTGATACAGTGTGGAAACAGGCCCTTCGGCCCAACTTGCCCACATCGGCCAACATGTCCCAGCTACACTAGTCCCACCTGCCTGCGCTTGGTCCACGTCCATCCAAACTTGTCGTATTCATGTACGTGATCAGGCAGCATCTCTCGGGTTACTCCAGCGCTTTCTATCTTTTTATGTGAACCAGCATCTGCACTTTCTTGTTTACAGATACTTGTGCTGATGCAATTAAGAATTTCATTGTTCCGTTCTGGGATATATGACAATAAAATGCTCTTTTGTGGGAAGGAACTGCAGATGCTGGTTTACACCGAAGATAGACGCAAAATGCTGGAGTAACTCCGCGGAACAGGCAGCATCTCTGCAGAGAAGGAATTGGTGACGTTTCGTGTCGAGACCCTTCTTCAGACCGAGAGTCAGGGAGAGGGTAACTAGGGATATGGAAAGGTTGAGAACAGATCAGAGCCCCCTGACAGATCAGTGCTGCCTGACCCGCTGAGTTTTTCCAGCCTTGTTTTGGGGTTGTCTACAGAAACTGTTGCTCCCTCTGACTGTTGCAACAACACTTTCATTGTCAAGTCAAGTTTATTTGTATAGCACATACAATACAATATATCTTTATTGTCATTGTACAGGGGTACAACGAGATTGGGAATGCGCCTCCCATACGATGCAATAATTTAAAAACAACCCACGGTTTGCTTCCTGCAGTAATCAACAAAGTTACGCCAAAGTGTGTGATGACCTGTCTGCATACGTCACCCATTGCTTCTCTGCAGGGACGCTGCCTGCCTGTGCCGCTGAGTGACTCCGGCAGCCTGTGACGGACAGGTCTGTCTGGGCTGGGCTGGGCTGCCGTTCCTTCCCACACCTTGCGCCGATCTATCGATTGCTCCGGTCTGAGGGGATCGATGATCCCGACGCTCGATTGATCGCGCTGTCCACGTGACGTCAACAAGGCTTCAACATGGCGGCGGCGGGGAGAAAGAGGAGGCGGCGGTGGAGAGAGAAGCAGCGACACGTCCGCGCCCGCGTCCACATCGGCACCGCGGCCCCCAGCTGAGCGCAGCCAGCCCGCAGCACCGCACCGGGAGCCGAGCCGAGCCGAGCCACCCCCGTGCATCAGCAGCACCGCAGCACCGCACCGGGGCCCATGGAAGGCCCCTCCCGCGACCCAGCAGGACCCGGCCGAGACCGAGCCCGAGCGGCGCCCGACGCAGACCCACCTCATGACGACCAAAGCGACTCCCCCGACCCCGACCCCGGACCCGGACCGACCCCCTCCCGCAGGCCCCGGTTCCTCGCCGAGGCTCTTGAAGGTGAGTCCAGAGCAGAGCCCCGGCCCGGCCCTGGGAGCGCCCTCCACCGCCGCCCCTCGCCCTCCACCGCCGCCCCTCGCCCTCCACCGCCGCCCCTCGCCCTCCACCGCCGCCCCTCGCCCTCCACCGCCGCCCCTCGCCCTCCACCGCCGCCCCTCGCCTTGCCTCGCCGTCTCCGGCCCAGCCCTCCCCGTTCACGCCTTCTGGTCGCGCCGCCCCGCCGTTCCTCCACATTCCCTCCCCTTCACTGGCTTTTCGTCCCTTTGCTTCCACCTTTTTTGCCTCCGGACCCCCGCTTCCCATTCGGATTATCTCTTTCCGCCTCTATAACTCCCTCTGCCTCCTCTCTTCCACCTCTGTTGCCTCCTCCGGATTACATCTTCATTGCTCCCACCGGATCTCCCGTTCCGCCCCTTCATTGCCCACTCCGGACCCCATCTCTCCATTCCAGTCCCTCTCCACCAGCAACAAGTTCAGTCTTCCATGGTCACCTCCCTTCTCAATCTCCGATGACACCCCCTTCTGCTGTTTTGACATCTCGGCGTCCATCCCCCTTTCCTCCCAGTCTGCCTTCCCAGGTGGCTGTAAACGGCCCATAATCTACCTCTTACAGTTATGTAAGTGGTAAGTAGATAAAATAAGGGTTGGAGCTGATTTGATTAAAATTGGTCGTTTGTCGTGGTGGAAGGTATGTTTGGAATGTTGTGCTTCTTCGTTCTTCAGTGAGTCAGAATATAATAAAAAGCCTGTTTAAATTATTGTTTAGTTCATTGTCATGTGTACCAAGGTACAATGAAAAGCATTTTTGTTGTGTCACATCTAGTGAGCAGAAAGACTATACATGATTATAATCAAGTCATCCACAGTGTACAAATACAGGATAAAGGGAATAACATTTAGTGCAAGATAAAGTCCAGTAAAATCTGATTTTAAAAATAGTGCAAGGCCTCCAGTGAGGTAGATGGTATTACAGGACTGCTTTGTAGTTGTTGGTAAGATGGTTCAATTGCCTGATAATGGCTGGGAAGGAACTCGCTAAATCTGGAGGCATGCGTTTTCACACTTCTATACCTCTTCGAGAAGAGAGGAGAAGAGGGAGTGTCCGGGGTGAGACGCGTCCTTGATTATGCTGCTGACATTGTTGAGGCAGTGTGAGGAATAAATGGAGTCCATGGAAAAGGAGATTGGTTTGCGTGATGGCCTGGGCTGCGTCCACAGTTCTCTGCAATTTCTTGTGGTCTTGGATGGAGTTATTCCCCAGCCCTGTTGCAATGCAACCCAATGAAATGCTTCAGACGGAGCATCTGTTGAAGTTTGTGAGAGTTGTCGGGGACATGCCAAATTTCCTAAGACTTCTGAGGAAGTGAGGCATCGATATGGCTGGTCCAGGACAAGTTGCGGGTAATATTTACTCCTAGGATCTTGAAGCTTTCAACTATCTCTACTTCGGTGCTGCTAATGTATGCTGTGGTATGGGTACTGCTTCACTTCCTGAAGTTGATCACAATCTCCTTTGTCTTGCTGATAGCTGTAACACCTGTCCCTATACCTCCTCCCTCGCCACCATTCAAGGATCCCAGCAGTCCTTCAGTTGAGACAGAGGTTTACGTGCACCTCATCTAACCTGATCTACTGCATTTGAAGTTACAGAACTCTTGTGCTTTGTCTGCCAACGCCTATTGGATCTCCTGGTTGCTAACCTTTTTATATCCCCTTCCCATACAACCCTTTCCATTCGGGGCCTCCCCCATTGCAAGAGTGAGGCTACACTCAAACTGGAGGAACAACACCTCATATTCCACTTGGGCAGTTTACAACTCGACTCAATGGTATGAACCTTGAATTCAACAATATTAAGTAACCTCTAACAACCTCCCCTTCCCCCCACATAT
The DNA here is from genome assembly GCF_053455715.1 of Rhinoraja longicauda. Lineage (NCBI taxonomy): Eukaryota > Metazoa > Chordata > Chondrichthyes > Rajiformes > Arhynchobatidae > Rhinoraja > Rhinoraja longicauda. Next base: position 109,446,973 of record NC_135953.1, read on the forward strand.
CCACCAGGACACACACCCCCTGTTTCTTCCCTCAACCTTTGCCCACATGCCCTCCTTGGGCTTCACAGTTCATAACTCTTCAATCCATTTGTCTCACAACTTCTGCCTTTGCATGTCTGGAGTTTGTCCAACCATCTGTCTATCAAAAAGCTCCCCTGCCCTATCTTCTCTCCCAACCTTCTGCCCAACCATCCCCCTTACAATCAGTCTGAAGAAAAGTCCTAGCCTGAAAGTAACCTATTCATGGTCTTTAGAAAAAACTGTCTGATCTGCTGAGTTACTCCAGCACTTTGTGTACTTTCTTCCAGTACTTTGCCTTTTGCATGCTATGGTGTTCCCATGTGCTTGTTGTCCTTGGTTGACACAGGCCACGGGTTTTGGGGATGCCGTTGGAGTAGCCTAGCATGTACTTAAGTGCATTTTGTAGATGATGCATTCTTGGCGTTAGGGTGCTGGATAGAGTGCCAGTCAAGCAAACTACCTTCTTCCTAGTTTCTTGTGTGTTATGTGTATGTGTGGAAGGAACTGCAGATGCTGGTTTAAACCGAAAATAGACACAAAATGCTGGAGTAACTCATCCAGGCAGCATCTCTGGAGAGAAGGAATGGGTGACCTTTTGGGTCGAGACCCTTCTTCAGACCAGTGTGGGGAAAAGGAAACGAGAGATTTTGACAGTGATGTAGAGAGATATAGAAGAAATGAAATGTGTGTTATTGCAGCTATATTAATCCAGGCAACAGTCAATATTCCCTCGCTTTTTAATTGTACTTTTTAGATGGTAGAAAGGTTTTGAGTGTTAAGAGGTGAGTCATTTGACAGAGACTCTAAATTATCTGGGTGGTTCATTTAGGTTTCTGGAGGAAGATAATCCCAGGATGTTGAATCTAACTAAATTCAACCAAAATACATATAAACTCTCATACTGCTTTGTTATGTATTGATTAAACTGTGTGAATTATATAGAAATTGAGAGGATAGTGGTGAACATTACTTTATCATGGCAAAGTAATGAGTTTCTCTAATGTGGTATTTGAAAGTGATGAAGCAATGACACTGGATTTTTATTCCCATGAAACATTCTTTTTATTTTTGACCTATTAATTTTTTCACTCAACTAACATTTGTTACCTTGCTATCTTTGCACATAATTTACAGTCTAGTATTTTGAAACCTTAAATATATTTGATAAATAATCTCTGAAGAGAGAGTCTTGCTTTGTTTGTCTTTGTAGGTCTTTACTTTAGGATTTCCCTGTTGTGTTGGTGGAGAATTATAATCTCTATGTATTAACAGTAAGCTGGTAGTATGAATGTACTTTGGGATATCCCTTAGGCCATAGTGAATCAGCATTTCTTATTAACATAGCTTTTCATAGTCTAATCATTGAAATGTTTCCTTTTAGAACCTTTGAATGTTCAGAATTCCTTGGTTAAATTAGGCATTTCAAAGAGTCAAAACCAAATTAGCAAAATTGTGCCTGAGTGGGTTTGCAGATAGAAGCTTGACTGATATATAAAGCAGAGCACGGCAGTGACCAATTACTTTTCAAACTAATGACAGTTAACTAGTAGGGTCTTCATTAAGGTTATAGTTGATATTGTCAGCTTGCAATGGATAGAATAAAGAAGTAATAGGATTTAGTATATATGTCTTTAGCATGTCTTCAAGGCTCAAGACCTGAAACATCACCCATTCTTTCTCTCCAGAGATGCTGCTTGTTCTGTTTTTTTGTGTCTATCTTCGGTTTACACCAGCATCTGCAGTTCCCACCTACTCGTGTTGGGAGAAGTTGTTTCCTGCTTAGGGTCCAGAAGCGATTAAGGATTGGTGACATATTTCCAAGTCAGGAGAGTGTGTGACTTTAAGGGGAACCTGCAGGTGGTGGTCTTCCCCTGCATCTGCTGCTCTTGATCATGATCAGAATTTGGGAAGATGTGGTCCAAGTAACTTTGACTCATGACTGCAATGCATTTTGTAAATGGTATGTACTGCAGTCACAATGCGCTGAAGGTGGAAGGAATGGTGTTTAGGGTGATTAATGGGGATTGAAGGGAGGGTTTTGCTCTGGAGAATATTAAACTTTTTGAATAATGTTGGAGCTGCACTCATCCAAGATAAGTGGAGAGAATAACACCATGCTGCTGATGTGCCTTGTTGAAAGACTTTGGGGTGTTAGGAGATAAGTCACTTGGCAAAGATATGCATCCTTTGGCCTGCTCTTGTAACCACTGTATTTTGGTGGCTTGTTTTCTTTAGTTCTGGTCAGTGGTAATCCCCCAGGATATTAATGCCATTCAATGTCAACAGCAGGTCATTAGACTCTTGTACGAATTCAACAGGAAGGAAGGAAATAACAGTCATGGGGTCAAGTTCCTCATTGATACAGAAATAGACAAAGTACTTTGCAATCAAGATCTAAGAGTATTGTACAGCCAAAGAGGGAGTTTGGAGTAATGAAAACGATTAGTGACTTTTTAGAGTAAAAAAAATCAAATGGCTCGTCATGCTTCTCATAAACTGGTTATTTATATTTGGAATCAATATTTAAGATGAATTCTTTGCATAAGGATGCTTTTAGTACATTATCATTGTCAAGATGAACAAATAGAACATCTTTCTACTGATTAAGGGTCTCGACCTGGAGCGTCACCCATTCCTTCTCCCCAGAGATACTGCCTGTCCCGCTGAGTTACTCCAGCTTTTTGTGTCTATCGTCGGTTTAAACCAAAATCTGCAGTTCCTTGCACATCTTTCTTCCAACAATCCATATTCAGCATTTCTCATTGGCTGTGGTTTGGCCAAGTGCAAAATGTGGTTCCAATTGATCTGCCAAGAATTGCCTACAAGTTGCGATCCACTACTGTTTACCACTTGCCTATACACAATCCCCATTATTAAGTTCAGTGGATTTCTTGAGGGTTGATCCTGAAATGTGCCGCTCTGCAATGGTAACATTTTGTAGATATCAATATCCTCCAGTGGTACATCAAAACTAAACCACCTGAAAATTAACTTTGGCATTAAAACAATAAAATGCACATCGACGCATAGACAACAGGTGCAGAGTAGGCCATTCGGCCCTTTGAGCCAGCACCACCATTCAATGTGATCATGGCTGATCATCCTCAATCAGTACCCTGTTCCTGCCTTCTCCCCATACCCCTTGACTTAAAAACTTATAAACATGCATTTAAACATTTCAATAAGCTAAAACAATTTTATTAGTATAAATGAACTGAAACTTGCTTTTGTTCCTTGCAGCCATCTCTGGATCTGTAGGAATGGGAAAGCAATTGCTGTGTTAGGTTCAGCACTGTGAACGAAATTCCCAGTTTAACGGCTGTGGATCTGCCACACCAATGCTCTATCATTGTACTCCACAGGGAGCTTTTGTTAATGAAAAATATCACAAGCAACTTACAGTAGCTTTTGGGGTTCTTTGTTTGCATGTTAATCGCAAAGTTGTTACAATTTATGTAAGAAATATTGGTAGTAATCTGGGAAGATGACATTTTGAATTGATTTCATTTGTTTTTGCACTGCACTGATCCTTCCCTGAAAATGTATGATTTTCGTACCAAGACAACTACGTTGGGACTTTTTCAACTTGCTACACATGGTCTTATTTTGACAATGCCTGCTAATGTTGTCTCAATAGTCTGGGTTAATACACTCCACTTGTGCTTTTTCTTTAATGCATTAATCGTAATAACTTTTTCAAGCTTTTGTGCTTAATATTGTCATTGGAAGCAAAAAAAAATGTCACTTTCATTTTGTTTAAATTATTTGGAATGACAATTATTTTTTTAGATTAGCACCTTGACTTAATGGTTTTTGTGCAATGGTCATGCTTTATCAGTTTGGTATGAAAATATATTTCTACAATGCAAGTGTTTGTTAACATTGTATCATAGTTTTTAGTTCTCTGATTTTTGTTCAAAATCCAACATTCAGTGTTATGTTTTCTTTTTTTTTAGGTACACAAAGCAGCACGCCTAAGATATTGGAGGACAGTGTATGGACCAACTTTATGACTCCTGTTGGACAGTGTGTTGACAGTTGTGAAGTTGTAAATTTTCAAAACTGTGAAGTGAAAACAATGTGGTCTTTGTCCGTTCCAACGTACAAGCACAATTTGCACTGTTCCAGATATGAAGACAGTAATAGCCTTAATTCAGAAGACTCTGGTATTCCCACGCTAGAAGTTGGAAATCCAGAACCCATCCAATGTGGTGTGTTAAACGTCAAAACAAACAATATTGACTCATCCCGGTGCGCTGGATATTCACACGACAAACACGGACAAGGTTCAGGTAGTCTCCCACCTGGTGTGTGCTCACCGGCTATACGACTGGAGACCGACAATGCATTACAAAAATCCTCAACGTTCCCTCGCTCTGGTTATGATAATGTGAAGCTGTACAGTCCATCTGCCAGAGGAGTAAACAAAGCTGATGAGATATCTGTAAGCAGTATTTCAAGCCTGAGTACGGAACTATCCACAACTCTGTCTGTTAGTAATGAGGATATTTTAGATAGTCTGGTGACCAGTGATTCCAGTGCAATTGTAACTCTGGAAACTGATGAGGCACAGTTCACAGACATCAGTCTAAATTCTTCCAGAGACACTTCCATGCGAGCAGATGGATCTTCAGAACACGAGACCAAATACAAAAAATTTGGTACCCTTGCCAGTTTTTTTACCAGGTATAATGCACTATTTGTCTTTTAAAACATTATTCTTACAGTTTGAGCAGGGGCGAAGGTGTTGTGTTCATATGAATATTTTTCTTGTTATCTTGTGTCAATAACCATGAGAAAGGTGTTCTGTATTGAGCGTTGGATTCAATTCAATAAAATGTTAAAGTGGTAAATCTAAAGGTGCAATATTTAAATGATTGCAACATTTGCAATTAGCAAAGTAATGGTACAATTAAAATAAATGGCACTGATCTAATTTTGATTGTGGAAATAAAGCTGCAGGGTGTCCAAAGCTGGGGATTTTTAGGAAGAACAGGCAGAAACAAAAGGTTTGTCTGTATTGCTATTGATAAGGATACCAGAGCAGTGATAAGAAATTATTTTGACTGGAAGTGTTCAGTGACATGGAGTTAATGTCAATTTTGTTTGACGTAAGAAATAGCAACGAGTGGCAATGATAAGCAATGATAAGTACTGTACATATCGGGTTAGTAATTAATATTAACCGGATGAAAATTAACCAGTGCTCCCGATGTAGGGGAGACTAAGCATAGACTCGGCGACCATGTCACTGAACACTTCCGCTCGGTTTGTCAGGGCCTACTGGATCTCTATTGCTAACTATTTTAACTCCCTTTCCCATTCCCATACTGTTCTTTCAGTCCTGGGCCACCTCCATTGCCAGAGTGAGGCCATATGCAAATTGGAGGGACAGCACCTCATATTTTGCTTGGGTAGCTGACAACCCTGTGGCGTGAATGTTGAATTCTCTCATTTAAAGTAACATCAACATGCACCCTCCTCCCCCCCCCCCCCCCCCCCCCCCCCTCCCTCCTTCCACTGTCAGTTAACCAGTTCCACAGTTCACAACAACATATTCCTCTTGGGATCACACAGATCCAAGTCAACATTTGGAACCATGCTGCTTGAGGTGATCTTTTGCTGGCCCTGATTTGTCCTGGACTTCCAGTTCGTCACCCATCCTCACTCCTCTATATTGAGGCTGAGGAAGGGTTCCGACCTGAAACTTTCTCCAGAGATGCTTCCTGACCTGCTGAGTAACTGCAGCATTTTTTCTATCTTTAGTAATTATAATGTTGAGGGAAATATTTTTGGTACAATAATGAAGTGTTAATGTATGAGCTGACATGGACACAAGGAACTAATTGGCCTCTTTCAGTGGTGTGTACTGATTTTATGATCTTTCTGTACAAAGTAATATGTGAAAGATTTATAATCGTGATAGATCATTAAGATAGAAAGTGGTGGAATTCAAACTGCAGCTTATGTTCTAAATCTAAATGGAAAGCCGAGGAAGCGAGGAGTAGATTGGCTAGTAGAGATTGGGGAGCTTCATTGAAAGGCACAATGGCAGAGGCAATGGCTAACATTTAAGGAATGAACATAGGGTTGCAGTAGTTATGTTCCTTTCTAGCACAAAAACACAAAAGGAAAAGCAACTGAAGAATGGGTAATAAAATAAATTGGGCATAGTATTCAAAGTGGAAGGTAAGGTCATGCAGTGCCGCCAGATGTAGTTGCCAGCCAGAGGATTCTGAGCAATTAGAATTCTGCAAAAAGACCAAGAGATTGCTGTAATTTGAAAATAGATTATCAGAATAAGATTGCAAGGAACATAAGCAGACTAAACATTTCTACAAATATCTAAAATTAATAAGATCCATTTAAGTCCTTCACAATCAAAATTGGGGAAATTATAACAGAGCATGCAGACAAATACGATGTAAATAACAATGGAAGTGTACCAAGAATCTGATACAAGGTTCAATTAAATTTGTTTTCATTTTTTAAAAGTGGGCTTGGAAAATGAATAGGACTGAAAGTTGATAAATGCTCAGGGGTTAGTAATCTGCAACCAGAGCACTGAAAGAGATGGCCATTGAAATGGTGGGTCATGAAGTGGGTTATGAAATTGTTCCTGCAGACTGGAGGGCAGCAAATGTAATTCTCCATTTAAAAAGTAAGGAGATTGAAATCTCAGAACCACAGATAGGTTAGCCATTCATCAATAGTGGGATGAAAATGCAAGAGATAGATGAGAAATCATTTTTCTCAGAGTGAAACACGGTGGAGCAAACTTGCTCAATATATTTTGCGAAATAGACTTTTGGACACAATGTATCAAGAAATATGGGAAGAGATTGGGGAATATTGTGTTAGAAAGGGGTCAGCCATGATCATATTGAATGGTAGAATGTGTTCATCGGGCCAAATCCTTTTATTTTCCCATGTTTCTACAAAAGAACAGCATCTGTGTCATTGCATTTCAAATGCCTTGTAGATGCTGGAGAGTTGAGGGTGACTTAATGTAATTCACATTTTTGATTTGGCTGCTTCAGCATTTTAGTGAATAGTCCTCTACTTCGAGATTTAATATAATTATGATATTTTAAGTCTGCTGAGATGCTTAAGATTGTTTCCCTGCAGCTTTATAAAACTTTCGTTGGGCTGCTTTTGCAGTATTGTGTATATTTCTGGTCACCCCAATACAGGAAGGATGTGGCAGCTTTAGTGAGGATGCAGAAAAGGCTTGTCAGAATCCTGCCTGGATTAGAGGGCACTAGCTGGAAGGAGAGTTTGGACATATTTGGTTTGTTTTTGTCTGGGGAGTCAGAGGCTAAGTGGAGAGTCGATACGTGTTTAAAATTATGAGGGTTATAGATAGGGTAGATGTTCAAACCCTTTTTTTCCAGGGTGGAAATGTCGAATACTAGATGGCATAGCTTTAAAGTGCAAGGGGTAAAGTTTAAAGGAGATGCATGGACCAGGGAGAACATACAAACTCTGTACAGACACTACCTGTCATCAGGATTGAACCCGTGTCTCTGGCGCCATTAGGCAGAAACTTTACTGCTGTGACACTGCCGCATTTGTAGGTGCCTAGACCAAGCTGTCAAGGGTGGTGGTGGAGGAAGTAGATATGATTGTGGTTTAAGAGGCTTTTAGATAGGCAACATGAATATGCAGGATGTGTAACAAGCAACTGCAGATGATGGTTTATACCAAAGATAGACCCAAAATGCTGGAGTAACTGAGTGGGTCAGGCAGCATCTCTGAAGAAGGGTGTCGACCTGAAACATCGCCTGTTCCTTTTCTCCAGAGATGAATATGCAGGGAATGGAGGGATACGGATCACATGGGCAGAAGGAATTAGTTTAATTTGGTACAGATATGGGCTGAAGTTCCTGTGCTGTTCCAAGTTGATATTGGTTTAATTATTTGGCTCCATTCATCAACAAATAGCTTTGTGTATGACCTTGTGTTGAAATGAAGGTCATTGCTGCTGAAGATTGCGGGGCTGACGTGCTCTGATGATCACCTTCACCAGGGTCTCAGCATTTCAAATGATTGATCGCGAGCAATTTTAAATAAATGTAATTTGAGAGTTATTTTCCCCTGGTATTACGCACATCAGTCATGCTCTGGTTCCTTGGTTCTGTATTCTGCCAAATGCTCCATAATCTCAAGGACTGCCTTTTTGTCTTGAGATTAATCACTTTCACTTCACCGAGAGTATACATTTCCTATGTTCATGTTTGGAAGGAGGCTGTAACGATGACGATAGTGGAATTGTACTGTTGGCACCCAACGTGAGCATTTGACAAGGTTATTGTTAAATACACGCTGCTTGTTTGTGTTAATGACTCTTTCCATTTGTGTGTTGATAATGGGTAGGTTGATAGTGCAGTAACTGGCAGCGTTGAATATCCTGCTATATGTCGACAGCCGAGTGGCTTTTATAGTGGCATATTTTTAACATTTGTAGCATGTGTACAGTGTAAACTGATAAGGCATTTCTTTGTATTACCATTAAGAATCTAAGAAATAGTAAAGGCAGGCCAAGTGGCCTCGAGCGACATTCAATAAGATCATTGTATTACTCTTGGACTGTAGGTTTACTATATTTCGGTCTCAAATTCCAGTATTTTTCAGTTCATAACGCTAAACATTTTACCTAACTCCTTTTAATTAATTGCGCTGACATGTATCTCTGCTGCGAAAAGCTCTGTCCATTTGTTGAACTGTCTTGTTTTGTTACCTTTGAGTCACAGTTCTCTATTTCACAGAACATGGGCAGAACACATGCTTGCTTTGTGCTGAGATAAAGCACTTTTTCCTCTAAATATAACAATGCAAATATAGTTGCATTGAAAGTTATAGAAATGAAAGTTGTTAAAAATTGAAAGTAGTGGAAAGAGTTTTTGTTATGTGAAGAGCCAGAGATTTATATTAGAAGATATGTATACACAGCAGATTAAATTGTTGGCACGTATTTAAGGATATAATGGAATTAGTGAGGTTGTCTGTGTTGGTTTTCACTTAATGCTTAATTTTCAGAATATTACTAATAACCTGTTGCTTAGGTGAATGCAGTTCCCAGATTGTTTTGGTCAAATCATCAAGATGGAGGCAAATCTGATGGTTTTCAAAAATCAAATGACATGCCAAATAGTTAATGTCATAACTTTATTTAATTAGGGCAGAAGGGAGAAGCCTGATGACGACAGGTCAGTGAGCCCTGGCTCAGTGATGGGGAAATTAATGGAGAAAATCCCAAGGATGGGATTAGTGTACATATGGAAACCTAGGGGCTGATCAGGGATAGTCAGTATGGCTTTGTGTGGGGAAAATACTTTTTTAAAGGCAGTAACTTAGAAGGTTGAATGCAGAATAGTAGACAGTAAAGCTATATATGGATGTTGGTAGGGCAATTAATAATATCTCACAAAGTAAGCTGCATGCAATCGAAAATGAGCTGACTAATTGGATCCAAAATTGGCTTGTATTGTGTGGCAAGGGTGAGGATGAATACTTTTCTGGTTGCAAGTCTGTGACCAATGGACCAATGGACCAATGGATGAGAATGTACAATGCATGATTAGTAAGTTTGCAGATGATGCTAAAGTGAGTGGTATCGTAGATGGTGAAGACAATTTTCAATAATTAAGGCATGATCTTCATCCAGCTGAGCAAATGGGGTGAGGAATGGCTGATGGAGATTAATGCAAAAAAGTGAGAGGAAGTCAAACCAGGGCAGGGCTTTCAAGGTGAATGGCAGGGCCCTGTGGCGCATTGTACAGCAGTGGAGTGCTGGTACATAGTTCCTTGAAAGTGGCATGGCAGGTAGATAGGATGGTCAAGAAGGCTTTTGATACTTTGGCCTTCGTCAATCAGGTTATTGAGTATAGACGTTGAGATGTTATGTTACAGTTGTACAACATGTTAGTGAGGTCACATGCAGAGTATTGTGTTCAGTTTTGGCCATCCTGCTATAGGAAGAATGGTGTTAATCTGGAAAGAGTGCAGACAAGAATGTCGCCAGGACTAGATGGCCTGAGCTCCTGGGAGAGGACGAGTACGCTAGGTCTTTATTCCTTGGAGTGCAGGAGGCTGGGAGATTTTAGAGCTGTGTAAAATCATAAGGGGAATAGATGGGGTGAGTCTTTTATCCAGAGTCGGGATATCAGAAAGAGAGGACACAGGTTTAAAGTATGAGAAAGATTTAATAGGAACCTGAGGGGCAACCTTTTCAGAGATTGTAGGTATTTGGAACATGCTGCCAGAGGGGGTAGATGAAGCAGGTATTATCGCAACATTTAAACAACATTTGGATAGTTTCATGTTAGGAAAGGTTTAGAGGGATATGGGCCAAAAGAGGGCAGGTGGGACTAGCATGTTGGGGTGCCTTGGTTGGCATGGAGGAGTTGGGCTAAACGTTATGTTTCTGTGCTGTATGACTGACTAGTGGCATACCACAGAGATTGGTGCTGGAACTTGTTTATGATATAGACTTGGATGTGAATGTTGGAAATATGACACAAACGTTGGTGGCGTTGCAGAAAGCAGGGATACAAGTTAGATGGAAAGCAGAGCTGTGGCGGATTGAATATAGTCCTCACAAATGGGAGGCGATGCATTTTGGCAAGTAAAGTAGGGGAAGGACCTTTACAGTATATAATAAAGTACAGAGAAATGTTGATTTAAAGAGTCTGGGGTTCAGCTCAGAGTACCTGAAAGTGGCAACACAGGTGGTGAAGAAGACATATGGCATGCTTGCCTTTGTAGGTTAGGGTAGAGAATGTAAAGATTAAGATGTTATGCTGGAGCTTCACCTCACAGTACTTGTGCATATGATAAACTTGACACTGGTTACTACACTTGAAGTATTGTCTGTAGTTTGGAGTCACACAGACAATAGGAAGGATGTGTTTTGTGCTTTTGCTTGAGCTTTTGTGGATTGAAGGACTTTAGTTATGGGGAGATTGGATAGACTGAGTGATTTTTCCAGGAGCATGGAGACTTGGGGTTAACCTGATAGAGGTACATAAATAGAGGTTTTTTAACCAAAGGCAGGGCCATCTAAAACAAGAGAACATGGCAGTAAGGTGAAAGAGTTTTACCCGAGTGGTTGATTTTTAAGAACTTGCTGCCTGATAAACTCGGTGCTGGTATCACAGATGAGTATAACATTTCAGTGACATTTAAACAAGCACTTAAAAACAAGGCAAAGAAGAATATCAATGAGGGTTATGGATTTGTGTGAATAAAACGGAAGGCATGGACATGATGGACTGAATGACCCATTTCTGTTCTGTCTTACTCTCTGATTAGCTAAGCAATTTAGTTAAATACCCTAGCTACTCTTTAACTGACATCTTGGGCGAGTAATACACTTAAGAGGGACACCAGGAGGGCAAAAGGGGATGATAGCTTTGGCAGATAAGGTAAAGGAGAAACCAAAGAGATTCTACGAATATTAAGGAAAAGAGTAAGGAGAGAATAGGGGCCCTTTAAGTGTTACCTGATCTAATTGGATAGCATGTGGAATAAGGTTTTCCACTGTACATTATTACACATGACAATAATGAACCTGGACCTAAAATTATAAACTATAATTTAGCAATCTGCCATTAGAATGATATCCTTCAAATACGTGAAAGGAAAATGTTGGCCAAGCATTTTAACCAAGAAATATTAAAACTGCCACCAGAGGGTGCAGAAGTACCTCAAGGTGCCTCACTGACTGTTCACTTTAGAGGCCTGATGGGATGCAAAATTAACGTGTGACTTGGCCACAGCCAATGGAAACTAAACTCTCATTCTAGTACTTTAAATTATTTTCCATGCAATACCTGACCATTGCAGTAAAAATAGCAATTCCATACACTTGATCTGTTTCAGGTTTAAAAAATCAATTATTTATCAAGATCGGAAGGCATCTATTGTAATACCAGACGAACCACTGTAACCATGATTAAATACTGAGCATTGCCTGATCAGATCCAAATCTGTTTTATCAAATACACATTCAACACGAAGCAGATGTGCAACGAGGTGTTGATGGGTTCAGTTTGGATGGACGGGCTGTGGTTTAATTATACCTCATTCTCTTGGGTTTTCTTTTAGCACTTTCTCTTTTAACCACAAATGTGTACAAACACTTGCTGAATAATGAGTTTTGTGCACTACCATTGGAAATCAACTCCCTTAAATTTAAAAGTTTTGGTTTTCTATATGACATTTATTTTCTCCTGATAGCTCTGGGAATGTTTGTTTATACAAGATGAGCAAAGTCTGTACTCGTGGTCTAGTGCATCATGGAAGGCTTTCAAATGTAACTGTTATTGTTAGTTTTTTCAATAGTAGATAAAATTGAGGACATCCCAACTTGATCAGCCATGATCACAATGAATGGCAGTGCTGGCTCGAAGGGCCAAATGGCCTCCTCCTGCACCTATTTTCTATGTTTCTATGTAACTTTGAGTACAGCATAGTGTATATTTAAAGAATATTGAAACTTTAAAAACTGACATTCTAATTTCTTGGCGTTGGGATCAATTAATCTCTTTCATCTAAAACAAGTTGACATATATCATTTATTAATGACGAATGAGGTATTTAATGTTCAGAATCAGAATAGCCTTTATTGTCATCCAAAAAAACAAGTCTTTTGGACAAAATTCCGTTACCCATAGTCCAACAATAAGAACAATAAAAATAAGCAATAACACACACAATCACAAATCAACACAAAGCAAAAAAAGAAACATCCATCGCAGTGAGTCTCCTCCAGTCACCTCCTCACTGTGATGGAAGGCCAGAATGTCTTTTCTCTTCCCTGCCATCTTCTCCCGCGGTCAGGCTGTTGAAGTTGCCATGGTCATTGAAGCCCCCGCCGGGCGGGGAAAATCCCGCGGCCTATTACAGGCCGCGCCGGACGGTGAAAGGTCTGCAGTGGGCCGACCCAAGCCCCGCGATTCGGGGCGGGCGATGTTACTGGGACTTCTAAGCTCTCTGAGGGAGTTTTTATTTGACTTGAGATTAAATAAGTTTTAAGTTTTGTGAATATTTGAACAGATGATATCAAACTAATTTCAATCATTTAAAATGAAAACTCCTTGTAATACACAGTAAAATACCTATCCCCCATTCCTTCTCCCCCACACATCCCATCTTCCCTATTCAACACCTTTTAAACACCTGAAGACATGGGCTATTCCTTTCTGGAGTAGAGCCTGTCCTGGGGATTCTGAGGACTGTTTGCAATTTTTCAAAGGGTCAGTTAACATGCTATATGAAGTAATTTTTACTTAATTTCCCATAATCTTCTCAACAACTTCTCCTTCGACGACTCCTTCCTCCAAATCTAAGGTGTAGCCATGGGCATTTGTATGGGCCCCAGCTATGCCTGCCTCTTTGTAGAATACATTGAACAATCTCTTGCTCCCATTCCCCCCTAGTTCTCTCCTTTCACCCCATCAGCTGTCACATACAGCACATAATCCTCCTGTTTTTGCCATCTCCAACGGGATCCCATCACTAGCCACATCTTCCCATCTCCGCCCTTTCTGCTTGCTGCAGAGACCATTTCCTCCGTAACCCCCTGGCTAACTAATCCCAAACCACCCCTTCCTCAGGTATTTTCCCCTGCAACTGCAGGAGAGGCAACACCTGTCCCTATACCTCCTCCCTCGACTCCTTCCAAGGACCCCAACAGTCTTTTCAGGTTAGGCAGAGATTTACATGCACCTCCTACAACCTCATCTACTGCATCTGCTGTCCCATATGTGGACTCTTATATATTGGCTCTCATATATCCTCACTCTATTAGTAAAACAGTATAGTATAAGGCAATGTTATTCTTATGCGATAAACATCGCTGTTTTAAAGGAACAGCAAGTAATTCTGGTGCTCTCAAACTAAAGCTTGGGGTCACTTAATGCTTTTGGTTGAAGCTTTTAAAGATGCAGATTTTATTATGGAAGCATAGCATAGTCAGTCGGGATTTGTCATAAACTGAATTAATAGATCTAATCCCATTTGTGGACTTTGTTCCCCTGTTGTTTTTCCTTCAGTTAATAATAGTCAGCACAATTAGATTGCTTCAGGTTTTCTTCAATCACTAAACATAGAATTCTAAAGAGTCCAGTCTTTATAAAGTTTTTCTTGCCCTATGTTTACAGTGATGGTACCATAATGTTATTTATGGGGGTAATTTACTAGACTAGTAACATAATACCTTGACGGTCAATTCAGATAAGATAATTCAAATTCCCTTCTTGACCTATGTGGGAATTTAAATTTGGGTGGTAATCTCAATTTTTACAGAGTAGGTTCAAGGTGCCAATTGACTTCTTTCTTTATCGTGTGACTGATCTTTCTGCTTTTGAATCTTGTGATCATGGCTTGATATTCTAAAACTCTGAACATGTTTCATTGCTTATAAGTCATCACTGGAATCATGGACATCTCTATTTACCAACAAGCTCCTTGTTCCCATTATATTTTATATATTATATTATATTATATTATATTATATTATATTATATTATATTATATATATTATATTATTATATTATAATTAATTCTAATTCTAATTATATATAATCCCATTATATTAAATTCAAAAGTCCAACATTTGTATATGCGTTCATACCTATGAATGGCAGAACTAGTTTCCCCTTTCCACTTTTAATAGTTGTTCCGATCAATCTTGAGTGCTTTTGATGCCACTCATTACAATACTATTAAGGTTTGTTTACCATGTCAAATTATGTATATCTTTATTTTCTGACTGACAAAATTAGCCTAATGTCGGTGCAAATGGAACATGCTTGTTGTCGAACAATCCAAAATAATTTTAAATATCTCTCTGAATTGTTCAAATAAAAATTGAAATAAAAAAATCTCAGAATGGCAGGCAATGACTAGTGGGGTGCCGCAAGGCTCGGTGCTGGGACCGCTGCTATTTACAATATAAACGATTTAGATGAAGGAATTAAAAGTAACATTAGCAAATATGCAGATGACACAAAGCTGTGTGGCAGTGTGAATGGTGAAGAGGATGCCATGAGGATGCAGGGTGACGGGATAGGTTGGGTGAGTGGGCAGATGCATTGGAGATGCAGTATAATGTGGATAAATGTGAGGTTATCCACTTTGGTGGCAAGAACAAGAAGGCAGATTATTGTCTGAATGGTGTCAGATTAGGAAAAGGGGAGGTGCAACAAGACCTGGGAGTCCTTGTACATCAGTCACTGAAAGTAAGCATGTAGGTACAGCAGGCAGTGAAGAAAGCTAATGGAATGTTGGCTTTCATAACGAGAGGATTTGAGTATAGGAGCAACGAGGTCCTTTGCAGTTGTACAGGGCCCTGATGAGACCATATCTGGAGTATGGTGTGCAATTTTGGGCTCCTAATTTGAAGAAGGACATTCTTGCAATTGAGGGAATGCAGCGTAGGTTCAGGAGGTTAATTCCCAGGTTGGCAGGACTGACATATGATGAAAGAATGGAACGACTGGGTTTATAGTCACTGGAATTTAGAAGGATGAGAGGGGATATTATAGAAACAAATAAAATTATTACGGGATTGGGCAAGCTAGATGCAGGAAATATGTTCCCGATGTTGGGGGAGTCCAGAGCCGGGGCCACAGTTCAAGAGTAAGGGGTAGGCCATTTAGGACTGAGATGAGGAAAAACCTTCTCACCCAGAGAGTTGTGAATTTATGGAATTCTCTGCCTCAGAAGGCAGTGGAAGCCGATTCACTGGAATGCATTCAAAAGAGAGTTGGATAGAGCTCTTGGGGCTAGCGGAATCAAGGGTTATGGGGAGAAGGCAGGAACGGGGTACTGATTGTGGATGATCAGCCATGATCGCATTGAATGGAGGTGCTGGCTTGAAGGGCCGAATGGCCTACTCCTGCACCTGTTTTCTATGTTGCTATGTTACTTTTCAAATTATTTTTTGTAGTTGCACTTGTAATGTATAAAGAGGGTTAATGTTAATATACTGCAGCACTGGTATCAGAAACGAAACGAATTGCAGTATATAACAAATCCACTTTTGCATTTCTTATTTCTTTCTTATCTGAACTCTCGCTGTAGCTATAACACTATTCTGCACTGTTTACATTTCTTGTTTGCATTACCTAATGCACTCGTCGTGAATAAAATGATTTGCCCGGATACCATGCAAAACAAAGTTTCTCTCTGTATCACGGTGCACGTGACAATGATCCAAGCCAAACAGTTGGTTGTTGAGACATTTTTAGTACTGCTTTGGGAGTGTAGTCAGAAACTTTGCCTTCATGAATGGACCACTGTTCATTCTAGTACATAAAATAACGTGTCTTGTTGCCTTTTTAGAGTCGACAACATGTGGTATTTGTATAACTGTGCTGTTGAGATAAAGAGTTTTCAGGAAGTTAATTTTTTTATGCGACTTCCTTATTCACTGCAAGTGTAGGGGGGTTGTTTTGGCAGCTGTTACTCTGCTCAGCTTTTATTTCTGTTATTGAGAACTTTTGCTTTTTGGGCCATAGAAATCACAACTTCCCTATTTAGAGTATTGAAACGCATTCTTGAAAGCCTCCATTCTTCCATTAATTGAGATTGATAGTGAAGGATTTATGGTAATTGTAGAACCCCTGCTTGCAGTCTGATACCTGTGAATTGCTTTTATTTTAAAATGACTTTCAGTGGGTAGGTCTAATTGCAACCAGTCCCCTCCTTGAGGTATGCATTCTCAATTGTCTTCTGTGTTAGTACTGTATTGGATTGCTGGCAGGGCGTGACCGAGATTAATATTTTAAGTCCAACAGTGCACTTGTGAATGCTTGTGACGAGAATAAAGGTGACAGAAACTACAGAAGTGAATCCAACATGGAGCAATTGTTGCCTTTGATATTCCACTCGCGACTGATTATTTGAAATTATGGCTACTGCTCTTCTATTCTTACAGATAGACAGGTAAGGAGTTCCTGTCGATATATAATGTGTTGTTAGCAGTAATATTTTTGTGAATACATGATGCATATTTCCCCATTAAATTTGATGGGATCGCAGTAGGATTGTTGTTGGCCAAGGACTAATAATTGAACATGTTTTTATGTATACTGTAACTGAGCTCCAAACCAATTTTCTTCTATTTCCCATTCCATTGGCGGGAAGATCCTGAGATGTGTTGAGTTAAGGAAGTTTTAGAATTAAATTGAGGTTATTTATTTAGCTTTAAAGGCATATTCGAGTTCTTTAATTGGGCATAGAAGTCTTTTTCTGTCTGGCAGAATTGAAATAAGAATTGGGAAGTTTATAAATGAAAATGCTAACTTATGCCTAGTTACGTTGTACATACCTGGATGCTGTTTTCATTAATCAAGAGTGTTTTATTGTCATATGTCCCAGATAGAACAATGAAATTCTTACTTGCTGCAGCACAACAGAATGTGTAAACATAGTACACTGTAAGTAATACAATAAACGAGAGAAGGAAAAAGAAGTTCAGTGTGTAAATATACACATACTCAAGTGCACAAACACACACACACGCACGCGCAGTGTGAGACATCTTTTATGCTGTACTTCCCTCAAGTTTTTACAAGGTTATATTCATTGACTGATGCTATGATCTGCCCCCTTGAATGTAAATCAGTTATTGCATTGTTCCACAAGCATTGTTTTGTCTTGTGAGATTGTGCCTGTTCTTAAAGTATATTTATTATTCCTCCTGTTTAAATATAGTTGAAAGAATAATAAGTGTACTTTTTAATTTGCACACAAACATTGCGGGTTTGAAAATGTTCCTTAATTTTATTGCGCTTATTAGTGATTCACTTGTGATGCAACAGAAAATTAGAAAATATGGCAGAGATGCTTTTATTTGATTAAAATGTTAATTTCACTTGTAGCCATTCTTGTACAAACTACATTGTGGTCTTTTATTACAACCAAATGTGGTATGAGGAGACAAATTTTGCCTGCAGCGATATGTGAGAATCTTTTGTGCGAGCTCCTAAATTGAAGTTAGAAATGCTGTTGAGTGAGAATTAGATCCCTTGTCTCTGTTCAGAGAAGCACATGGGCATTCCCCCAAGTGTCTTGCCAAAACACAGTTCTCGCACAGTAATGAAGTCAAAATTATTAAAGTTCACGTTATCAAATGACACTTTAAGAAGCTGGCCCATCTGGTCTAAGCAAGCTTACAAGTCACCAATTCCCTTAGATTTTTCCTGACTCACGCCCCTTATTTATCTCTTGGTTTAGTTTATTGTCATGTGCACCGAGGTACAGTAAAAACCTTTGCATGTTAGCCAGTCAGCGGAAAAACTATACATGATCACAATCGAGCCGTCCAGTGTATAGATACATGATAAAGGGAATAATGTTTCGTGCAAGATAAAGTCCAGTACAGTATAAAGTTCAGTCCAATGAAGTAGATTGTAGCTCAGGACTGCTCTCTAGTTGTTGATAGGATGGTTCAGTTGTCTGACAACAGCTCGGAAGAAACTCCATGAATCTGGAGGTGTGCGTTTTCACACTTCTGTGCCTCTTGATTTGGTGGGAGAGGGGAGAAGAGCGAGTGACTGGGGTGAGACTTGTCCTTGATTATGCTGGTGGCCTTGTTGAGGCAGCGTGGTGTAAATGGAGTCAATGGAGTTGGTTTGTGTGATAGTCTAGGCGGTGACCACAATTCTCTAATTTTGTGTGGCCTTGGATGGAGCTGTTCCCAAACTATGTGGTGGTGCATCCCGATAAAATGCTTTCCATATCCCTGCAACTCGTTTAAATGTCCATTAACTCCTCTTTGATTCTTTCTTTTTCCCATTACTCAACACTACTGGGTAATTTACGGTAACTTACCAGCTTGTCTTTGGGGCCTAGTTACTGCGTGTGAACTCCGCACAAGTAGCATCCAAGGTCAGGATCAAACCCAACTCCCTGGAGGTAATAGGCAGCAGTACTGATTGCCGCACTAACGTACCACATGATACAAAAATTCCAAAGCTTCTCAGCTCTTCACCCCCAGGGGTTTGTATCTCACTCCAAATTGCAAAGGGAAATTGCCTGCATTGACGTGTATTTAACCTATTTATGCATTTGTTCTACTTTCAAATATGGTGCAAATCTTGTTTCATTGCAAGCAATCTAAGTCGATCGTCGTGACATGATAAGTTGTCATGTTTTTTCAGCAAAAAAATCTCACTAAGATTCTATTTGCATATTTTGCATTGTTTGTCATTTACTTTAGAGTAAGATATCATAGTTGAAAGTATTGATGTTTTAGCCTGTATCTTAATCACGTTTTCCAATCCTATTTTGACATGCTGTGTAACTTTCAGAATTTGTTTTTGTTTTTGTTTCCCGGTGTGCCGTATGTAAGAATTAGCTAACTGGATAACATTGCACACTAGGGGCCTTGAAATTGGCTTTCTTTGATAACAGACGCAGCATGCTGTAAAATTGGTTGATGGTCACAGGGTTATTCAGCAGAGCAACAGGCCCTTCAGCCCACCACATATATGATGACCATCATGCCAACCTTTACTAATCCCACTTTACTTTAAGTATCTATCAAGATGTCTCTTCAATGTTGTTACTGTTCCTGTCTTTGCCACCAACTTTGGCAGCTCATTCCAGATACCAACTACTCTGTGCGGTGGGGTAAAATATACTCCAATCCCCTTTAAGCCCCTCGCTAAACACCACGTGACGCAACCAGCGCAGGTTGCCTCGCCAACAGTCTGTCCTTTCTGCTGTTTTTGTTATTTTAAGTATGTGTTAAAATTATGTTTTAGTGTTCCTTGGGTTGTTTTATGTGGGGAGGGGGTTGGGGGGAAACATTTTTTCAATCTTATCTCGACGGAGATGCGTTTTTTCCCCCCGTTTTTTCCCCTCCATATCGTATGTCTGTCCCCACTACGGCTTAACGTCGAGGAGTTGGTGGCCTTTCCGGGAGACCGGCCTGGCGCTTCAACCACGGGCGCAGCATGGACCTTTACATTGCGGAGCTGCGATCCTTTGCCGAGGATTGACTGTGGAGAGCTCCAACCACGGGGCCTGTGAACTTTAACATCGTGAAGCCCACGGTCTCTGGCAAGAAGAGGCCGACTCGGGAGCTCCATGCTGCGGGGAGTTTTTCAACTGTCCTGACGCCGGAGTTTCGATCATCCTGACACGAGGGCTTGGACAGTCGGCAGCGACAACTGCGGATGGTTCAACAGCCCCGACTGCGAGTGAATAAAGAGGAAGATGGTTGAGCTTTATTGCCTTCTATCACAGTGAGGAATGTGGAATCCGCTGTGGTGGATGTTTATGTTAAACTTTATTTTATGTGGCTGTGTGTCTTGTTGCTTTTTACCTCGTATGGCTGAATGGTAACTCAAATTTCACTACCTTAATTGGTACATGTGACAATAAATTGATCTTGAAATCTTGAAATTTTGGACGCGGGCATCTACACCATCTATACCTCTCATAATTTTATGTACTTTGGTCAAGTCACCTCTCAATATCCTTTGCTCCAGAATATAAACTAGCCTATCCAATCTAATTTCTGATAATTTAAATCTTCCAATCCAGGCAACATCATCGTGAATCTTTTCTACATCCTTTCTAGCTTGATCACATCTTTCCTGCAATGTAACAAACAGAAATAACGCCATACTTTTAAGTTTAGCCTAATCAATGTTTTGTACAGCTGTAGCATGAAGTCACAATTCTTGTACTCCATACTTTGAAGGCAAGCATGTAATTTGCCTTCTTCACCACTGTATATACCAGCTTTCAGGGAAATGTGAACAAGGAGTTCGGCTCTAATGCGTGTTTCCAGGATGAGAATTAGATATAACGTGATTGATGAATTGGTGAACACTGTATTAACCTGGCCAAATTGGCTGTAGCGATTTGTTCAGGAACTAGAGAACCACTTAAGTTACTTTAGAAATTGATGAACAAAAATAAAGCGATCTTGGGGAAAAAGACGTTCGAAGTAACTTTCTTGCAGTAATCAGACATCATGCTTAAAAATATAGCTGTTACTTTAACTGCAAGTGGGCATTGAAATTGACAAGCAATAACTTATTATGATACCTGTGCAAAGGTGCTCTAAACAGTGTGACATGCATCCTTTACTATTTTTAGCTTGCATTCACAAGTTTGCACCTATTACAAAGACTTATTTTTGAAAATCCTTGGTTATTGTGAGTCTGAAACTTTTTCTCTTTCTCCCCAACCCCCCAAAAACACTCCTTTTCCACTTTATAACAAGGTTTTCTCCTGTGACAGTTTTCATAGGAACACAACTATCACATTATAGCAAAACTAACTACAACCATGGCAATAAATGTAACAAAGATAAATTATAGATAACAGAATAAAGAAGCCAGATTTGTGCTTTTGAATAAATTCATTGGGTCAATAGTATAATTCAGCAATATATTTTGAATTTATTTAGTGTTCCCTTATTAACATAATATGGCAATTGAAAAAAATACACTCTGGCAGAAGAGTGAAATCATTTGCCAATGATTTGTTTTTCCCCCCCATGATAATCGGCAACTTTAAATAATTTCATCTGCTAATCGTCATCAAATAGTATTCAGAAAAATTTCTAACAAAACACAGGAAATTTCTCTGAGTCACAATATTTAATGCAAGTAAAATTGAGTATAACCCAGTATCTTCCTATTTTCTGGTGAAATGGTAACTTCTAAAATAAACAGGTGAAAGTTGGTGCAACTTAAGCAAAAGAAGACCTAAACTTTTAAAAAGGGAAGTGATTTGTAATGAATTGAAGCATCCTATATATTGCAATTTATATCATTTTTCTGACCACTAAATGATCAATGAAGCATACACAAATACACGCATTGATTATTTTGTTGTAAATTCTCCTGTCGTTTCTGATTGTGAATCTTTTCTCAAATTTGTACTGACTAGAAAATAGGGATAGTTGATAGAATCAAACTGGACAGACCCATAATCTGAATAATCTAAAATGGCCAATGCCAGCAGTATTAGTTTGAATTTAAGCAATTGTGATCTTTCATCATACTGTGTGATTCATAAATATTTATTTTTGATTAATTTAATCATCTTTGGTAATTGGAAATCATAAAACAATATGCTGGAAATATTCACCAGATCAGGCAGCCTCCATGGAGAAATGTTTCAGAGTCATTGACCTGCTAACTCTGTTTCTCTGTGGTTGCTGCTTGACCTGTTGATTATTTCCAGCACTTTATCTTACAAGTCTTCACTATGTTAATGTTAGAATGTTAATCTGACTTCTCTCTGGGGTGGACATGTGTCGGGTTATGGGGAGAAGGCAGGAGAATAAGGTTTAGAGGGAGAGATAGATCAGCCATTATTGAATGGCGCGGTAGACTTGATGGGCCGAATGGCTTAATTCTGGTCCTATCATTTATGATGTTATGAACTGCTGTACATTTTTATGACTTTGATTTCTAAATGTTTGCATCAGCAGCTTGCTTGAATTTATTGCATTGTGAATCCTGGGCAATAGCTTTTTGAATAGATATGCCACTGTTTATAAGCAGCAGGTGCACCTTATTTAATATACAGAACTTCAGATAAATTGCTGTAATGAAAAAAATGATTTTGTAATCCTCTCTGGAGTACTAATGTTCATTTGCTAGCCATCTATTTAAAATTGGATGAATTCCAGATAATAGCTTTCTGCTTCTACTTTTCAGGAATTTGTTTCCTAAGAAACTAAAAGATTCCATCCCATTAGAACAGAATACTCCAGGCTGGAAATTGTTTGGGAAGATGCCAGCCAAGGAAAGCACTCTCAAAGATTCCGAGAGAATTCAGCAGGTATTGGTGATACTTATAATCATAGTGTTTTCCCTGTTTTAAAAATAAATTGGATGAAGCGAAACAGACATAAAACTGAAAAAAAATCTTTTAAAAAGCAATTGCATTGAAACATATGTTGACCTGTTATTGGTGATAATTGTTTGTCATTTTTAATGATGTAAAGTTTTTCAGGATATTTTATATTTGAGTAAATGTCAACAACTGAGTGTGGCACTCTATTTCTACTCTGAAATATGATTAAAGGTGACATTTATTATTTTAAAGTACTTCATGAAGGGTTTTATTTTGTGAGTTCTGTTAAAGGCTATATAGTTAATGTCTGTAGTTGAAACTAATTGTTATTTCAATGTTTATTACAGTTTTTAAAACTTCAGTGAAGGACACTTGGGCTAAAGAGTAGTTGGACAAAGCCAAATCTATGCAGCCCTACTAATTTTTGGCAAGATTTTTCCCAGATAAATCCAAATCACATCATTGTGAATGGTGTAGTTTTTTAAATCCATTCACGTAGATTTGTACTCTAAATACATTTTTTTGTATTGAAGCGTCCATATTAAACTCAGTAACTAAGTGCTGAAATGCTTGAGCCTGAGGCATTCCGGTATGGAAGACGATAAAATGCTTGCATTCTCTTAGTATCACTGATACAGTTGGTAGCTTGACAAGAAAATTAATATGACACTGTGCTGGAGTAACTCAACGGGCAAGGCAGCATCTCTGGAGGTCATGGGTTGGTGATATTTTCGGTCAGGACCATTCTTCAGACTGGTTGTAGTAGGGGAGAGAAAGTTGGAAAAGAGGTGGGGAGGAGTCAAAGCCCGGCAAGTGATTAGTGGGTACAGGAGAGGAGGGTTTGCTTGGCAGATGGATGGGTAAAAGCTAATGATGTAACGGGTATGGACGGAGACAATGCGACAAAAGGATGGACATAAGGAGAAAAGAGTGAAATGTAAAACAAGAGGAAGTGATAAATGTGGATGGGGATGGAGGTGGTGGGATAGCAGGAGAAATGGGTGCACAGTGGGGTGAGAGTGGGCACAGGAAAGGAGGGAGGAGTGTTACCTAAAATTGGAGAATTCAATGTTCATATAATTGGGTTGTAAGGTACTCGAGCAGAATATGAGGTGCTGTTCCTCCAGTTCATTAATAGTCTCACTGGTAATGGAGGAGACCCAAAATGGCAAGGTCAGTATGGGAAGGGGAAGCAACCGGAAAATACAGCAGTCCTTGGCGAGCAATGCTAACCATGTTGAAGTTTTTCTTATGATCTGTGAATTCTGTAGCGGCTAATTTCTGTAATCGGAATGCCAAATTGTAGGAATTGCTTGTGGTTTGTCTACATTATCTAATACTTTCAGAATCTTGAATGCTCCACTCACACCCCTCCCAACCATATCTTTATATTCAATTTGTTTAGGAAAGAACTGCAGATGCTGGTTTAAATCAAAGGTAGACACAATGCTGGAGTAACTCAGCGGGACTGGCAGCATCTCTGAAGAGAAGGAATGGGTGACTTTTCGGGTCGAGACTCTTCAGACTGATGTCGGGGAGTGGGTGGGACAGATGTAGTTGGAGACAGAAAGACTGGTGGGAGAATTGGGATGGGAGAGGGGATGGAGAGAGAAGGAAAGCAAGGGCTATTTGAAGATAGAGAAGTCAATGTTCATACCGCTGGGGTGTAAACTACTCAAGCAAAATATGAGGTGCTGTTCCTCCAATTTGCGCTGGGTCTCACTCTGACAATGGAGGAGGCCCAGGTCAGATTGGGAATGGGAAGGGGAGTTAAAGTGCTGACCAACCGGGAGATCAGGTAGGTTACGGCGGACTGAGCGGAGGTGTTCAGCAAAACGATCGCCGAGCCTGTGCTTGGTCTCGACGATGTACAGAAGTTGACACCTTGAACAGCGGATACAGGAGATGAGGTTGGAGGAGATGCAAGTGAACCTCTGCCTCACCTGAAAAGACTATCGGGGTCCTTGAACGGAGTCGAGGGGGAAGTTAAAGGGACAGGTGTTGCATCTCCTGCGGTTGCAGGGGAAAGTATCTGGGGAGGGGGTGGTTTGGGTGGGAAGGAACGAGTTGACCAGGGAGTTGCGGAGGGAACGGTCTCTGCGGAAAGCAGAAAGGGGTGGAGATGGGAAGATGTGGCCAATAGTGGGATCCCGTTTGAGGTGGCGAAAGTGTTGGAGGATTATATGCTGTTGTTCAATTTGATTTGTTTTCTCGCTTAACATAACCCAAACAATCTTTTCGTAATTGCTCAATTCAGCATCCATACCACAATTACTTTTTCATTTTACATTCAGAAATCCAACACTGCTTTCTATGTGTGACAGTAATAATTATAAAATTACAACATCTACTCAATTTTGAGCCAATAATAGCACATCAGATTATTCCCAAATGTTGATGTGCTTCACCTCTTACTGCTGATTGATATTGTGGAAGATTTGATTTATTGTCAGTGTCCCCACATTTATTTCATGTTCCCTATACCATTATTTTGTGCACAGGAAATGAAAATGCTGCGATCCTAATAAGAAATACTTCCTTCCTGGATTTTGTGGCCTGAAGTGCAACACAACACAACTCTGGATGCTTTCAAGAGAGAGCTGGATAGAGCTCTTAATGATAGCGGAGTCGGGGGGGTAGGGGGAGAAAGCAGGAACGGGGTACTGATTGCGAATGATCAGCCATGATCACATTGAATGGCTGGCTCGAAGGGCCGAATGGCCTTCTCCTGCATCTATTGTCTATAATTAATTTCTCTACGGTGAATATCATCTGCC
Organism: Rhinoraja longicauda; assembly: GCF_053455715.1. Lineage (NCBI taxonomy): Eukaryota > Metazoa > Chordata > Chondrichthyes > Rajiformes > Arhynchobatidae > Rhinoraja > Rhinoraja longicauda. The sequence continues at coordinate 109,472,607 of NC_135953.1, forward strand.
CCTTGTTTGTAGAATTTCCAACTATCAAAAATCCTCCTACTTTTCACCTTTGTACTTTACTCTTCAAACGCTTCAGGCGGGGCTGACTATGATTGTTTATTATAGGCTGTTATATATCATTTTGGGAGAGTTTCAGTTTTAGGCAGCAAAATCTCTAATTCTGAAAATAAAATAATTATTCTAAAGGAGTCAGTTTTAAACAAAAGCATATACTAAATATGTCAGGCTTGGAAGATTCAAGTGACTTTTCCAGCAATGGTTCCCAAAACATTCCATTGCTTTTTTGTAATATCATGGGTTTGTTTTAAATTAACTTGAGATTGCTCATCAGTTATATGATGACTAAAAGGTGTCCTATTGGAATTTGGTTTCCATTCAATACTTTCCATGATACATCAGCTTTGTGATCTGAATCGCAATTCCATTAAAAGTAGCATAAATGGTTGAAATGCTCAATGAAAGGACAATATAGGTAATATTAGATGGTACATACAACTTTCCACAATAGACGTTATAGATTTTATCGGTGAAAGTATACTCCACACTGCAGGAGAACCAGAGGTAGGAAGGAGGAAGGGAAAGTGTGTTAGTTGGAGTTGTCTCAATTTCCATTCTTTAAAAAAAAATGTTGATTAGAGATTGTAAAAGTGACGTATTCTAAAAACAGCTAAACTGTATTCCCTGGAGTAGAGTGAAATTGCTGTGAAGTATTATTTTCATTTGATATGAGCAAAAATTGATTTCATTTCATTTCAAATTTATTTGATATGAGCAAACATTCCCACATTTGTATACTATGTCATGCCTTGGTCATAAATGTCTGTGATTGATATATAATCAAGTAATTTGGCATGATTTTTTAAATGTTTCCACCTCTGCACATGTTTAGGAAAGCCAGTGCACTTCATTTTTGTGACTAATTTTCAGATGTAGAACTGGGCACTTGGAAGTTTTTCTCCTGGGACTGTAATCTTTTCTGCTTGGACTCTATTGTGAGCATCAGTTTTTTAAAAAGTGCTTAAAATAAGGAGCATGCTACATCAGAGCAAGGAGCCAATGTGGGAGTGTGTAATTTGCTTTATCTGCTGAGTTGCTTTTTTCCCCCGCGGATGCAGATAAAGGGGCAACGGAATGCATCCAGATTGACGACAGTTTGCGGGATGACTGGAATGGAGGCAATAGCTGCAAAGGGCCTTAGTTCCAGCTGCAGTGAGACTGTAAAATGGTGCCTCATGCATATCGACTCAGTGGGCAGTTCTGCATATTCTGTACTAACTGAGGTTTTGTGCTTATGTATGGTGATAGTCTTGCTGATCTACGCAAAAAAGTATTTCACTGTACCTTGATACTCGTGATGAAGAAACCATTGAATTTTCAACTCGCACCCTTTTGAAATGGGAGTTGCTTGTAGGAGTCTGCCATTCCTCTTGAAAATAAGAAGGAAGTCTCAGCATTCTGAATAATGAGTCTGTTTTAAAAATAAGTGGAGCTTGAGTAAGTACTAGAAAGTAAGGCAAGAAAATCTCCTTTTAAAGTTCTGTTTATGAAAATGTTTCAATAATCTTCTACAAAGGACATCTATTAACTTTTATTTCCTACAGTGGAGCTTGTTACATGCGTTTGTTTAAATGTTTAAAAGCACTTAATTGTTCAAATTTAATTTGTTCATCATGCTGCTCCACTGTATTTTGGTACACTGAAAACAAATGTGCTATACATTTGGACATATTCAACTTTTGCTTCGTCATCTATTTGATCTTTCTGCTGTTCAGAAGCACATCTTGGAGTCCTTCCTATCACAGCAGAACTTCAGCATGACATTTTAGTTTCCACACATGCTCTGTAGAAATCATGCCAAATCCAGCCTTAAATAATTGTTTGAACCACCCAATCTCTTGCCCAGTCCATCAAATAGAGGCTTTTGTCAAAGAGTCCTTAACAGTTCATTGATTAATTTATGTTGAAAACATTTTTAGACTTCCATTCAAAATGTAATGGACTTTACCGTCATATTTTTATAAAATATCATGTAAGAATACCTAAAGTGGATATCTAGTCAACAACATTGGAGAGGATTGCACTGTAGGTGATGGGCGAGACATTAAATTTTCCAAAAAAGAATGTGAACAAATAAATTGGTATGTAGATCCATTGTGGTTAAGTCTCTAGACTTAATACAGGTAGTTCTGCTCTAATGCACATTTTCATAACACAATTCCATAACATAGCCTACGCAAGGCAAATAGTGTTCCGTAACTTATCGCTGAGTTATAATGGGATATTGATCTGGAATGAGAACCACTGAATGGTTACTTTGGCAATTGTCAAGCAGGGAAAAAGCAGTCTTCGATTTAAACAGTAAAGGGGGCAAAAAAACCTGTTTATAACCTAACCTCCCAACAGTTCTCTGGCCACTGGCACTGTTCCAACCAGTTTCAAGCACGCGGTGGTCCAGCCCCTACTGAAAAAACCTAGCCTAGACCCCACCTTGCCTAGCAACTACAGACCCATTTCCAAACTGCCATTCCTGTCAAAAGTCCTTGAAAAGGCAATTCTAAACCAATTAGTGCCCTACCTGCACCAATACACCTTCCTGGAAAGTTTCCAGTCAGGTTTCAGAGCCCACCACAGCACAGAGTCTGCCTTGTTGAAGGTACACAACGACCTGCTTCTCGCCATCGACACCGGCGACTGTGCAATCCTGCTCCTTCTCGACCTCAGCGCAGCGTTCGATACAGTGGACCACACCATCCTTATTGACCGTCTCCGGTACGCGGTTGGCATTGATGGCACTGCCCTGAGCTGGTTCGCTTCATACCTCAAAGATAGGAGTTTCGCCATCAACATAGGCAGTTATTCCTCTGCTCCAGCTAGCCTCTCCTGCGGAGTTCCACAAGGCTCCATCCTAGGCCCCATTCTCTTCTCTCTATACATGCTCCCCCTTGGCCAAATCATTCAAAGGCACGGCATTTCTTTCCACTGCAATGCCGATGACACTCAGCTTTACCTCCCCCTGAAACCCAACAACCAGTCAAATTTAAACAGCCTCTTACACTGCCTTGAGGACATAAAATGTTGGATGGCACAGAACTTCCTCCAATTAAATGAGAGCAAGTCTGAGGTCATCCTATTCGGCCCCCCCGACTCCATCAAATCGATAACAGGCAGTCTTGGAAGTCTATCCTGCCTAGTCAAACTGCATGTCAAAAACCTCGGCATGATATTTGACTGCATTAAAATTTGATAAGCAAGTCAACGCTGTGGTAAAAGCCAGCTTCTTCCAACTTCAAACCATAGCTAAAATCAAACCTTTCCTCCAATTCGACGACACAGAAAAAATCATTCACGCTTTCATTTCCTCCCGCCTAGACTACTGCAACTCCCTATACACTGGGATCAGCCAATCTTCCCTGTCTCGCCTGCAACTGGTTCAAAACGCCGCAGCGAGACTCCTGACGGGTACCCGTAAAAGGTACCACATCACCCCGATTCTGGCCTCTCTCCACTGGCTCCCTGTACGGTACAGAATCAACTTCAAGCTCCTCCTATTCACGTATAAAGCCCTAAATGGACATTCCCCCCCCTACATCAAAAATCTTCTAACCCCCCTCTCTAACTCCAGGTCCCTCAGGTCGGCCGACTTGGGGCTACTCACTATCCCGCGGTCTAGGCTTAAGCTCAGGGGTGACCGCGCTTTTGCGGTTGCAGCTCCTAGACTGTGGAACATCATCCCTCTCCCCATCAGAACTGCCCCCTCCATCGACTCCTTTAAGTCCAGGCTCAAAACCTATTTCTACTCCCTAGCGTTTGAGGCTCATTGAGGAGGCGCTGTGAACTGTTTGCGTGTTACTGTATGTTTCTTTTTTTTTTCCTTAGTACCTAATCAGATGTACAGCACTTTGGTCAACGTGGGTTGTTTTTAAATGTGCTATACAAATAAAATTGACTTGACTTGACAGTAATCGGACACCATTATTTCCTAAGAGCATAACTGCCCTTCAATTGTGTATGATCATTGAAATTGACAAGCAATGCCTTCTATTGACATTAGTGCAAGAATATTATAAGCAATGTAACTTGCAGCCTTCAGTACTTTCGCCTGCAGCAATGAAAATAGACTTATTGCGATTGAAATTCTATCTTTTGAAAATCCTAGTGGTGGGGCGGGGGTTGTCAGGGGAGCCGGCTTTGTTACTGTGAATCTGAAACTATAGTCCTTAACCCCCCCTTTCCCCATTAACAAAATTTTCTGTAATGAGGTTTCTTTGGAAAGCAACTATCGTGTTACAGCAGAACTGCCTCTAATATTAAATAACATTTTTGATTCTTGGAATGATATGAACTATTTTGTTTGTCTCGTGCATTTAATTTAAAATCTATATTCAATTCTGATGTTGTGTGTCTTCTATTGAAGATTGAACAGAAGCCTAATGAGTTTGAGGGTCATTTTAATAGCCTAATCTCAGAAAGGATATAAAAGCAGGTTCACAACTAGATTACTGCTTGCATTTAAGGGTATAATAGGGTAAAACAGAAAAACCTTTAAACATATTGGCTGAGTGATGCTATAAAAAAAGCTTAGGGTTGTCAATGGGTTGATTTAAAATGGGTACTGCTTTAATGTATGTGTATTGCAATAAAATGACCCTCGTGTCATGAAATAATTTTTAATCATATGACAAGATAGCAAACCTTTTGGTCCGATGGTAGGGGTAGAAACAGGAAAGAAAATTAAAAGCAGAAGTTTTGGGAAGGCATTCCACAGTTGAGAATCATCAGTCCACCATTGTTGGAGGAAGTGCACAAAGCTATGTTTAGAGGAGTGTTGAAATTTAAAATGCTGGAGGGCTGAAATGGTGGGAGTTGGTACATACCATCAGGAATGCATGGGAATAATCAAATCAAGAACTATTAAAATCGGATCACAGATGTTAAGTTATTGTAAAATCGGGCAATGTAATCGAGGTCTTAGTGATGCAGATATATGATTCTAATTGAATGGATAAAATATTGGGGGATAAACTTTCGGTGAAGGGGTCACTAATCTTAGAAGTGATTTTTGATGTAATTATTTCATTTCAGAAATGGATGTCAAAGTAGTTCAAGTAAAATGTAAGAAGTAATTCTAATTAAATATCAAAGCAGTAGACCAAGCAATTTCTTATTTAGATTTTTATATCCCTGTTACATTCATAACACTTTTTTAGAAATTGCTTTGAGATGGAGCTCTTGCTAAAAGGTACTTATGTTTGGTATAGAACTCAAATGAAATATTTGCCGTGAAAAAACATTTTTTCGCAACCCACCGATTAAACTCGCTTGAGTTTATCACCCCTTATAGTTGGCAGTAATCATTGGTATTAACCTCGTGTCATTATATTAACATTTGGAGACCCAACTAATGATTTAAGCATTGCCTGTACCAACCTGTATAAAAACTGATCATGCTTCTATATTTTACTTTATTCTGTAAAAAGTTTGGGAGACTAGAATTTTTTTTATAGTTTATCATTCCAAAATGATTATTTAATCTGATTATTTAGCTGTTTCATCCTTTAAGAGTGGGGATTTTAGCTTCATCCTTTGCTGTGCTGCAGTCCAACTTGAGTAATTGTTTATAAACCTAGGAGGCCATGACTAATTTAATTTGAAACTCGGCCCCTGCCCATCCTTGTCAGTGATTTGCTGCTAAGGCATAATAGGGGAGTCTGAGAAAATGATTGGATGTTTCTACTCTGCAGATGATTAATATGGCTGCAGCCCTTTTCTTTACTGACGGTGGTTAGCTGCAGACCTCAGTGATATTCTGTATGCTGTAGTAAGGACTTGAGGAGAGAGAGAAGGTCATAACAAATGAATTTAGCAAGTGCTGTAGTATCGTTGAGGCAGCAGCGTGAGCTTTAAGATATGAAGGCTTTTCATTCTTGTTCTCGGTTGGATTGTTATAAGGGCAGCTTTCATGGTAAGAACACACCTTACAGCTGTGAGATTAAAATGCCTATTTGTTCATCTTATGCAGATTTGCATTAAGTATATATTTCTAATATGTTTGATACCTCAGTATATTTTATTGATGCAGTCTTTCCTTTGTTCTGCTTGGCACACAATGTGAAGATGAATCATGCTGTAACTAGTATTCTGTTTTCAGTCTTAATTTCTGTAGAATCTGTACCCTGATTTGCTCTTTAGGCTTCTAAAAGGAAAGGAGTCTTTATATTGCTTAAAGAAACTGGTCAAATGCTTGGAAGTTGTTAAGCTGAAAGATCATGATCAAATTTTGCAGAGAATGCAGTTCTGCATTTAATTCCAAATGTTCTCAGCAGGGTACTGTGCATTTTCTTTGTATTGAAAGCTTCACATTACTCGAGTAGATATGTTGCTTCATCATCTTACTTTGCATCATATTTTCAACTTTGAAAAAAACACAATTTCCACATTGCTAAAAACAATTTTGAAAAAATATAAATCTTTCCAGAATTTTTATTCCCATGCTTCAGTGAGCAAAATAAATTTGCTGTCTAGAGGAGAAATCTGGTCGGTTTAATCGTCATGTTGTCTGCTGGGGGTTATTTAGGAGTTTTAAAATTACATGAACATAGCAGCCATTAACAAAAAAACAGTTTTCAGAATATTTGTTCTGAAATACATGGCAACAGTAATCAGTTGGAAATGAAAAGGACAGCTTTGCAAACAGACAAGCTGTCTGTTCTCGTATACATGAGCTGAATGTTAGACAGTGGGGTATGTTAATTGGCTTTGATCAAACCAGAAATCTTCAACTTAAGTTATTTCACACCATTGTAATAGAGATGAAAGAGCTTCCAGACCAATCTCATTTGTGACGTGGCACATCAAGCATCGTCATATTCATATTTATCTATCTATCATTAATTGTATTTCTGTACTGAAGAGAGTTGATATTCACAACCCTAATTCTGGGTTCTCTGTTTTTGGAGCTTTTTGATCAGCTATATGAATTACTTTCAACCAACAAAGATGTTGGAACAAGGATGTTTTGTCAGCTACATTGTAAATGGAACCTTTTGTCAGACTCAAACTATCGAAATAAACAGTATCACTAGCTATTGAAATTGTATTGAATTACCTGCTGTTATCTTTGACAAGAGATAAAAACTTGATGCACTTTGGGTTTGGGAGATTCCACTAAAAGGATCTCCAACAGCATGTATGTTTCGCTTGATGAATAAAGACTTTCATATCAACTCGCTTCAGCCTCCAAGTCGCGTAGTTCACAAATGTCAGTCTGAAGAAGGGTCCTGATCCAAAATATCCCCTGTCCTTTTTCTCCAGGGATGTTGCCTGGCCCACTAAGTTACTCCTGCAATTTGAGTCTATCTTTGTTCACAAATCACAACATTGACATTGTTTAGAGAGACACAAGGAACCTCAGATGCTGGTTTACAAAAAAAAAAGACATTGCTGGAGTGACTCAGTGGGTCAGGTAGCATCTTTAGAAAACATGGATAGGTGAAATTTTGGATCAGGGATCCACTTCCGAGTGATTATGTAGAAGGTGGAGGGGTGGGGCGCGGTGGAGAGAACAAAGCTTGGCAGATGATGGGTCAATACAGGTGAAGGAGGTTTTTGTTAGGCAAATCATTGAATAAAGGCCAGACATGAAAAGACAAAGACTGAGATAAGGATAGACGAGTGAGAATTTTGAAGCCAGAGGAAGGAATATCAGTGTGAGGTGACAGGGATAGGGGTAAAATAGGTGCAAATCCAGATGGGGCACAGGAAGGGGGGAGGGGGGAGGGGGGGAGGGTTTGTACGTTAGTTGCGTAAAATTGGAAAATCCAATGTTTATATTATTAGGTTATAAGCTACGCATGCGGAATATGAGGTGTTCCTCCAGTTTGCGTTTGACCTCACTCTGGCAATTGAGGATGTCCGGGACGGAGGTCAGAGAAGAGAATCAAAAATGGTTAGCAACCAAGGAGATTCAGCAGGCATTGGTGCACTGAGCACTTGTGTTTGGTGAAACGGTCACCTCGTTTACGCTTGGTCTTGCCGATGTAAAGGAGGCCACATAAGGAACACCGAATGCAGTAGATGAGGTTAAAGGAATTACATATAAATCTTTGTCTTGCCAAGAAGGACCTTATGGGTTCCTGGATGATCTGAGGGTGGAGGTAAAGGGATATTGTTTACGTCAACATGGAGTGATATTATGAGTGACAAAGTAAAGGGAGATGAATAAAAAAGACAGTTTATGCATTAAATATAGTTGGGAACCACAAATGGTAGAATGGAATCTAGAATATAGAACAGTACAACATAGTGCCAGGCCCTTCTGCCCACTTTGTCTGTGGTGAACATGATGCCAAGTTAAACTAATCTCCTGCCGGCACGTGATCGATATCCCTCCATTTCTCAGAAGGCAGTGGAGGCCAATTCTCAATGTATTCAAGAGAGAGCTAGATAGAGCTCTTAAGGATAGCGGAGTCAGGGGTATGGGGAGAAGGCAGGAACGGGGTACTGATTGAGAATGATCAGCCATGATCACATTGAATGGCGGTGCTGGCTCAAAGGGCCAAATGGCCTCCTCCTGCACATATTGTCTATTGTCTATATCCATGTTTATCTAAAAGCCTCAAATACCAACTATGGTATATGCCTCCACCACCATCTCTAGAAGGGCATTCCAGTTACCCACCACTCTGGAGGGGTGCGGAGGGGGTGGAATTCCCTTCACCCCTCCTTTAACGTTTAGCCCTCTCACCTTTAAACTATGCCCTCTGGTCCTTGAGTTGACTGAAGTAGATGTCACATGCAGTTCTATCTGGCAGATGACTGAGTGCATTGTTTAATTATTTGCAATTATCAGTACATATTTATAACTGTTAAGTAATAAGAAAGTACTAAAAATAAACAGCTAAAGGGAATATTGATTGTTATTTGATTTATTACACGGGATAAAACTGATCTGACGTAAATATTAGCTCGATTTAACATTTTAAACAAATTTGATTAAATACATTGTTATTTGATTGGCATGTTGCTATTAGTGCTGTCTCCATTCTAATTGCCCACTAATTAAATATGAACAAAATATCTTGATTAGTACAGATATATATTTGGGAGATTAAATCTGCCTACTACACTGCTCTTGGTTTATAGAATGGGCATTAGATTGAACTTTTATGTTTGCTTTCAAGAACATTCTGTAGATTCTCTATGCAGTTTTACAGGTGCATTGGCAGATGCACACAGCTGCAGCCATTAAGATTGCATAATGGCTGAGTATGTAAAGGTTGTGTGATGAGGTTAATGGTGCAGAAGGTCCTGGATTTCTGTGTTTGGTAATTTGTATGCAATGAACAGCTCATAATTGGCTTCAGTGCCCGAGTTAAGAGTGGTGGATTATTCCATCGGTACAAGGGATAATTGTGGGCATTTGAACTAATTTGATTGGGAACAATTTTTCTTTAATTCTGTGTTATCAGAATATGTATTCCCAAATTAAGCAGGCATATGAATTTTCCGCTTTTCCGTGTTTTAAAAATCAATTTTCTGCACTTTTTGCATGATTTCTGTTTTTCATTTTGCCAAAATCGCATTTACTAACGGAGAAATCGGATTGGGAAAAAAAAGAAAAGAAACTATATATAGACTTGTAATGAGCATTAGGGTTTCGCAAGGGGTTCCACGAGAAATCCCCCGCACCCTGGAAGTCTCCCCAAAAATGTGCAAGGCAGCCAATCGCAACCTCATCGGGACTCCCACAGTCGATCGGTGGGTTGAATTTACAACCTGCGGCCGGGGCTCTGGAACTCCAGCCCAGCTGGAGCCAGCAAATCTATCCGCATAGCCGACCTCCTTGGCCGGCTGGATAAACCAGCAAAGATCTGGAACCAAGAGTGCCAAAAAAATCTGGTGGAACTGTAATGGGTAAATATTAAATTTAAGTGCAAGATTATATAACTAAATTAAGAAAGAAGGGGTTACAATATAAAACACAGCAGAAAAGCCAATTACCCTTTTGGGCTGATTATCAATTAATGTGCGAATTTACTTTAATGTCATGAGTATACAGTGACGTTTTCACATTTTTTTGTAATGTCTGTTTTTACTTTGAAATATACTAAATGAGGCTTGAAACGGGTTATTTTGTGTGTAATTTTTCCAATTTTCTGACCCCCTCTTTTTTTTTTTACCTCGCTCACATGCCTGATTAAAGTACTCCTATGCATTCTTTTGGTTTGGCATTGTCCTCTTAAGTGCAAATGTGATAACTGATCAGAATGCTGACAATATAGCACCATTCAAAGAATTTGTGTATTACTTGTAAGTTTGTAAGCTATTTTTGTGTTAAACTTTAGCCTGCAGCCACATTTAAAACAAAACCTTGCTAAAGTACAAGATTTCATGCTATTTCAGTTAAACATGTATCAATAAACATTAAGATAAATCTTAAGATGTAAATTTTAGGCTATTCTCAGAAAGATGAATAATCCATTCCTTGCCACCTAAAGTTACCAACGTAATCCAAATTGTCATTTTCCGAGTAAAATAAATTTGTGCACAAACAGAGCACCCTACATCACGGGACCTTTGGCCTGTGGCATCTGTGCCAAACATGATGCCAAATTAAACTAATCCCTTCTACTTGTGTGTGATCCAAACCCCTCCATATTCATGTGCCTATCTAGAAGATTTTTAAATGCTGCTATAGTATTGCCTTTTACCACCACCCCTTGGATTATGTTCCAGACATATCCTACACTCTGTAATAAAAAATAACTTTTCCTGCATATCTCTTAACCATTCCCCTTGCATCTCCTTTTATTTTCCCCTCTCACCTTGAAGCTATGACCTCTAGTATTTGACACTTCCACTCTGGGGGTTGGGGGGGGAGGGAGGAGAGGAGAGAGAAAGTTCTGACTCTCGATCTATGCTTTTGATAATTTTGCACCAGGTCTCCCTGTTTTGCACCAGGTCCCTGTTTCTAAAAAAAACAATCCGAGTTTGTCTTAGCTCTCTTTGTAGCTAATACCTCTAATCCAGGCAGTATCCTGGAAACCCCTTTTCCACCCTCTCCAAATGTTCTACATCCTTCCTGTAATGAGGCAACCAGAGCTGCACACAATATTCCCAATGCAGCCAAACTAAATTTTTTGGCTCTGAAAACTCAATGCACTGACTGATGAAGGCAAGCATATCATATGCCCTCGTTACCACTCGATCTACCTATGTTGCTACTTTCAGGGCACTTTGAATGTTGACCTCAAGATCACTTTGTACTGTGCTGTTATGGGTCGTGCCATTAACTGTATACTCTTCTTGCATTTAGACAGATATGGATGGGAGGGTGAAAGGAGCTATGAGCAAATGCAGGCAATTGGGACTCACTTCATATGCCAACTTGGTCGACATGGACAAGTTGGCTGAAGGGTCTGTTTCCGTGATAAATATGACTCTATTTGAGTTCCCAAAGTGCAACACCTTGTGTTTGCCCAGATTAAACTCCACGTGCCAACATATCACAAATAACTGAGATTCCAGCACTGATTCTTGAGAATGCCACTGGTCAGAGACCTTTAAGGGCCTGTCCCACTTGGGCGATTTTTTTTTTATTAGACGACTGCCGGCGACTGTCATAGTCGTAGCAAGTCGCCAAAAAAACGGCGACTGGACACCCCTCCCTCCCCCCCCCCCACGACAATGTCTACGACAAGTTACAACAACCTACCACCTAGTCGATGGCAAGCTATCGACAACAGGCGACCCAATCATCGCGAGTAGGACATCCACCTACGACTACACAGGCGACAACTGAAGTCAACCTACGTCCACCCGTGACAAGCTACAAACCTGTCGGTGACAACTGAAGACAATTCACGCCATTTTCGCCTCCAGTTTTGACGCCGGTACCTGTCGCCGGTTGACGTAGGTAGTCGCCAATGGAATTCACCGAAGACAACCTACACCACCTGGCGACAACCTACGTCAGGATACATCAAGCTACGCTCATTGGCGTCAAACCCACTGTAGCCGAATTTTTTTAGGCATTCTGAAAATCCAGCGGCGACCAGAAAGACGCTACGACTATTTGGAGACTTCACGACCATACAGACGACACCCCGGGAACCATGTGCCGACAGCCGAGTCCGCCTTTAGTCGCCTAAAAAATCGCCTAAGTGGGATAGGCCCTTTAGTCAGAATGACACCCTTCAACCATTACGCTATGCCTTCTAAGTAAACTGGTTCCAAATCCAAACTACCAAGTCACCATGGATCCCATACATCTTAAACTACTGGATCTGCCTAGATGAGGATCCTTGTTATGTTGTCTGTATTTATTATTGGCATGCATTCCGAGATGTTGTGAAAAAATTTGTTTACATGCTATTCAGTCAAATCATGCGAGACACGAGTGCAATCAAGCCATTCAGTACAAAAACTACCAGAGGGCAGCATATTGTGTAACAGCTTTACAGCATTATAGTTAGAGTGCAGTTAAAAAAAGCCTGGCTGTCAAATGCTTTACTGAAGTCCATGTAAACAACATCCACTGCCCTCCATTCATGAATAATCTTTGTCATCTCCTCAAAAAAACCTGTCAGGTTTGTAAGACATGACCTACCCTAATGCTCATTGTCTCAAATTAACCCATTCTTTTTCAAATGCAAGACATATTCTTAAGAATCCTCTCCAATAACTTTCCAGCCATTAACGTGAGGCTCACTGGCGTGTAACTTTCCTGGATTATCCTTATTGCCTGTTTTAAATAAAGGAACAGCATTGGCTAGATTCTAGTCCTCTGGGACCTTGCCTGTGGCTGGAGGGGATACAGGGATCTTCGTCATGCCTCAAGCAATTGCTCTTTTGCCCCTCCCTTAGGAATCTGGGTTAGATCCTATCAGGTCCTGGTGATTTATTACTTAATACAATTCAAGAGACCCAACACCACCACTTTGATCTCAAAATGTCCTAGCATATCACTATGCCCACATAAGTCGCATTATTTTCCATGTCCTTGGTGCAGACCAATATGAAATATTGGTTTAGTACCATGCCTCTATCCCTTCACTCCAGGAATAAATTCCTGCTTTTATCTTTGAGTAGTCTGATCCTTGTTTTTAATATTTGTATAAAATCTTGGGGGGATCCTCATTATCTCAACTTGCCATCATTTGCTTGACATTTATGGCCCCTTCTGGTCCTTGTATACACTGGAATATACAGTGCTGGCTCGAAGGGCTGAATGGCCTACTCCTGCACCTATTGTCTATTGTCTATTGTCCTCTGATTTCCCTGCTACAATTATTTCCTGCTTCTTTATATTCCTCAAAGCCCCTGTCCTTTTTCATCTTCCTAAATCTAAAATCTGCATCCTTGTTCTTGTCCAAACTTATATCTAAACTATCATCCAAAAGTTCCTTCCCTTGCTTTCCTTATTGATCCTAAATTTTGATCAAACTTTGATCAGCAGGTCTTTAATCTGCTCCCACAAGTCAGTTGACTGCTGCTCCCTATTTTCTCTCTCTACCTCCTGCCTAATATTGTTTTAATTTGACTTCCCCGAATTTGGTAATTTCCCCAAAGGTCCAGATTTATTGTTATTCATAACCTTCTTAAAACTTAAGGAGTTGCAATCACTTCACAAAATGTTCTTCCACTGAAATACCACTCGCCTGACATAGTTTGTTTCCCTATAAGGGACCAGTGCCGTCCTGAGTAGCAGAAGCGAATCTCCAGTTCAGTGCAACCTATTCCTTTTGGTGTAGGTCCCACCTGCCCTGGAAAAGGGCCCAATGATCCCAAAGTATGAAGCCCTCCTTCATGCACCAGCTCTTAACCACCGCAGTCTTTCTATTACTTGCCTCACTAGATTGAGGCATGGGTAGTAATGCTCAGATCCTGTAGGTCCTGTTTTTTAACCTACTACCTAACTTAGAAATTCTCTTTACTCAGTTGATGGCTGAATGGTGTACAGTTCTGTTCCCCGAGGCAATAATTGGTTAACTCTTCTGTCAATTAAGCCTAATAACTGCACTGCTCTGAAAGCTGAGAAATATTTTATGCACAACATTTACTTGTAACGCATCTCCACGTACTATATTCTTTATGAAGAAGCCACCTTGTTTTTATTAGGGCATTTTGATGTGAATTGTTTCTATTATTTCTATCAGTTCTACTTTCCGAGCAAAACTGACTGTTGTAGTACAACAGACCAGTCACATAAATCTTCATTCCCCATCTCCAAATGGCTAAATACAGTTTCGATAAAGCATTCATGGAAGTAACAAGCGCAATGGAATTGCCTGGATGCTAACATGAAAAAATCTCATGAGATCATATATGTTAGACGGGTTAAATGCACTGGATTAAGTATGTTTAGAGAGCAAGGCAATTGATTGAAAGGAAGGAAGCAGTGGAGGGTGCCTTTAGAAAGAGTAGAGAATGATAGTATCTCTTAGTTCAGAAATGTCCATGGTATATGTAAAGGAGTGTTCTCTGACACACTGTAACCTTTACTGGTAGTTTATTATAGCACATGGCACACACGTCCCAGCACTGACTGCATCCAGCCTTCAGACGTACCGGGACCTAAAAGGGTGGAACAAAGGGAGGAGACTACAGTTGTACTAATAGGATGGGGCGTGGTTAGTGGTGATAAGGTAGCTACAGTATAGGTTGCATGCATAACCATCTACATCCTTCCCCTTACAATTCAAACAAGTTACTACAGTAGCAGGATTATTATACAGTACCTGCAAAGCTAGACATATTCTCCGTAGCGAGCCGGAGGTTTTACAATCCGACCCGAGCGAGTGCGCACAGCACCTTCACCCTCCCCGCCCGAAAGAGTAGGAGGGGGGACAAGAACAGAAACAGGAGGAGAGAAGCTGGGTGGAGAACCCAGCTTGCAGGGGGAACGGAGAGACACAGGAGAGCCAGGCGAAAATGAAGGGGTAGAACGAGTTGAAGTTGGAGAGAGAGAAGATTTTGCAGGGGACAACAGAGCCTGGGGAGCAAGCCCGGGAGGAGCAGGGGGGGCTACCCGAGGCAAAAGGACCGACCGTGGCATGCAGGGAGCAGAGGGTACGTTAGTGGAGGAAGGCTCGACACGCGATGGAGGGGTATACGGAACCGCAGGAGGTGGTTTGGGCTCGTTAACCGCCAACAGGTGCTGGCGGCTGCGTCTGTAGACAGTCCCTTCGAAATCCACGAGGTAGGAACGTGGCGCGGTGTCAAACCCGACGACGGTGGCAAGTCGGGAATAGCCGGTGGACGTCTGCAAACGGACGACCTGTCCCGGCATCAGTGGAGAAAGAGGGCGGCAGGATTTATCATGCGACCGTCGCTGGATCTCGTGTTTTTGGGCAATACGTTTCTGGACATCAGCAGGCTGCAGGACTTTAGGCATCAGGGACTGCTGGGCAATAGGCATCGGAGGGCGGACAACTCGGGACATGAGTCGCTGGGCAGGGGATCCCATGGAAATGTCTCGAGAAATGTTGCGAAGGTTCAGGAGACACTGATAGAAATCCCCGTTCGAGAGGCGGGTTTGTTCAAGCAGGTGCTTAGCGCTCCGGACCGCCCGTTCCGCTAGACCATTGCTTTGAGGGTACTCCGGGCTGCTAGTGAAATGATTAAAGTTCCACTTTGTGGCAAACGCTCGAAACTCAGCGCTGGTGAACTGGCGACCGTTGTCTGTCTGCAGCCGGACAGGGGAACCAAACGTGGCAAAGTGGCGGCGAAGCTTGCTGATCACCATCTCGGAGGTGATGGCAGGGAGGAAGTCCACCTCGAACCAATTCGAGTAAGAGTCTACTAGCACAAGGTATTGCTTACCACGCCAGTCGAAAATGTCGGCAGCCAGAGAAGTCCAGGGCATTTCAGGTGCAGGCTGCTGCAAAAGTGGCTGTCTTTGCTGATGCGGGGCAAGCGAGTGACAGTCCGGACAGGAATCGACTCGGGCTTGGATGTATTTAGCCATGGCCGGCCAGTAGTACTGGTCCTGGGCATGTGAGATGGTGGCATCTGCACCGGGATGTCCCATGTGGGCGGCATCAAAATACAAGCCACGCAGTGATTCCGGGATGACAACTTTGTGCCCTTTGATAATAATACCATCCCGGAGGACTAACTCATCGCGGACCAAAAAATAGGGGTGGACGCTGGCAGGCAACGAATTCCGCTTGGTGGGCCACCCGCGCTTGATGACAGCAGCAAGCTGCTGCAGGTCGGGGTCGTTTGCGGTGTGTTCAACCAGGCATTTCAGCTGGTGAGAAGGGACGAAGTTGACGTTCAGTACCTGTAAGTCCGACTGCTCGAAGGGGTGCTGGTCGCAGGAGGTCCGGGGGGCCCGGGACAGTGCATCAGCCACATGCATCTCGGTGCCCCTCTTATATACGATCTTAAAGTCAAAGCGCTGTAGCTGCAGCATCATCCGCTGTAGTCTGGCAGGAGCGCAGTGTATCGGTTTATTAAGTATTGTCACCAGTGGCTGGTGATCCGTTTCAATGGTGAACCTGGTGCCGAATAAGAAGTCTCTAAACCTCGAACACGCGAAAACCACCGCCAGCAGCTCCTTCTCTATCTGAGCATAGCGTTGCTCTGTGGCCGTCATTGTCCTAGAGGCATAGGAGATAGGCTGCAGCGAGTCGTCAGCGTGGAGTTGCAGGCAGGCAGCACCCAGTCCAAATCGGGAGGCGTCGCAGGTGACCACGATTGGAAGCAGCAGATCAAAAAACCTTAGTGTTGGTGTGCTGACCAGCCTCGTCTTCAGCAGGTCGAACGCCTGCTGGTGGTGTGGAAACCATGCCCAGGCAATGTCCTTCTTTGTGAGTTGTCTCAGGGGTGCGCTCAACTCGCTGAGGTCGGGGATAAACTTCCCCAGGTAGTTCACCATGCCCAGGAAGCGCTGCAGACTGACAGCGTCAGTCGGGGCCGGCAGCTCAGAGATGGCGCTGGTCTTTTGCGGGTCTGGCTTTAACCCTTGGGCTGTGAAGATGTGTCCGACGTATGTGACCTCAGGCACCCGGAACTTGCACTTTGACCGATTGAGCTTCAAATTTATCTGCCGGGCACGGTCCAAAATCCGCCGGAGGTTGTGGTCATGTTCGGCCACGTCCCTCCCATAGACCAGAATGTCATCCACAATAATCGCGCAGGGCAGACCTGCAAATAGTTGTTCCATAGAACGCTGAAATACCTCGCTGGCAGAGTTGATGCCGAACGGCATCCGTAAAAACTTAAACCTGCCGAAGGGCGTGCTGAACGTGGTCAGATCCGTGGAGCGTTTGTCCAGGGGTATCTGCCAAAACGAGCTCCTTGCATCGAGGACGGAGAACACAGTAGCTTGTCCCACCTGGGCGGCAACATCTTCGACAGTCCTCATGGGGTAGTGGGGCCGTTTAATTGCCATATTTAAGTCCTTGGGGTTAATGCACACCCGTATCTCATTTTTTCCTTTCTTCAACGTGGCGACCATGGTGGAGACCCATACGGTTGGATCGCTGACAGCCTCCAGCACTCCCATGTTGACCATGTCCTTGAGCATATTCTCCACTTTGCCCTTCATGGCAAAAGACACCCTGTGGGGTGGACGGATCACGGGCTCCACAGATGGGTCTGTCGCGATCTTGTACACCACCGGCAGCTTCCCCAGCTTGTCGTCAAACAGGTCTGGGTACTCACATAGTGGATCCATCACAGGTTGCACCTTGTGGACCGTATGGTTAAACGACACCAGCCCAAGATCCTGGCATGCCCGGTTGCTAAGCAACGTCACACAGTCACTGTCCAGAATGAAGAAAGACAGGTCCTGGGAACCTTCCTGCAGCACGCAGTGGAAGGTCGCCCTCCCCACAGGTGTTAGTTCCTCTCCCCCATAGGCACGCAAAACAGAGCGGTCGGCAATCAGCAGCTCATTATTCCTTATCCGGTGGAACAGCTTTGTTGACATTACGTTCACCTTCGCCCCCGTGTCAAGTTTAGCAGAGAAACACTTATTGTTGACAGTTATGTTCACAGAAGGATCGGGGAGGCGAGATCGGCTGTGGAGGAGAGTGTAAATACTTACATCTCCCGTGGAAAAGCTGGGCTCAGAGTCCATCTCGCTATCAACCTGCAAAAGATTGTCTAGGAGTTGTCTGGGAGCTGAGGGAACTTTCCCACGGGATCGGCAGGCAGCTGCAAAATGGTTTCTTCTCCCGCAGAAATTGCATGTCTTCCCAAGGGCTGGGCACTGTGATTCTGAGGAGTGTACGTAGCTGCAGTTAGGACACTTGTTAGATCTTGGGTCCCGGGGTGTGCGAACGGGCCGCTGTGGAGGGCGAAAGTTCTCCCTCATCCGTCGTTGTCCAGCAATTCCAGTTAAATTTACGGCTCGGTTGTCAGACCCCCTCTGTCCGTGAGGATGGTGGACCACTTCGGCAATGCGGCACGCATGCATTGCTTGAGTCAGGGTTAGGTCAGGCCGTTGCAGCAGGTCGGCACGCAGCTTCTGATCGACCATACCGGTAACGAGAATGTCTCTGACGAGCTGGTCGCGCATGGTTTCGAATCGGCACCGCTGGGCAAGGTGTTGCAGGTCGGCAATGAAGCATTCAACAGGTTCATCCGGCTGTTGCTTGCGTGAGAAGAACCTGGCCCGCTCCAGTATACGATTGGAGGGCAGGTCGCATAGCTCCGCGAATTTGCGCAAAAGACATACCGGGTCGTCGGCCGATTCAGCTGGCTCGACCGGCTGGTCGTTGTCATCCAGGACCGCTGGTGCATAGACAAAGGCTTGAGCTCTCTTCATTGCGTCGGGACCGGCCAGGTTGAGCAAAAGTGATGCTTTGACCGCGGCTGGGTCGTTCCGGTTCGCAATATTGACGTAGTGAGTGTAGTCCATCACAAAAGTCGACCATCGTTCCGCAATGTCGGCATCGAAGACAAGGGGAGATGGCTTTCGGCATGAGGACGCCATATCGAGGGAAACCCGAAACTGGGCACTAACGGGAACAAAATAAATGAAAACCGGTAAACGGGAAACGCTCGGATCCCACTTCTGCCACCATGTAAAGGAGTGTTCTCTGACACCCTGTAACCTTTACTGGTAGTTTATTATAGCACATGGCACACACGTCCCAGCACTGACTGCATCCAGCCTTCAGACGTACCGGGACCTAAAAGGGTGGAACAAAGGGAGGAGACTACAGTTGTACTAATAGGATGGGGCGTGGTTAGTGGTGATAAGGTAGCTACAGTATAGGTTGCATGCATAACCATCTACAGTATATAATCAATGTTTTGGACACAGACCTGTTATCAAAAACCAAGGTGATTGAATCATTACAGCTTTTATGGTCAACTTGCTCCCAACTTCAGGTAGATGGGGGAGGTTCAGGATTTTAATTCAGTGATTATGAACCAACAGGTGCATGGTGAAATCAGTAATGTGTGAAACTTGTTGCAGGTATTCAGCTCTCCTTGTCCATCTTGGCTGCAGAGGTTGTGGACTTGAGGTGTAAGTCGAGAACCTTTGTCAAATTATTATTATAGTTTGTATTCTGGTGGTGAAGGAAATATAACTTGAGGCTGGAGCCTTAAGTGCCATTTACCTGCTGTGTCCTGGATGGTGCTGAGTTTCTTGAGTGTGGTTATCGCTGCATTCCTCCAGATCAGCAGAGCATTCATTTGCATTGGGCACGGTTGATAGTGGGATTGCTTTGGAAAAGGTGGGAAATAGACACCCTTGGCAGAATTCTTAACCAGTTATTTTCCTGGGCACAATTCAGCACAAGATGTTCGTGAAGAAAGGCAGTGTAATCATAATCTGCCTGAACATTAAAGGATGCCATTCGGCTCTTGTGTGCTTGGCATATCTGCGGAATGGAATATTAGTACTACTTTGCCCGTATGCATTAAGAATGATGGAGGACGCAGGAAGTGGTAGGTCATTGCCCGGTGCATCACAGATACTGACCTGCCAGCCTCAAAGGGATCTACAGGAAGTGCTGCCTTATATTATCAGAGACCCACACCATCCTGCCTAAGCTCTCACTGCCACCATCAGAAGGTATAGGAGCCTAAGAACTGTGACCACCAGGTTCATGAACAGCTTTTTCCCGTCTGCCATCAGGTTCTTGAACCTTCCCTGATTAACCTTGCCTCAGCACCAAACTGTGATGGACTTTAAAGGTTGTGCTACCTACTTTGTCTTGCAGTATTATGGTCGAGTTACCCAGTGTATCTGATAATTTATTGTATAATTGTTTATTGTGTTGAAATAAGGAGCTGCAGAGCCTGGTTTACATAAAAGGACACAGTGCTGGAGTAACTTAGCGGTTCAGGCAGCATCTCAGGCAGCATCTCTGGAGAACATGGATAGATGACATTTTGCGTCGGTCCCGACCCGAAACGTCACCTACCCATGTGCTCCAGCGATGCTGCCTGACCCATTGAGTTCTTCCAATACTTTGTGTCCTTTTACTTAGTGTGTTGTGTTAATGTGCTTGTAAATGGCTGCAACAACTAAACATTTTATTATTCCATTCCCAGTACATGCAACAATTAAACACCCTTGCCTTTTTTATAAGCATCTTGAATATTTGCGGTGGCGAAATTTGAATAACTTCACTTATAATTCTTCTCAATGTGAACCTGAGAATCTTTAGAAAACTTGATAATGTGATAGCATCTATTGTTAAGTGTTCAATACCATTGACAGTTCATACAATTTAAACTTGTTACCTCAAAATTGCAACAGGCATTCCATATGGTCCAAAGCTACAATTTGTAGGCATAGTTATAAACCAAGTAGTTCTTGGAAATTCTCCAGAAAACTCGGAAGAATCTCTGCCTTTGAGTCAGTTTTATTGTGTCAAATTCATTGTTTGGGGAGTAATTTTTGTAATTTTATTAGCAGAAATAAAATCATCATGTTTAAACTGCTACTCAGGATGCAAACTATTGGATGGTGTTAAAGCCTATTTACAGAATCTAAATTGCTGATCCTTTAACATTTATATTTAAAAAATACAAGGTGCTTGAGTACCAGTAGGCAATCAGACAGCATCTCCGTGGAAGTCAGGAGAAGAGAGCACTTTTTGAGGTTTATTATTGCCACGTGTCATGTGAAAAGGTGCAGTGAAAAGCTTTATTTTGCATGCTATCCAAACAGATCATACACCGATCAGCCAAAACATTATGACCACTGACAGGCAAAGTGAATAACATTGATTATCTTGTTACAATGGCACCTGTCAAGGGGTGGGATATATTAGGCATCAAATGAACAGTCAGTTCTTGAAGTTGATGTGGTGGATGCAGGAGAAATGGGCAGGAGTGAAGACCTGAGTGACTTTGACAAAGGCCAAATTGTTATGGCCAGACGACTGGGTCAGAGCATCTCTGAAACAGCAAGGCTTGTGGGGTGCTCCCGGTCAGCAGTGGTGAGTACTTACCGACAGTGGTCTGAGGAGGGACAAAACACAAACCGGCGACAGGGTGTTGGACGCCCAAGGCTCATCAATGCGTGAGAGCAACGAAGGCTATCCCGTCTGGTGCGAACCGACAGAAGGTCTACTGTGGCACAAGTCACAGAAAATTTTAATAGTGGTCACGGGAGGAATGTGTCACAATACACAGTGCATCGCACCCTGCTGCATTTGGGGCTGCACACGGAGGACCAACAGCATATTAGGCAGGTGGTCATAATGTTTTGGCTCATCGGGTCATAATGTTTTGGCTGATCAGTGTATATACCAAACATAAATCTAGCAAGTCAAACTCAAGTACAACAGTCAGAGCAAAGTGGCAGATATAGAGTGCAAAATATAGTTTGCAGCTTTGTGGTGCATCAGTTCCATAGATAAAGTCCAATGTCCACAGTGGGGTAGAGGTGAATTAGATAGTACCCAAACTTGTGGAAGAACTATTCGTAATCCTGATAACAGGGGAAGAAGTGGTTGTTGAGCCTGGTGGCACACGCTTTCAAGCTTCTGTATCTTCAGGGTGAAGAAGGAATGTTCAGGGTGGGATGTCTTTGATTATTTTGGCTGCTTTCCTGAGACAGCATGTGAAGTATTGTGTCATGTTTAGTTCCGCTCTATATCTCCAAAACATTAGACAAAAGCCCGTGTCTTCCAGCCACTCCTCTTATCCATAAATCTCTCAATTTGTTTACATTATATCTCCCATTGTTATTATATTACCTGTTATTTCAATCCATACATTTCAGCACGTCTACTGTGGTGTATTACTCTAACTAAAGCAACATTACCATTTTTGTGTTATCCGGTCAAGGAGATGCTGCATTCTTGTCCAGTGAATCTCTTTCTCCAAATACTGACAAAATATCAATCTGATTTGCCTATATATAACACAATTTAAATGTCCAACTCAACAAGAAATCTGCCCCTATTCTGGTCTCTTTTAAACTAAGTATTCATTAAGTTTAATCACCTTTGAAAATTCAGACTGCTAACTCTATTGCTCTTGTCTTTTCTTACAAAAACCTTGCCTCATTCTTTAGTTTCATCTTTTGCTGCTTCTGCATTTTGTTTCCTGTTGCTTGTTAAATTGCAACGTCTAATTTGACTTTACAACGTATATGTTGGTGCACTGCTGATAAACATGGTTCATAAGTTTTGTAAGAAGTCAGGCTGTTGCCAACCATTTGGTCTTTCTTGAATCCAGGGATAGCATTGAGATATTTGGTAGACCCTTTAATATGCTTCAGAAGCAAGCTTGGTGGTCATCGTTATCTGTCTTTCTGGAGATTTGTTAATTCTAGTGCACTCTGAAGTCTTGCCCGCTACTCATCGGCTACCAAATTCCTGTGTATTTATCCATGTCCGTTTCCACGCTTTATGACTATGACTCCTTCAATAAGTTATTTGGAGCTCTGTTGGGGAGAAACATACGTTTATAGTGAATGAAGATGTAAAAGAGAGTTAAATTAATTTTAGATTTAGAACAAATAGATAAAGTGATTATGGATTAAAAATAAGAGGAAGAAACTTCTTGTTCGGACAATTTGATATCACTGAATGTTAACTTGTACAGCAAGCTACATTTGATGCAGTAAGTATAGCGATATGCAGAAAGGCCAGTATGTCAAAGGGTGTAAATTACTGATTAGTTATCCAGCATAGAAAATGCCCTTCACCCAGCATGTCTATGGTGTCCATTAAGCACCGATCAACTAATCCCATTTACCAGCACTTGGTCAGTAGCCGACTATAACTTGCTGATTGAAGTGCTTGTGTAGCTTTTCACCCAACGGTATGAACATTGAATTTTACAATTTTAGGAAACCCCTAACAACATTCCCTCCACCTGGACTCGCACATATTTCTCCCCTCCACTCCCCTTCCTTCCTCTTGCTTCACAATTTACAAATCTTCAAACTTTTGTCTCATGACTTTTATCTTAGACTTTGTCCAATGAACTGCCTATTATAACCCTCTCTCGACTATTAACTTCCATGCTTTGTCCTGCCCTTCCTTTCTTCCAGTTTTCTTCCTCCTCTCCCCCCCGCCCACAATCGGCTTGAGGAAGGATCCGGACCTGAGCCATCATCCATGCATCCTAGGGATGCTGCCTGACCCGCTGAGTTACATTGTGTCTCTTTTTGTAAAGCAGTATCTGTGGTTCCTGTTTCTACTGATTAAAGTGCTCATCCAAGTGCTTTGCAACTGAAGCTCGGCCAATTGTGTGAAGTGAACAAAGTCCAGGGTTGAGCAAAGGTCCAATAATGTAAAATCTTGAGTTTTACTTTGCCCCTTCAATTGCTCTCGTGTGCTCAATGTACCTTGTCTAATAGGAACCAATGGCATGTGACTTTTGATTCCCAAAGCACTCCAATGGGGAGTTTCATCCTGTCACGTGTTACATGAACTAAAATGATTAAAGGTGATTTGAATGTTTGAAGGGAGAGAGATGTGTAAGTTTGGGGAGGAGCTTCGAACGGTAAGAGTCTGGGACAGTAGTAAGGATGCAGAAGCCAAAACTTGAGCTTGTATGTGTTTCATTGTCTTTAGAATTATTTAGCAGTAACCTTGGAAATGCAAATAAATTATCTATTCTTACAGGAATATGAAGAAGGATCTGGGAGAGCTCAGACGTCCCCCTCTCCGAATCAATGTGTAAGGAAAAACCTAGACTTCGAACCTTTCTCTACAACAGCACTTATTCTTGAGGACAGGCCAGCGTAAGTGCATAACAACTAATTTCTTAACCCCATAACCTTTTCTGTTGTAAGCAAGTTTGTACATTATAAAGTATTTCGTTTTCCTGTTAACTCCCATCTCTGCATTAATGACAAGTATAATTAGAATTAAATAATATTCATATGTTCTGATTTTGTGCTGAATTGCATTTTGTGTATGCTTTTATTTGCATAAAACCAATCTGTTTTTAATGTAGTTGGAAAACTTTGACATGAGTGATCTGCTTTTTTTTTCTTGGGCGTAAGATGAAAGTTGTTCCTTGAGGTTAAGTTACATTGTTCTGCTGCCATAGAAAATGGATGTGTCTGAATCTAAAACTACATTAGTGAACCTCTAATTTGTTATATTCAACAGTGATTATTGACTGAATTGGCAAACCTACAAAACAATAACTTACAATACATTAACAGTACAATACCTTGGGTTATATAAAGCCAGTATGTGGATGTTGAGGTGGACAAAAGTAGGTTTACATGTATTGGTCCCATGGTTGCCTTGAGTATATTCATAAGAGACTACACTTACAAGGATAGATTAGTAAAGCCATGACTCTAGTGTGAAGAAAGCTGAGGGGAGATTTGATAGAACCAATGGAAATTATGAGGACTCGTTAGAATAAATAGTGGGAAGGTGGTTTGTGGAGGGGTCAAGGTCTTGAGGTCATGGATGTAAAATAAATAAAAGATGGGCATAAAGTACATAAAGAATGATGTGAGGATTTTATTTTACGTTGTTATTCACTGGAATTTAGAAGAATGAGAGGGGATAGACAATAGACAATAGGATCTTTTGGAAACATATAAAATTATTAAGGGATTGGACAGGTTAGATGCAGGAAACGTGTTCTCAATGTTGGGGGAGTCCAGAACCAGGGGCCACAGTTTAAAAATATGGGGTAGGCCATTTAGAACTGGGATGAGGAAAAACATTTTCACACATTGAATTTGTGGAATTCTCTGCCCCAGAAGGCAGTAGAGGCCGATTCACTGGATGCATTCAAAAGAGAGTTAGATAGAGCTCTTTGGGCTCGTGGAATCAAGAAATATGGGGAGAAGGCAGGAATGTGGTACTGATTGTGGATGATCAGCCATGATCACATTGAATGGCGGTGCTGGCTTGAAGGGCCGAATGACCTACTCCTGCACCGATTGTCTATGTATCTATGGTGTGTGCGCTTGGAATCTGGAACATGCTATCGGCAGATGTAGTTGGAGTAAGTTCCATTGTGGCCTTAAAGGATTGGATAAATAGTTTGTGAAGAAAAACATACGTTATAGATTGCCTCTCTTTGAGAGCAAATAGCTGGTTGGATGGAAGTCCCGAGTTGCTCTCAAAGCGAACTGACTTGGACACAATGGGCTAAATGGCTATCCCCTGTGCTATAGCTGTTCTCTGATTCTGTAACACATCAAAAATACTCTGAAGATCAGGATAACATAGAATTTTTGTGAATGGGTGATCGATGGCCAGCATGGGCTCGGTGGGCAGGAGGGCCTGTTTCCATGCTGTATCTTTCGATTCATTCAATTTTGTTAGTTTCCAATGGAAGTCTATGTCATTGGGGCTCAATGTTAACAGTAGATGTAAGGAAAATGCATGTGATAATTATGCAGGCCAGTTCCCCGTCACTTTATTCCAGGTAACTTGATGGGTAAATTGTGGTTGGAAGGCACTGATCCATACAGAATAAGAGCAGTTAAAATTCAGGTACAGACGAGTTTATTGTCATGTACTTTGAAATTCCTTGTTCCAATGAAGCTCGTAAATAGTCTATGCAATTATGATCGATAAAACAATAAATAGCAGGCTTAAAATGGAAATGTAGTTTTTTCTTTTGGTTGTTAAAGCTATGGGATATTCCTAAGCTTTTGCTAAATTACTTGAGTGGCATCAGATATCAAAGAGGAAATTTTTTGAATGATTTTAAAAGATTGTCTGAGTCTATTGGAATGTGTTCAGACTAATTCTACAATGGCTTCTGTCTAAATTTGAAAAGGATATGGAAGATATGCAGGTGATCGAAAGTGTATCAGGCATAGTGGTTGCTGGAAAGAAACGTTTTGAAGATTTGAAGGATGGGGGAACAGATGATCACTGATTAAATGATTACTTTATAAATTGAACACCATTTCTAGGTTGCTATTTGAGTTCACAATTGAAGAGGTTTGAATGTTCAGTTGATTTTGAGATGTAAAATAAAGTCTGAGATGAACTTTGTTGCCTTGTTCAACCAACATCCAAATGTCATTATTTTT
The DNA here is from genome assembly GCF_053455715.1 of Rhinoraja longicauda. Classification (NCBI taxonomy): domain Eukaryota; kingdom Metazoa; phylum Chordata; class Chondrichthyes; order Rajiformes; family Arhynchobatidae; genus Rhinoraja; species Rhinoraja longicauda. The sequence goes on from NC_135953.1 coordinate 109,499,056, forward strand.
CATTATGAACATGGATCTTGTGTCTATATTCATGTAAAGATAATGATGCTTGCAATTTAAAAGTAATTATTGCCATAAAATTCTTTGGGGACTTACGAGAGCAATTAAATGGGCTGGTCAAAGGTTCAGGAAGGATTGCTAATGGTTGATATCAGAGCATGTAATGAGGAAGAAAGCTGGAATAAAACAACATGCTGGAAATATCCATCAGGTGAATAGAATATTATGGAGAGGAAAAACTAACACTAATTTGATGATTTTTTTATTGTGCTGATGGTTGGGGCTAGGGGCCTGAGTAGCAGCAGGCAGCAGTATAGTTGCTTGGTTGTAGGTGGAAAGACATTGTATAAGGAAAAACAATATAGTTATGTTAAGTGTAAAATGAATTGTGTGGGACTAGTATAGGTCACATTTCCCTGGGAAATCCAGCTTCTGGTTCTTGGGGAGTGAGTTGAAATGGGGTCCATGCGGCTGGGAAGCAGAGGATTGAGGCTGCAAAGGGAAAAGATTGGTGTGGCAAGTGACTGGAGAAAAATGGTGTGGTATTTGGTTCCTGTGGAGATCTGAGGCGATTGTGTAGAGCTGCCAATTACCTTAACCAAATACAGGTTGGTTCACCAATAATGCTACCTTTGTCTACAGGTTTAATAACAATGCCCCAATGTGAATAGGATGGTGAAGGTTTAGAAGATCAATTGGAGCAAGTGGAATGGAAATATTGGGTTGTGTAGTCAGTGTCATGCCAGAAATTCTGGTAAGATGTAGAGTGAGTGAGAGGTTGGGGAAAAGACTCCAGATGGATTGTGAAGCTTGAAGATAAGAGCAGCAGTCCACTGTGCAAGATGGGAATTGCTGGCCTGGTTCTGATTTTATTTTTTTAAACCATCAAACTCAAATATTAACTATTTTATCTCACTTCAGATACAGCCTGAGCTGAGTGTATCCAGCATTTTGTGTATTTATATCTGATTTCCACTATCTGCAATATTTTACTCTTGTTTGAGGTAATGAGCATTGAATTCTTCATTTAACACTCATCAACTCTGGCTCACTTGCTTCAGAAGGTTGCTTGTTCAAGTCTCACGCAGGAGATCACAATTTAAAAGTCTTGGCTGTACAGGTCCAAGGAATGTTAGAGTGCCAAGTTTCAAATGCGATGTGAGATTAAGGTCCTATCAACTGTCCCAAGTGGACGTCAAATATTCTGAGATATTTTAATAGAATAAGAACATTGTCCTGGTTACCTAACCAACATTTCCTTCAACATCATAAAAAATGTAGATGACTATCACTTCACTGTTTGTGAAGGTATGCTGTGCTTTGGCATTGTCATATTTATCGCATTACTGTAGTACTGCACAAATTCATCAACTGCTTAAAGAAAACTTTGAAATGCTGAGAATAACAGGACATTACAGTTGCTGGTTGACAAAGAAAGACTCGTAGTGCTGGAGTAACAGGGTTACTCATCAGTCTGGAGAAGGATCCTGTCCCAAAAGGTCACCTATCCATGTTGTCCAGGGGTGCTGCCTGATCTGTTGGGTTGCTCCAGTACTTTTTGGTGGTTACGTGGTTGATAAAGGCAAATCTTTTTCTCTCCTTTAGTTCAGCTGTATTTGGTGATCACTATCCTTTAGGTATTACTCGAAGCCTGCCTCCTCCCTTCACCTCACCAAATTATTTCATAATTGTTGAGACTACTCCATCTCTTTCAAGTCATTGAATTTCCTAAGCTGCTAATTTTTAATTTCATTTTAGTTGTGTTACAACGTTCGTGATCACCACATTCACTCCTGCAAAATCTATAAAATTCTTCTTGAGAATGATACAGCAGTATTGGATTTAAAGTGCAATTTTGTGTGCGACAGAATGTTCAAATGGCCATCATTTGCTGAATTGGTTGTACCATTTTACAGGTTTTTTGCACCTGAAAAGATTCACTGTTGGACTATTTAGTAGTTTTGAATGGCACAAAATGAGAAAATTGACAGGATTGAGTAACTAATCCAATTTCTTTTCAGAAATCTCCCAGCAAAACCAGCTGAAGAAGCTCAGAAACATAGGCAGCAGTATGCGGAGATGGTGGCTCAAGTGAAAAAACGAGGTTACCACTTATTCTATTATTTGGAATTGTGACATATGGTATTGTATATGGTAGACAATATTTATGAATGAAAAACAGTTTTGTGGGTCTTGTTTAGTTTGGAGATACAACCTGGAAACGGGCCCCTCGACCCACCAAGACCATGCCGACCATCGATCACCCGTTAACGCTAGATCTATGTTATCCCACTTTCTCATCACCCCCATCGCACTGGGGGCAAGTTACAGAGGCCAATTAACCTACATGCCCGCACGTCTTTGGGATGTGGGTGAAACCAAAGCATCCCGAAGAAACGTATGCAGTCACGCAGAGAATGTGCAAACTCCACACCAACAGCACCTGAGGTCAGGATCAAACCTTATTGTGGTGAGGTTTGAATTGGCGGGGAAGGGCAAAATGCAGGGTATTTAAAATATGGAGCACTACTTCATCTGAGCATTAAGAAAGTCACAACTTAAAATCACACAAGTTCATATTCAACTTGGGTGGGTACGTTTCTTTACAGAACAAAAAGATGCCCAGCGACGAAGGAAGCTATTGGAAGACAGGTGTAAACTGGAGGATAGCATTGGTAATGCTGTGATGACTTGGAGCAATGAAGTACTACCCAACTGGGAGGCTATGTGAGTGAGAGAAACAAAACAATACTACCTTATCATATAAAGGCACTTTTTTGTTCTTATTTTCTAAGCTCATTGTATTTGACTGATGTAATACATATTGGCTGTGTAATTTTCTTCAATTTACCATCACGCGATAATGATGATATCAGCAATACACAAGCCGCTAGATGTTCATTTCTTTATCATGAGTTTTGCCCCCTCTCTGAATGAATTAAGCTGTTGTCAGGCGCACCTTAATGGCTGCCTTTGACCATTCTGCATGTGTGAGACTGGAAAATTAGTGGTGTTTGGTTCAGTGTTAGCCAGTAAAATGAGCTGTTTGTGATCCTCCACAAATTTGAAAGCCACCATGGCTCTGGGTGTCTGGGACAAGGGGTCACTGTCCAAGGTTTGCAGGGCAAGAGATTTAGGCTGAGATGAGAAATGTCTTCACTTAGTAGGTGGTGAACCTGTGGAGTTTTGTCAATGGCTGTTCAGGCTAAATCACAGAACGAGTTTGAGGAGACTGATTTCTAAGCATGGCATCGAGGGGTAGAAAGAATTGAAAGTGCAACCCAATGTAAACGGCGAAGATCATGTAAAGCACAAATTTCTTCACGAGTAGAATTCTTCATGATTAAAATTGACAGCAATCTTGACTTTTTAGGTCCATGATCCTATGTCAAAATCAGAAAAGTGAGCTAACAAGTGTGTTTCCCACTTATAGAATTTAAAGTAAAGGTTACCTTGATAGTTTGATTTTGCGCTTGCATATGGCATTCTTCGATCTGCCATTCTGGATTTTCCTGAAACGATACAAATTCTTTGGATTGCCAAAAGCATTAGCATTTGGCAAAATGCATTTATTTTTATTCAAAATATTAATTTTTTCCTAGTGAGCTTTTAAAATTAATGCATCTTGTATGTGAATTTATAGTTACATACCTTTATTGTCTATAACTGTGAAGGTGCAATTCTCGTAAAGTTCGTGACCTCTGGTGGCAAGGAATTCCTCCAAGTGTAAGAGGGAAGGTGTGGAGCTTGGCAATAGGAAATGATTTAAACATAACTCATGGTAAGTTCCTGTATCTAACCAGCATCAATGATTTTACATAGAAACATAGAAAATGGGTGCAGGAGGAGGCCATTCGGCCCTTCGCGCTACCATTCGTTGTGATCATGGCTGATCGTCCCCAATCAATACCCCGTGCCTGCCTTCTCCCCATATCCCTTGATTCCACGAGCCCCTAGAGCTCTATCTAACTCTCTCTTAAATCCATCCAGTGATTTGGCTTCCACTGCCCTCTGTGGCAGAGAATTCCACAAATTCACAACTTTCTGGGTGAAAAAGTTTTTTCTCACCTCAGTTTTAAGTTACAAATTAGAAGTATTGCTGCATAATTAATCTAAAGTTTGTTGCAAGCACAAGTCAGTGAATTTCTCTGCATGGTTTTCAGAAGTTGGAAATTTGTTTGACATGCTTGAAATTGGCAACTGGTAAGTTATATATATATTTTTAAATGGAAATAAGTGGAAGGAGGTGAATTTTGTACTGAATATTTTGGGTAAATGTAGTCAAATCCAGGCGTTTACTGTCCTCATTTCTTTCCCATCCCAAGCGTCCAGTACAAGTGTGTTTTTTATAAATACCATACGGTTCTCCTAATTGCTGCAAAACTTCTGTCATCTTTCTGTTGCTTATTTTGTGGCTATCTTGTTTGCAAGGTTATGTTTATCTCCTTGTTTGGATTTTAAAATTGTAATGTACTGTTGAGAAATTTTCCGATGCTGCAATTGGGCAGGTTAAAACCATAAATATCTCGAACCAACCAATTATGATGGATTAGCTGATTTCCTTGTGATATCTTTTTAATCTAATTGTGATATTTGTCTCTGCCTTTTATTGCAAAATGTATCAAATTTCTCTATCTTGCTTATGAAACTACATTATACAAATTGCATTGTCCATCACACTTTCAAGCTAAGATCTAGGCTTTACTGCCTTGTCTACAGTTAAATCCTCAACACAATTTCCAGATAGTGAAAAATATTACTGAAAATTTGACTTGTACTGTTTGGAACCTTTTATTAACCACCTGGTTTCTCCTCAAAAAATACCTCTGGTGCTGTCAATTTATATAATTTGCCTTTCTATTCAAGAAACATCTATTCCTAATGGTGGTGAACTTGTGAGATAAGAACCTATGCAAGAACAAACTTGGATCAATTTAATATAAGATGAATCTTCGTAAGATAATTGAAAGTGACATGCTTAATTTTACTTGGCTAAAATTGTTGCACTAGAAACTGATGCATTTTGAATTTTTTTTTTATTACTTAAATTATTTTGATGTATTAGAAATTTACTTTTCAAATGTTGTTTTTCAGAACTATATGAAATTTGCTTGTCGCGAGCTAAAGACAAATGCAGATCTCTTAGTACAGCACACTCGGACATAGACAATGAAGGTACTTATTTTGAAATGTTAGCTTGGTACTAATGGAGAGGTTTGACTAGAACTAAATGAGTTTTCTTTTGCATTTAACCATATCAATATTTCTTCAAAACGTTTTCTAACTGCAATTAAACATCTGCAAATTTTGTGAGGGTTTGTCTGGAGTTATTAATGTATAATGTTTAGGGAATGGTAGAAATAATAGATTTAAATCCTTAATCACACAGTTTACATACATTCAGTAACATGTGACCAGTGCTTGATAATTTACGATATACATTAATGACTTGGATGAAGGGATTAAAAGTACCATTAGCAAATTTGCAGATGATACTAAGCTGGGGGGTAGTGTGAATTGTGAGGAAGATGCAATAAGGCTGCAGGGTGACTTGGACAGGTTGTGTGAGTGGGCGGATACATGGCAGATGCAGTTTAATGTAGATAAGTGTGAGGTTATTCACTTTGGAAGTAAGAATAGAAAGGCAGATTATTATCTGAATGGTGTCAAGTTAGGAAGAGGGGATGTTCAACGAGATCTGGGTGTCCTAGTGCATCAGTCACTGAAAGGAAGCATGCAGGTACAGCAGGCAGTGAAGAAAGCCAATGGAATGTTGGCCTTCGTAACAAGAGGAGTTGAGTATAGGAGCAAAGAGGTCCTTCTACAGTTGTACCGGGCCCTGGTGAGACCGCACCTGGAGTACTGTGTGCAGTTTTGGTCTCCAAATTTGAGGAAGGATATTCTTGCTATTGAGGGCGTGCAGCGTAGGTTCACTAGGTTGATTCCCGGAATGGCGGGACTGTCGTATGTTGAAAGGCTGGAGCAATTAGGCTTGTATACACTGGGATTTAGAAGGATGAGGGGGGATCTTATTGAAACGTATAAGATAATTAGGGGATTGGACACATTAGAGGCAGGAAACATGTTCCCAATGTTGGGGGAGTCCAGAACAAGGGGCCACAGTTTAAGAATAAGGGGTAGGCCATTTAGAACGGAGATGAGGAAGAACTTTTTCAGTCAGAGAGTGGTGAAGGTGTGGAATTCTCTGCCTCAGAAGGCAGTGGAGGCCAGTTCGTTGGATGCTTTCAAGAGAGAGCTGGATAGAGCTCTTAAGGATAGCGGAGTGAGGGGGTATGGGGAGAAGGCAGGAACGGGGTACTGATTGAGAGTGATCAGCCATGATCGCATTGAATGGCGGTGCTGGCTCGAAGGGCTGAATGGCCTAATCCTGCACCTATTGTCTATTGTCTATAATGATGTAAGTAAAATCACGTGCAAGTTAATATTGATCTTATATTGAGGTTTCTTATTAATATAAATTCTTGCCATTATTTCAACCTTTCGATAGGGGAGTAAGAAGTCCTGATTTTAAGCCAGATTTTTCTTGAGATTATCAAGTACCTTTATTAAAAGTAGCTTCAGCTTCCATACTTCTTGTAGGCTGACCAAGAGTGCGGATTTATGGCCTGCAGATTTGCTTGGATTTGATGTCCAGGCACAATCATTGCTTGATTATAAACCTAACCCTGTGCTTCCTTCACTTAAAAAAATAAGCTAATGCAACCCTCAAGGTTAACAAAAATCAAATTGGTTTTTGTCAAGCTGTGTTTTATTACTTTTTGAGAAATGTGGTAGAAAATCACTCTTCTTTTGGTGGAGCTGATACCATGAAGTCATCGAATGGCATGAAGAAAATTGCATTCTTCCAGGTATTGCTGAGGATTTGATATTTGTTTATTTAAGGTTCTCATTTCCAGCAACACAAATTAAGCAAAGTAACCATTTATTGGGAAAGATACAAAATGCTGGAGTAACTCAGCGGGATAGGCAACATCTGAAGAAGCGTTTCAACCTGAAAAATCACTCAATCAAAGTAACTCCAGCATTTTGTGTTTATCTTCATTCTAAACCAGCATCTGCTGTTCCTTCCTACACATTTATTGGGGTCTAAAGAAGGACCCCTGACCCAAAACGTCCCTGATCCATGTTCTCCAGAGTGCACCCTGATTCGCTGAGTTACTCCAGCACTTTGTGTTCTACTCAAAATTTCAGCGTCTTTTGTTCTTGTGTCTGTAACCATTTACTATAATATATTGAGTAATGTATATCTTATACTTTCCAGATCCAGGATTATCTGCAGCAGACAGGGAAGCCAGTCTAGAGCTCATAAAATTGGACATTTCTCGTACATTTCCAAACTTTTGCATATTTCAGCAGGTAAGCATGAAACAGAAATTATTCCCTGCACTAGAAGCTAAAAATCTCTTGGGATGCATGCACTAACATTTTATAAATATATATTCAATTGTGTATGACTACTTGCTCTGGAAATCTTTGTAGCTAATCGCTACCATGACTAAACTATTAACTTGTACTTAAAATGGATCAAGATCTTAACTAGTTGAACATTTTTTAATGAATGCGCATCTCAAAACTTAGTCATTTCCAAAATCAGTTTTTTGAGATTAAGATACAAATGTTGCCTCGGCATGGCCAGCAGCATAATAAAGGACGAGTCAGACCCCAGCTGCTCCCCCTTCTCCCCTCTCCCATCAGGCAAATGGTATAGGTGTAAGAATGCACACCTCCAGATTCGGGGACAGTTTCTTCCCAGCTGTTATCAGGCATCTGAACCATCCCACCACAACCAGAGAGCAGTCCTGAACTACTATCTACCTCATAGGTGACCCTCTGATTATCTTTGATTGGATTTTACTGGCTTCATCTTGCAATAAACATTATTCCTTTAGGTATCTGTGCACTGTGAATGGCTCGATTGTAATCATGTATTGTCTTTCCAATAACTGATTAGCACGCAACAAAAACTTTTCACAGTAACAATAAACTAAGCTTAAACAAATGTCCACAATACTACATTAATGCAATTCTCTAAATATATCTGTTTTAAGGTTATTGAATGTGATTGAATAAGCCACTTTTTCATCATTACAAAATTATATATATCTTGGCATTAAAAGTAGGTTATTATACAGCTTGAAATATACGGAATCAATATCTATACACTTCTACTGCATTAAATTGAGAAACATCAACGATTTGTGCACTATTGTTCAGCTCTTTACAAGATCATTAAAAAGTACTATTATCTTTTCTCACAGTACAACATCAGTGCACTGATGCTGTGCAACAATGTTTTTTTATCAACAGTACATTTTTCTACATGTTGTTGCAGCTTCAGTGTAATGGTGTACTGCTTTTGCCTTCAGGGTAGTCATGTTATAAATTAATTTAGAATTATCTTTGTAGTGTTTCTGTATTACACTGGACAGAACTGTTATCTATTTATTTCCACAGGGAGGTCCGTATTATGATATACTGCACAGCATTCTAGGAGCATACACCTGTTATAGACCTGATGTAGGATACGTAAGTTGCCTGCATATGTATCTCAAAGCAGTGCCCTCTTTTACCTTTTTGAATGCTGCTTAAAACGTACCTCTCAGCAATATTTTAGTCACCCTGTTAAATGGTTAAATCTGTTCTTTTTATGTGAACCACGGCACGATAAACATTTAGAGTTTCATGACATAAATTAAATGTAAGGCGTTTCAAAATTAAATTAATTACAGTGCCAAGTATTTATTTTTGAAGTTTAACTCTTTTAATGGTGAGCTTAGAAAAATCTATCCCGCTTATCTAGTGGAAGGATGAAGTGTGTTTCTCTTGTTGACAACTATTTTAATCTGAGGCAGTGCTGGAGATGTTTAGTTCAGGTGGAAAGAGTGCAGAGAGAAAAAAAGTTTGCTTCGGCGTGATAAAATTTCCTCCCCAATATTCTAGCATTTTCTATCTTCAAATTTTTATCTGTCAACGTGAAATTCTTTGTCGCCACCTAATTCTTGGTCCACTGTTGTATTCTCCCCACATTCTTGTCAACTCTCACCCAGATTCTACCACCCACCTACATGCTGGGTATAATTTACAGTAGCTAATTAATTACCAAATTGCATGTCCTTGGGAAATGTGAGGAAACCAGGAGCACCTGGAGAGAAACGTACAAGATTGCAAGGAGAATGTTTAAATTCCACACCCACAGTCCCCGAGGTCAGAATTGAACCCAGGCTCCAGGTGCTTTGAGGCAGGGACTTTATTAGCTGTGCCACTGTGCTGTACATTCAGTTGATTAAATTATAGATATTGAATGGTAGCTAAACTTTCTTCCTTAAAAGGTGCAAGGAATGTCTTTCATTGCTGCCGTGCTGATTCTAAACCTGGATATTGCAGATGCCTTCATTGCCTTTGCTAATTTATTGAACAAACCATGTCAAATGGCATTTTTTCGTGTGGACCACAGTCTTGTGAGTATATTAGTACATTAGCGTACTATTATGAAAGTTCCTGAATCAATTCAGTGGAACAATTTGAGACGTTTGTCATTTTAAATTGTGAAAGTGAAAATGGAACTATAAAAGGTGAGTTTTATTCCTAGATCTGCTTTCTCTCTCTTCCCCAGTATTAACAAAAAAGCAGAGAGCCAGATATACAAGCAGATAAGATTTTGTGATGATGGTTTGTTTGGAATTAATGTTCTGCATAATTTGATTTGAGAACAATTGTCAAAGTTAGTTTTAATTTTTTTAAATCAGTATCTAGTATTAAATCATGCGTTACAGCACAGAGAAGTCCATATTGGAATAAGATCTTGAGTTATATTTCTTTGGAAAGAATCAATGGATCAATATACCTCTAGACCATCTGAAGAACTTGTACAGGAACAGCAATGAACATTTTTTTCGAATGAGATATGGGAGAATCAGAAAAATATCTTTCTCATTTTGACTGCTTTCAACTTGAATTCTAACTTTGTAACCTCAATTTTTTTCTGTCTGTAATCAATATGGTATACAATGGCTCAAGATCACTTAATTTAGTATGTACTGAAATGGATTCTAAACCAGCATACTGTTAATGCCTTCATTGGCTTTGCTAATTTATTGAATCAAACCATGTCAAATGGCATTTTTTCGTGTGGACCGCAGCCTTGTGAGTATGTTAGTACATTAGCGTATTATTGTGAAATTTCTTGAATCAATTCAGTGGGACAAGCCAATGATCCTTTGAATTCATTTGATAAAATTGCTAACATTGGAGAAGGTATAGAAATTATTATAAAGGTAAAACAATGAATGCATAGCTTGTATCCACATTTTTAGAAATTGTTAACGTGAATTCATTGCTATCCTTGATTTTGTGAATTTAGTTGTGAATATTGAATTATTAGGTTTTCATTTCATCTCAAACATCTCTGATCTCAATCAGTTAGACTGTCTGACAATAGGACCATAAGGATAATCAATACACATCAGGACAGCCTCTGGGGCCTTTCTTTCTAACGCCCACAGTGAATCAGGTTTTTTTTCTGCAAGAGGAATGATGGCGACCGTGTTGCCAACATGACTTTAAAACCCTGTAGTTGCAGGATGTTTGTGTGGCCGCATGGCTGTTGGGAGGGCATTTAGAAGCAGCAGTGTGGATCAAGAGTGGTCTAACTCCACAGTTTACAACCTAAGGGAAAGATAACAGGAGTGGGGCTAGAAGAGCTGATTATTGTCTATAAAGATACCACAGAATTTATTTTAAAATCCAGACTATAAAGACAATCAAGTTGTTTTTGTTTCATGGAAGACTGAGAAAGGATTTAGCTTTCTCGAGAATATTATAACATTTATATACTTGCAATTTATATAATGCTTACGTATCAAAGTAATCGGAAAATCCAAAGATAGACACAAAGAGCTGGAGTAACTCAGTGGGTCAGACAGCATCTCTGGAGAAAAGGAATAGGTGAAGTTTCGGGTTGAGAAAATCCAAATTGATTTAATGCTTACAGAAACGTTTTGCTGAAGTATAAATAAGAATCTGTTCATAATTTTTAACTGGTCCTCGCATACAATGGAAAAGTTGCTCTGACAACATGTTTTGTGTGAAAAAAATTATTGCAAAATTTACTGCTTTAACTAATACCAGTGAAAGATTCTAGTTACTCTGAAATTGTGAAGTTAAATATTACCAGGCTTAGTATTCTTTTAACTTTTTTGCTCATTAATAGGGTTAAGAATTAATTGCATATATAATAACAATGCTTTGTTATTCCTTCATGTAGATATTGAAATATTTTGCAGCCTTTGAGGTGTTCTTTGAGGAAAATTTACCAGGGTTGTTTACACACTTCAAGAAAAACAACCTTACCCCAGATATTTATTTAATTGACTGGTAACAACACTTAACTATTTCTTAATAGGCCATTTTAATTGCTTCTAGGCCTGTGTATTGCATTTCTGACCATTTGTTTCACTTTGCCATTGTCCTTTTCCCATAAGATTCTTGTATCTTTGGCTGTGTTTTTTCATAATATTAATTTGCATCTTATATTCTTGATAGTTTTTCTCAAAACAACTTTTTAAATTGGTTTTAAAATTTATAAAAAGGTTCCTTATTGCTGAAACAGAAAATTACGCACTCCACCGATTGATTGCATCTAAAGCTTCTGAAAAGTATGCCCTTCGTGAAACTTTAGCTTAAAAATTTTATAAAATTGGGACTTTGCTAATTTTATGTGGCGATTCTCATTCCCTGGCATCTCTTGAGTTTTGGCCAATGTTTTCTGCAGAGTGTGCCTCCACTGTGACCAATGGATGTTGGACAGGCAGAGCTTCCATAAATTAGACTGAACTTCCACATGAGTGTAATTTTGTATTCTCCCTGTAATAAGTAACAGACAATTGAGCTGTTTAAAAAAAAATTGTGCACCAGTCTCTTGGAAAGGCATTGGTTAACTTCTCAACTTCCCAACTATTGTGGAGTTGCTTGCATTAACTACTACAAGTTTATGTTTTAGACTCTTCTCATGTTGACACTAGTTAAACATTCAAAAGATTTAATGCCATTAAAACGAAGAAAAATTGCTAAGATACTTTATGTGGGTACAAACTGACTTGAAGAAGAATCTTTAACATTATTTCAAATTTCACCATATGAAGATTTCTTTTGTGAACATATTTTGTAAAAAATCAGTGCCTTCTTGACAAAATCATTAACCCAGTTCTGAGAAATGCATACTCGTTTAATGGCATTGTACAGTCATTGATAATTTGCATAGGTTATTTTGTGCATGCACAAATTTTTCGGAGTGAAAATAGTCAGGGCTAAATTCTGCTATCACACATTTGCCACTTTCCGCCCTAATCATAAGAGCAAACTGATACCCTTCAGTGGTTTTCCTATTTGAAAGAGAAATAAAAGTTGCAACCTTAACTCTAATGTCCCTTCAAAATATACAAAGATTCCACATGTTGAATCTGTAAGGAAATGGATGTCCTACTCCTTGTACTTAACAGTTCAATAACTATGTTTAGACATGCATGAATTTGACACATAGAAAGGGAAAGCTGTGTCTGGATTGATTTAATGATCAAGAATTTGCAGGTAATACATCGGGCCAAATCTTGGGATGCTGGAATGCATGTCTGCCCAATTTGAGGTGTGTCTGGTTGGGACACAGAGGGGATATCTTGTGACTCAAAGTCTCTGGTTCTAGAAGCTTGACCTGAGCAGCAGTGAAACCTCGAAAGGCAACCAAAGCCCTACTGCCATGCACACCAGAAAGTTTTGCAAACTGTCACAGCTATAGATATATTTAACATTAACAGGCATTTAAAGGAGAAGATTGGTCAGTTTGCAAAGTGGACTGACGACATTCATAAGTGCAATTTCTTGCGCAGAGCAGTTTCCATTCCAAGCTGCGATGCATCCTAATAGGATGCTTTCTATGTTACACTGAGAGATAGTTAAAATTTTTTGGAGATATGCCAATTTTAATTAGTTTTACAATGCAGATTAGCTGGTGTGCTTTCACAGCCATTGTATCAATTTGGTTGGAACAGGAGATATTATTAGTGATATTTACATCTAGGAACTTGAAGCTCTTAACCATCTCCACTTCACCGTTAATGCCGACTCCATACCACAACTGAAGTGAATGCCTAGCTCTTTAGTTTAGCTGAGTTTGTTGACTTGACGGCATACGATTTGAATTGTCATTATATGAATATGCAATTATATTAATTTGTTTCCATATTATTTACATTATATACATATACATGTTAATATGTAATTATATGAATATGTAATTCTTCCATTAAATTACTGTCTTATTTTCTTCAGGATATTCACACTGTACAGTAAATCATTTCCTCTGGACCTTGCTTGTCGTGTCTGGGATGTATTCTGTCGTGATGGAGAAGAATTTCTTTTCAGAACTGCTCTGGGAATCTTGAAGCTTTATGAGGATATTTTGACCCAAATGGACTTTATTCACATGGCACAGTTCCTGACCAAGCTCCCTGAAGAGATGTTAGCCGAGGATCTATTTGGAACCATAACAGCCATTCAAATGCAGAGTAGAAATAAAAAGTGGGCTCAGGTAAATCCCTATTATCTTAAGGAAGATGAACATTGCAATGTATTAATGCCAAGTGATTATTTTTTTTACCCTTAAGTTATATAAATTTAATTATTACAATATAAGCAATTGATTTTTTTCTTTAGCAGTGTTTATGACACTGCAAATTTTAAATGTTTTTGCTTTTGTCCATGATTTGTTTTCATTGCGTTTAATTTGAATGTTGAAGGGGAAGAAAATACTGCAGATGCTGCAGATCTGAACTTTTTTAAATACTTGAAATACTGAGTCAAGCATGTGTGAAGAGATAAATGACTATTGTTTCAAATCATTTATCTTCACTGGAAATAGTTGGAGAGGCGCAGCTTTAAAAATGAAGAGAAGCTAGGGAAGGAATTAGATATTCAAGTGGAAAACAGTGAAAGCAAACAAATTGGAGAAAGGCCATAACTTCCAGCTGGGCATTCCTGGGAGAGAATATGAGGAAATAGGAGACAAGAGCTTGCTGATACTGAAATCTTTGCGGGCCAAGCCGCATATGTGGGGTGCAATGGACAAATGACGGTTTGGGTGGGGACCCTTAAGACTGATCTGAAGAAAATATGAATTGTGCATTTGCCCTCTTCTGCCAATACCACTATTCAATAAGATGATGGCTGAGCTTGTACCTCAGTGACATTTTCCTAGAATAAACTCGTATTCCCATAATCTCAATCTATTGATCTCTCTGGAACATACACATCAAACCTCCAGAGCCCTCTGAATTTGGCATCCAATTAGTCACAACCTCCCTACATGAAAGTGATCCTTTATATTTATTAAGTGTTTGTATAGGCATTCTTAAATGCACTTTATCAAAGGCCATCTGAAAATCAAAATACATCACATCAACTAGTTCATCTTTATTTTATTCTGCTTTTTGCAGTCTCAAGAAATACCAACAGATTTCCGATGCTCAATTTTTACATTCGCAAATATTTGTAAACTCTGCCCAATCCTATTATTTTCCCAAGTGTCCTGTTATAATTTCCTTTAGAGAGAAGTGGCTGTGAATTTGCTGGAAAGTTAAATTAAAAATAGAACGTGCTGGCAATAATTAGCTGTCTGGTAGAATCCGTGGAGAGAGAAAGTTAATGGGTTATTATAGGGACTGCAGGGAAATCGCATTGAGCAGTTCTTCTTAAAGTCAGTCCAGTGAAGTCCAGTAACTTGTAGACAACCACAGTTCGCAGGATATCATTACCCCTGTCACTGATGAGGAGGGAACAAGCGTTGTCGAGGGGGATGTACGTGGTGGTGGTCAGGGAGAAGAGCGGTGGGCTGAAACCTAGAGTTAAATAGCCTCTGGCAAATGAAAGGAAGGAATGGGAACCCATTAATATGGTGTTAACATGTAGGTTAGATAGTACTTTAGCTTTGGGCTTGGTTTTCTCGAGTGCTTACCCTGGTGTTATAGCATATACTTTGTGTTTTAATTGTAATTTAAAGCCACTTCATAAATAAGTTTGTGCTGAATTTACAGACTATTTGTTGCTACTGTTAAAACAAACATTAATCGTTACTGGCTGGAGAAAACAGACTTAAATTTGTATTAATGTAGCACTTATACTGAGCGATATTTCTATGCACTTTATGTAATTATCCGATTAGAATGATACAAAAAAATGAGTTGGTTTAGTCTACATTGACAATGATTTTAAGTGGAGCAGTCTAATGTACTAGCTTGCCCCTATTTATGAGAGTGGGGAGTGTAAAGCAATTACTTGACCATTTACTTTTAAGATGCACATTACTGATTCATCATTGTACGCATCAACTCCCTGCAACATAATTTTGGAGAGGATTGACAGGATTGATGTCAGAGGCTGCAGAGTTTTGAATTGGATGCAAACATGGCTTGATGCATCAGGCATTTAGGATTAGAAAATAGGTGCAGGAGGAGGCCATTCGTCCCTTTGAGCTAGCATTCAAATTCGAGCCAGCATTGAAACCATAAAATATTTTTTAGGTCTGAGAACCTTTGTTATGGTGATGTTCAAAGAACCTTGGAATGCTTGTACACAAGACACTGGAGGGCAACATGCAAGCAATTGACAGAAAATTATTTGTTTCCTTTTATTATGAGAGGATTTGAATGCTTCAGGAAGGAAGTCTTACTGCAATTGCATTGGGCCTTGGTGAGACTGCACCGGGAGCATTGTGTACAGTTTTGGTCTTTCATCTAAGAGCACTCTCTACTGAAGGAGTGCAACAAAAATTCATTGGACTCATTCAGGGAATGTCGGGTTGGTCATACGAAGAATCGTTGAGTAAACTTGTACGGTATTCTCTAGAGTTTAAGAAAACTAAAAAACATTCAACATTCTTATGTAGGAAAATAACTGCAGAAGCTGGTACAAATCTAAGGTATCACAAAATGCTGGAGTAACTCAGCAGGTCAGGCAGCATCTAGGAGAGAGGGAATGGGTGACGTTTCGGGTCGAGACCGTTCTTCAGACTGAAGAAGAGTCTCGACCCGAAACGTCACCCATTCCCTCTCTCCAGATGCTGCCTGACATGCTGAGTTACTCCAGCATTTTGTGATACCTTCAACATTCTTAAAGATTTTGACATGTTTGATGCAGGAAATATATTTTGAATGGCAGGGGTCTCTGGAACCAGGGGACATAATATTAGAATAAGGATTTTTGAGATAACTCCGTGTGACTTCCTTGAAATATAGTAGCAGCTTGGTCATTATTTTCATTCCAATCACATTGATAGATTGATAGATTTTTTGATCTTTGGGGGTTTCTGGGGATGTGGGTATCGAGCTGAAAGATGGCACTGAGGTAGAAGATGAGTCTCGATGTTAACGAGTGGCAGAACAGCCTTGAGGGCGAAAGGCCTCCTATTTATCCGGCCCAATAAATTCATCAACGCATTGGGTGGAATGTCAAACATAGGAAATGCTTGTTGGATTGTGAGATTGAAACATACTGGAGTAAAGGAAACAAAATCACTTCCTGTCTGAACAGATT
Organism: Rhinoraja longicauda; assembly: GCF_053455715.1. Classification (NCBI taxonomy): domain Eukaryota; kingdom Metazoa; phylum Chordata; class Chondrichthyes; order Rajiformes; family Arhynchobatidae; genus Rhinoraja; species Rhinoraja longicauda. The sequence continues at coordinate 109,515,658 of NC_135953.1, forward strand.
TGTGTTACTTTTTTTAAATGGGTTATCTATGTGTTTTGACTTGGAGTTAAGCATGCTGTCAAGGATTTAACTGGGAAAATCAGTATGCTGAAAAGCACACCTAACTGGCACCTATGGTAAAAATGTATATTGACTTTAACATTCATGACAATCAAGCTCCTGAGAAAGCTTAAGTCAGTGGAAATGTACTGATTCGTGCTGTGACATTAATTGGTCTTGTACGACTGTTCCAAGTTGTATCATTGCACAATATGGTTTTATCACATTTGGTCACTTTACTTTTGCAGTCAATTGGCCTGAAATAACTATTCTTCTGGTAAAATTCTTATTCATAATTGCAGGCTTCCATGTAGTTTAATTCAGAGAAACAACGCACATTAATACTATCCTACAGATACGAGGGACAATTTTACCAAGCCAATTAGCCTATGTTTACCAAGCCAATTTGTCTATTGTCTATTGTCTATTGAACCCGGAAATCCCAGAGAAAACCCACGCAGGTCAGGGTGGAGAACATACGAACTCTGTGCCAACCAGTAGTCAGGATCAAACCCGGGTCTCTGGCACTGCGCCACTGTGCTACTCTTTGTTGCAGTTTGAAAAAATCCAATTGATATGCCTACCTTTGCAGCCCTATGTGTCAAGATCTAACCTTAATAAATATTGTGATGTATTGCTTTGTTTTTCATGTCCAAGTAAATGTTTTCATGCATTTTCAGATTCTTTCAGCACTGCAAAAAGATACAAGGGAGCTGGATAAAGGAAGTCCTGCTATGAAGCGATGACCTGTATATTTGAATGTTTGAAGCCATGTTGTGGTAAATTGAGTGTTAGGTTCAAAAAATGGAAATAAGTCTTTGTAACTCACAGTGATGGGTTTCTTACTGCGATTTACAACATCGTGTTATTTGATACTAACACTGGAGTAAGCCTTAAAAGGATATTCTTACATAATTGAAATTGTGGATGCAGCCTTAAGATTTTTGCACAGCCTCATCTCCTATGTATCATAGGCAGTTGTTTTATTTTAATCCCAATAATATTTCTAAATAAAATATTTATTGCACGTCAACTATACCTAAATCACAATATATTGTTAAGTAAATGCTCATATTTGTCAAATGTGATAAATAAATCTTCCAAGTCCAAACAATGGAAGTGATCACTAACTGTGGCAGTCTAGCTTATCTTTCATCTTTGCTGCCTTTTTTTATACCACTTATTAAAAAAAATCTAGGTAACATTAAACTTAAACCATAAACCTTGTTTCCAACACATTTGAGTAATCTTTAATATCACTGATGCATCCAACTTCAGGCTAGTTTTCTTTAACACATTTGCAGTTTTCCCTTTGCATACACCAAATTTACATCTTATTTTGCACATAATTGCAGAATCGTATGCTTCCTTATATTTGACCTAACTCTGTTGTTCTTGACTTATAAATGTGACCGCACTATGGCTGCATCCATTCATCACCAGCTGTTTAGAATAATACCACTATTTTTGTTCTCATAAGCTTGCATTTGAAGTAGAGCTGCTGTCATTTTGGTGCTACCTGTGCAGATACGAGAATAATAGAACGATATGATCTTAGCAGCAAAATAAGTTTATAGACAACAAAATGTAATACAATTTCTACTTCATTATAACATTTTCACATAACTCTGGCATTGCTGTATTGTGATTAGTGAAGATGACAATTAAAAGTGGGCATTTGTCGTTGGGTTAAACACTGTCTTTACAGTAAGGAGGAATAGCTGTTTGCAGGCAGAAGAGGGAACTCGGTGTCTGTGTACTTATAAATGTGTGATATATTTCTTGGTAATCTTTAGCTCAGGGCATTTTTCTCTGTGAAATTAAATAGCTTCATTCACCACCAGAAGTTTAAAAAGCGGTTAAAATGTAAACTTGCTTTTTCATAGCTGCTTGATCTCACGTACGATTCGTGACCTGATACTTGCACTTTCGTATCACCCTTTTGGAAAAATAAGAATATGATATAAAACTTGGGAATTTTGGAGTTTGGTTACAATCAACCTGGCGCCATGCACACACGTACACACTTTTCATGTTGAGCTTTAACCCAGGGTGGCTTTTTTATTACTGCACATCATTACCATTCAGTCCTATACACATTTTCCATTCTGGGATCTCAGCAGGGTCTATTTGGAGTGCTTTTCTTCATGTACTTGGTTTCCATATCTAGCTGTGGCAGCCCCACCACCAGCCTGTAGAGAAAGCTGATTCTATGCAAGCCATTGTTTGAATGCACAATTCTGGAATCTGTTCAACAAACATAAGTTTCTTTTGACGGGACAACAAAAAGTAATCTAAGGTAGTTCTGATTTCAGCCTTGATTCTACTGAATCTTTGATACTGGAATTTGTTACCATTGTTGATGTTGCAGCAAGTTACTGAATCGGTGATGTGCAATTTGTTTATCAGGACAGTTGCTGAGTAACATCCTCAATTGATAGAACCAGCGCCAAATATTTGAACTGGAAACTTCAAATTGTAAGTTTGGATTTTATTCCAATCTGTCAAATTAGGCTGATTTCAGGGATATCAGGTCAACTTGTAATACACTTCCAATATATTCATTCCCACTTAACCTCAAACATTGTTCCAACTTTATTTCACGATTGGTTGTTCTGAGGTTTATAAGCAGAGATGGAGTATCTCCAGGACCAGAAAATGTTTGTGTGTGATGTGAATTTTTTCTTTGGAATAGGGACTGACCGTAGTACCAAATTTGATAACAGTGGTGTTCTAGCTTGTCCCATTTTGTGTGATTGTTGTGCGTGCTCCTGAGTGCATTGATGTGTGGAATTTCTCTAAAAATCAAGGGTAAGGGAGACAACATCCCTATGAAGATCAATTACCCTTCAACTTGGGATGAGTCGAATGTTCATAACTGTTACAATATTTAAAAACATAATTTGATTACAGAAAGAGATTCCACATTTTGCCATTTTAAAATACAATGAATCAAAAGAAATGTAAGATTACAATGGCTGAGAATGTATTTTATTCTGTTATTGTGCAAATTTATCAGTTACGTCGCATTAATAACTGCATTTATGCTGTGGAAAGCTCTGGCCAGTGTTGACCACTTCATAAGATCATCATCCCAATGACTTTTGCAAAAGTGAACTATCCAGTCCTTTGCTGTTGACTGCTCTAGGAGTTGTAAATATTATAGCGGCACTCTGTTTACAGAGTAACAAATTTGCACTTGTGTAAAATGTCTTTAACTGGTACTCGTTAGTCTACTTCGTCTTCATTTTTTTGTGTGCAGCATTCTCATCATACAATGCTTTTTTTATAGATGTGGTTCATCATGCAGATTAAGATTTATTTTGGTAGTGTGAAGAATTAAATGCTGCAATAATTGAATGCACAGTTATTTTTGAAAGAATTAATTGTGAAATATCCTCTTTATGGGGTGTAATAGTTGAGCTGAGAATTCTTTCATGAATTTGATAATGTTTGAGGCACTTGGTAACAAACAATGCAATTAATATATGTATATAAGTCTCAATTTAGCTATTTCAAATTGTACAGATATAAACGTGCAACTATCTGTTTTGGCAGATCACTTCATTGTGACTGCAATGTGATTTATTACTTTATTTCTGGATTTTGTTGGCACTGGAAGTTATTTTCACATATTTTAACTGTTCACTCTGGCATATAATTGACACCATTTCAACATTGAACTAGTGTTTTAAAAAGCACGACTGCAATTTTAGTAATGGTACACACCCTATTAATGTTTAGTTTACTTCAGTCCTGGGCATAAGTAAGGTCATGAGATTATAAAAGAATGTGTACCAAATACAGAGTGTTAGATTTCCCCTCGAATGTAAATAAGACTTTTTCCTAAAATATCTGAATAAAGATGGATATAGAGAAATGTTTTGTTTTCTTTGATTTTTAAATCTTGCAGTTCTTCCAGACGAAATTCACAGGCGTTCTGGAAGTGCATTAAGCAAAAGCTTTAAATTCAAGTGCTGAAAGTGATCTTGAAGCCAAGGCTGGGTGTGTTTTTCTAAATATCAGCGGTCAGCACGAGATGCGGCGGTCGTGGGTTCAGAGAGAGTTTGCCCATTTCAGTATTGGAGTACAGAGTGCCACCATATCACTGAATAAAATGCATTAAAAGTACATTTTTACCCATGGGAAGAGGCCATTTGGCACACCATGTCAAACAATGGGCACCTGTAGTTATTATAAAGGAACATACTACATCATATATTTTAGTGGATGAAGATGATACCAATGACTGCAGTGTATAACTTTGAAGCCTGGGAGTTGGGAACTTGCATCTGACAGTCATCGCATCTGAACAGCCTTGCTAAGATCTTCTGCTTCATTGTTGTCTAGCCTTTGCCTCAAGCATCTGTCATCCAACAAAACAAAGTTGGAGGGCACCTCGAGAACTTGTGGATTGAACTGAAAGGAGCATCAGCTGATGGGTAAAATGCATCTCTGTTAATTGTGGACTCGTTTACCAGTTTCTCTTAGGAAGATGCAACAAAATCTGTTTGCACGACTTCAACAAATATACCTGCACTACCCGCTGAAGGCTGAAGCTGCTATGTTATAATTTTCCACAATATTATGGAGCATTATTCTATGGTGAACAGACTGAAGAGGGAGAGATTTTTTGCCATGAATTTCAGGGAAGAATGGTAACATTTTTCCAATGTGATTGCTGTGTGTGAAACGGAATCAGATTTGTTTAGCTTTAGGTTGGCATGAATGCTTCAACTGCATCCAATATCTGATCATGTTGATTCAACTGGAAATTCTTAGTGATGGAAACGTGGTGGGCAATGCCTCTGAAATAGTTAAAAATCTGGGAATGAAACAATACAGCTAGATATTACAGCTCAGGTTGTTGCCTTATTTTCTTTTGATTTTAAAGCTTTTTAAATTAAAAATGGCTTTAAAGGCATGCACATTTTCTGTGTTTTTAAAAAGTCTTGATGATCCACGGCTCTGGACTGTTGCAAACATATGGGGCAAAATGTGGTGAAGCTCACCCAATTGGAGCTGTTCTGTAAAAGACTACCTCCCATGCCAGATGAATTTAGAGCTTTGTTGAATTCAATGACCTTGTTTTAAACTTTCTTTTCCAATGTTGCTGCTCCCAATCTCCCCGAGCACCAGCTGCATCATTCTGATAAACACAACGTAGGCATTTTACTGCCAGGAAAACAAGGAGCTTATGTAGTCAGGAGTCAGTCGGGGGAATGATAACAGTTAATACAATGTTATCTGTCACCGTATCCTTCTAAAGGCTGATCTAAATTAGAGGATGATTTTCAAGCTTAAAAGCAATGGTACCACCTTTTTGCTTCAGAGCCTCCTACGCCACTTCCCTGCAGCCCCAAACCCCTGCCTCGGCATGATCCCACTCCACTTCTAAAGCTTGTTCTTTTGAAAGTAGCCCTGGGAATTATTAGGCATTCTATCTTAGATGCTGCACCTTGATTGTGTGCTGCTGAACTGCCTGGGATACACAAGGAAGTAGAGGTGTTCTTAATTTCCAAGGGCTCATGCCAGTCCCCTATGGGTCTGCTATCTACTCGTATGAATCTGGAAACCCATTTAACATTTCTTAAATTTGCTGTCATTTGGCCTCAGTAAAAGTTCAATTGGTCAGAATAGCCACTTTCAGATCATGTTTTGACTGTACACTTGTGTTATTGTTGCTTCTATTTTTCACAGATGTTAGTTTTGCTATCAGTGTAGCATCATGTAATCTGGCACATCAGTGCTATTGTGCTTGGAATATCTCCAGGGATTCTCCAGCAACTGATTCCCTGGCGAAAACAGAATGCCAATTGAAAGGCATTTAATTCCATCACCTCCATAAATAATGAGAGGGACTGCCTTAATGCTAGATGTTTAGATTGAAATTAGAAGAAAAAAATAATGTAATATGTCAAACGTTATTGAATGCTGAGTCAATAATTTCAGGGTCATAAAGGATCTCTAGCTGGATATCGGGGACAGAGTCTGGAGTAATGTCCGATGCTTTATTTTCATTATCCCTGTTGCAATTGTTTTTGCCTGAGAAGCTGCTGTTCCCCACATCGCCCCAAAACCTGCTAATTGCCTCTTAAAAATACCCCTCCTGTCAGTGAATAATCAGGGGCAGGATGAGTGGTTTTTGGGGGTAGGGCTGGAGGGGAGAGACGTGAATTGTTGGGCATATATTTGAAAGAATCGAAGGTATCACAAAATGCTGGAGTAACTCAGCAAGTCAGGCAGCATCTAGGAGAGGGGGAATGGTTGACGTTTCGGGTCGAGACCCTTCTTCCCTTATTTGAAAGAATACATTACAAAGAAAGAAATAGAGGAAAGGGATTGATTGTAATGCTCTGAGAACCAGTATATACTAACCAGGCCAAATGCCCTCCAGAAGAGAATAGAATTTTCCTCCTTTGTCATATATAGCCTGCCATATTTCAATATTGCTTTTCTCCTGACAAATACATTTTATTGTCTTTGGTTTATCCTGAGAGAAAAGCATAATCTTAAACTGGTCCAAAAGTTGTTAAAATAAAATAATTTATGAACAGTCTTGACCAGGTCGGTGCACTTTGATCATTCCTGTTTATGACCTTTGGAACAGTTTTGCTCAGAAAACCCCCCAATTGTTCAGGGAAAAGAATCAATCACCAAAGATAATAAACAAATTGTGTTTTACCCAAGTAACTTTCACACCTTTTAAAAATGTATTGGTTTAATTTTATTTAGATTAAATTAGTTTATTATCATATAACCAGGGTGCAATAATATATGGCAATGATAGATGCAGCAATAAATACAGCGACAAATGCACAGGTGTAAAATGGTGCAAAGATTGCAGTGCAATCTGAAGTGTAAAGAAAATACAAATGAGCAATAACTGGAAAACCGAGTGAGGTAAAGAGTAAGTGGCCACACTTCTGGGGAGATCTTGTGAGAAAGGCGATTGGCTCAAGAGTCTGACAGCAGAGGAGGAAGAAGCTATTCTTAGATCTGGATGTCTGTGCTTTCTGGAACCTCCTGTGTCTTCTCAGAAGGTACGGTAAAAGTGCAATAAAGTCTTTGATATCCATCTCTTGTACTTTCGTAATAACCAACTTTTACTGCTAATTAAAAGGTCAAGCACAATAATACCATCAGTTTCTTCAGATAAATCTGAAGACCAAAGAAAAATGCAGTTAATTACTGTGGTTCCCAGTCTGGGGTAGAGGGACACTCTTGCAAATGGGAGAGAAAATTACTGGGGTTTGTGAGGTTCTAATGTTACTGAAATAACTTAGCTAGAAGTTAAAAGTAAACAGCAAATATCCTTAACGTAATAGATGCCTCTGGTCGCAGGACTGCTAAATGTACCTAGGAATCGCTGAGACCCCAAACTAATTAAGTGACCTACCCTGTCAGGAGTTTAACTTGGGTGTTTTTAACCAAGCGAGCACAAATATGATTTTTATTCAATCATTGATCTATTTCACTGTCAACCTGTGTGTTGTGTGTGATGAGTTGAAATGGTTTGATGATTTTAATCACAACCTTCCTGTCCCCACTTACCAATTGAGATTCTTTATCTGTGCTGTTATCATGCTACATATGAAGACATGACCTATTGCAGCCTGATACTATTCTTGTCATGGACCCACAAATTCTGAAGCCTGCAATGTGGTTATTTCTTGGTGTCCATTCCATCACATGTCAGCCATTGGGGACAAAATAAAAATCGTGAATTTAAAGCACGCTGAAAGATTCAGGGACCAGAGATGTATTTGGAGCTCCACTTTTGGAACTGTCAGTCAACTGTGACGGGGTTAGGTTTGTCGGGAAACGTTAAGGAATGCGCTGGAAAATCATCTCTGTTCCTACCATTGTCTGACCGAAATAGACACAAAATGCTGGAGTAACTCAGCACAGGCACCATCTGTGGATAGAAGGAATGGGTGACGTTTCGGATCCAGAGAGGCTGCTGAGTTACTCCAGCATTTTGTGTCTATCTTTGGTTTAAACCAGCATCTGCAGTTCCTTCCTACAACAACTAGTCGGACCTAGCATTGGATTCAAAACCTAATGGATGAGCTCGATGGACCGTTCAGATAATTATGTAAATGATTTGCCAATGCAAAAGAATATTTTTGAAGCAGAAAGCAGAAAACTATTGTTCTATTTCTATGCCTTTTTCTTTACCTTCGCACCAACGTGAATATTGGAAACCCCATTGTGGCTGCATCTGTCCCATTAACTAGTTTGTTCAAGCACCTGTGGCCTGCCAATTTTAAGCAAATCATTGCTTTGCAAGAATGTGCTGGGTTGCTCCAGGATTGTTGGCTCCAGGATGGCACACTGCCAAATGAGGATTTGCATCATCACACTTGTACAATGTAGCAAAATCTCTTCCTATGAGTCATGAATATCAGAATAATCTATTATTTTGTCATTTACTCATTGCATCACAAGTAATTTATTTTCCTTCCTGTTAAATTAAAAATCTGGCTTCTGTAAACATATTTGGTCTATTAGCACCATTCCAAATGTTGAGCGGGGAGATATGGAACTGACATATTGTATTACGTATATTCTGGTCAAAGTTCATATTAAGATCACGATATAGTTAAACACTGCCATCTACAGATAAGAAAGGGAGATTCAGTGAATTGATAGCATAGTGGTTCCTGTTCCTGTTCGAGAAAAGATTTTGCAGTAACAGTGGAGTTGATTTTGTTTTTACTTTTCGGAATGGTAAAATTGGTGCAAGAGTCAGACGTGAACACGATTCCCTTGATTAGAGTCATTAGCTGGTTGAAAAAAGGGAGCAGGGACTTTTAAAAAGGGCACAAAGTGCTGAAGTAACAGGGTCAGGCAGTAACTAGAGAACATGGATAGGTGACCTTGCAAGTCAGGGACCTTCTTCAGACTGACAACAAAAGCAGAGACTTTTGTTGGCAGAGACCTACAATTTATTTGATATTTGTCCAAGGGCCTGATATCTTCACCATAAGTTAACCCGATGTAAATACAATGGTTTCAGGAGCAGGTTGGAGGCTGGGCATCTTGCTGCAAGTGACACACCACTTTAGGCTCCAAAGCATTAACAAGAAGCTTGATAACACAACTGCTTAATTTCGCACCAATCCAACACCTGCCTATGTTACTTTGGAACCCCTCACCAGCAATTGACCTATATTAATGGGAAGAACCAGAGCAGCAAGTGTTTGGGAACAAGTCCCATGCCATCAAGTCACACCTGATAAATACACCACAAGTCCTCAGGAGGACAAAGGGGTTAATTAAGAGGGGGGGAAAAGAGTATGAAAGAAAACTTGCTGGAATACAAAAACTGACTAAAAGCTTCAGATATGTAAAAATGAAAAGGCATCACAAAATGCTGGAGTAACTCAGCAGGTCAGACAGCATCTCTGGAGAGCAGGAATGTGACGTTTCGGGTCGAGACCCTTCAGATTGATGTCAGGAGGGGCGGGACTAAGAAAGGATATAGGTGGAGACAGGAAGATAGTGGGAGAACTGGGAAGGGGGAGAGGAAGAGAAGGACAGAGGTGCTATCTAAAGTTAGAGAAGTCAATGTTCATACCGCTGGGCTGTATGAGGTGTTCCTCCAATGAGATGTTGTTCCTCCAATTTGCGGTGGGCCTCACTATGACACTGGAGGAGGCCCATGACAGAAAGGTCAGAGTGGGAGGGGGAGTTGAAGTGCTCAGCCGCCGGGAGATCAGGTTGGTTAAGGCGGACTGAGCGAAGGTGTTGAGCGAAACGAACTCCGAGCCTGCGTTTACTCAACACCTTTGCATTTTTCCTGCATATAGCCTGTCCAATCTCTTAAGAATTTTATATGTTTCTATTTGGTCCCCTCTCATCCTTCTAAATTGCAGTGAATACAAGCCCAGTCGACCCATTCTTTCATCATACAAGCCCAGTCAACCCATTCTTGCCTCAGAACTGAGTGATCTCTCTTTCAAAGCTTGTACCTTAAGTGTACATTTGCAATTTCTTGGGCAGATTCAGACCTGAGTGGAATTCTCCTTTGAAAATCCTTTCCATTCATCAAATCCAATTCACCTGCACACTATGAATGCCCTCCCCAACTCTCTGTTACTCCTGGGTTTCTGCACTGAATTTGGGTACTGATTCTTGGCAAGCTAATTACAAATGTTGCCGCATCTTCTGGAAGGCCTAGCCGTCTCATCCAAATGTTATGACATTGAATGCAAGAATAGGATCCACATTGGGCATGGCGTACAAGGAGTAATCACCTGCAAACATGCGACGGCACGGAGTAAATCCAGGATGTGGTCAGGTCTGTGCAAGTGAGGAAAGAGGAAAAGTTATTGAAGTAGTAAACCGTCCGAGATGGACACAAAGTTTTGGAGTGCCTCAGCGGGTTGGGTAGCACCTGGCAGAGAGACAGGATAGGTGATGTTTCGGTCAGGACCCTTCTCCAGACCAAAAGAAGGAAAGTAAACCGTCTTGCTTTGCATAGCCTGCAAACTCGCCATCTCTAATCAAGCAGCGTCTCTGCAATTACACAAAAGTAGCTGCTTAATATAAAATTCAATGAGTTAACCAGTACAACCAAGCTAAGAACTTTGTCTTTATCTGCTATTTTCTGTGAATGAAGCATAACAAATATTTCATTTTTTTGGCCAGATAATGCTCCAGGGAAGCGTGTTGAAATACTTTACTCCATTAAAGAGGACCCATTAGTGAGTTGTTGTGGCTATTATTCTTGTTTGTGCCATCAGTTGTAGACTCCTTGCAGTTTACTGGTTTACTCAAGTCTGTCTTGAGTTGGAGGGACTGACTTTGCACTGTACATGTGGTGTGAAAGAGGAGTGGCAAGATCTGAACAGAGGGCAAGCTAGTTCAGTGCAAATATAGTAGATGTCTCCAATGTGCAAGCAATTCACAGAACTGCTCCCATGAATTGCTTTGGGATATTTTACTGTGTTAAAGGTACAATATACATGTTTAGTTTTAGAAGGTACTGCAGATGTTGTTTTACACTGAAGATAGACACAAAATGCTAGAGTAGCTCAGCGGGACAGGCAGCATCTCTGGGGAGAAGGAATGGGTGACGTTTTGGGTCGAGACCCTTCTTCAGACCAACGTTTGAACTCGACCCAAAAAGTCACCCATTCCTTTTCTCCAGAAATGCTGCCCCGCTGAGTTACTCCAGCACTTTGGGTCTATTTAACATGTTTAGAAACATAGAAACATAGAAAATAGGTGCAGGAGGAGACCTTTCGGCCCTTCGAACCAGCACCACCATTCATTGTGATCATGGCTGATCGTCCCCAATCAGTAACCCGTGCCTGCCTTGTCCCCATACCCCTTGATTCCCACTAGCCCCTAGAGCTCTATCTAACTCTCTCTTAAATCCATCCAGTGATTTGGCCTCCACTGCCCTCTGTGGCAGAGAATTCCACAAATTCACAACTCTCTGGGTGAAAAAGTTCCTTCTCACCTCAGTTTTAAATGGTCTCCCCTTTATTCTAAGACTGGCCCCTGGTTCTGGACTCTGGAGAAAAGAAATAGGTGACCTTTTGGGTTGAGACCCTTCTTCAGAGAAGGGATAAGGTTTGAGAATTTAATTTAAATATCTTTCACTTTGGGGTTAAAATTTTCCTTGGATCGGTATCAGTCAGCCAGCATTGAGTACTAGCTGTTCAGGATCACTGTGCATCCAGCACGAGAAGCTCAACATTTAAACCACAACAAGTGCCAGTGGATGTCACACTGAGTTACTCTGCGGGTGACTTGATATCTCGCAGATCTTTTAAATAAGCATGTTCCTTGTTGGTAGAAATTGAGACTCGACATGAAGGTTACTGCAACTGTGTTATTTGGGAGGACTTTTTGTGTACATTGCATTGTTTTGTTGAAGTAACACATTTAACATGTTTTCTAGTGTAGAAACTAACACAAGTACATGCAGACGGCTATATAAAATCACAGGGCAATCATAACGGAGCAGTTACTCTGCTGAGTTTGCCACATCAGCCTAGCGGTCCATTGCTTGCCAGAAGGAATTCAGTGTTGACTATGCAACAGGAGCTACAAATAGCCAAATATGGAAAGTTATTCAATCATTCTGTTTTCATTCCATTACCTTATCAGAGTTTTGGTAATCTGGGTGTCCTTATTTGCATTCAAATGTTTAATATTAACCCTACTGTCTAAGATATAAAAATCATAATAACTAACACGCTAGTTCCTTTCGCCTGCTTTGTTAAGTGATCAGTTAACCTGGGGAAACAGCAGTAAATGTCATCTCATTTATTTGTCCATGTTTTTGTATTGTTCCATATTTTGGGTAAAATAATGATCACCATTCTTTAGAATGAGTTGCAGTTATCAGAAATTTTTTTGGACAGTACATATTTGCATTAAGAAGCACAGTAGTGCCTTACAGCGCCAGTGACCCAGGTTCGATCCTGACTACGGGTGTTGTCCGCACAGAGTTTGTACGTTCTCCCTGTGACCATGAGGGTTTCCTGCCACATTCCAAAGACGTGCAGGTTTCTAGGTTAATTGGCTTCTGTAAATTGTCCCTTGTCTGCAGGATAGAACTATGTATGGGTGATTGATGGTTGGTGCGGATTTGGTGTGCTGTATCTCAAACTAAAAACTAAAACTAAAGCTCTAAATTAATGCAAATGCAAGCAAGTTTAGTTCTCAATACATAAGAATTTTCAATATTTTATGGCTGCCCTGTTCCACACATATCCCTCCCACTGCCTTTACATTTCACTCCTCTTCACTTCTCATCGAGTCTAAGAGTCATGGAGTCATAGGGCGTGGAAACAGGCACTTCAGCCCAACATATCCCATCTACACTAGTCCCACCTGCCTGCATTTGGCCCATATTTCATATTTCATATTTCAGATACAGCGCGCAAAACAGGCCTTTTCGGCCCACCAAGTCCGCGCCGCCCAGCGATCCCCGCACATCAACACTATCCTACACACACCAGGGACAATTTTTACATTTACCCAGTCAATTAACCTACAAACCTGCACGTCTTTGGAGTGTGGGAGGAAACCGAAGATCTCGGAGAAAACCCACGCAGGTCACGGGGAGAACGTACAAACTCCGTAGTCAGGATCGAACCTGAGTCTCCGGCGCTGCATTCGCTGTAAAGCAGCAACTCTACCGTTGCGCCACCGTGCTGCCCTCTCTCTAAATCTGTCCGATCCATGTACCCTTTGTGAAGGGTGTTCTCTGACGCCCTTTTGTCTCCTTTTCACCTCCAGCCGTTGTCACTTCATCCATCTGCGAATCAATCCTTCGACATCTGTATCCACCGAGCACTTGCCAGGCTTTCTCACACCCCCACCTCTTTTCCAGCTTTCTCTCCCTCTCTCCCTTTCTCCCTTCCCACTGCAACGAGTCTGAAGAAGGCAGCTGACCTGAAACACCCCCTTGTTCTTTCCCTCCATAGATATGGCCTGACTTAGTATGTTCCTTCAGCATTTTGTATTTTGCACAAAATTCAAGCATCTGCACTTCCTTGTATTCACAAACTGCGGAGGTGCTTTCCCAAAAAAGGGAAAGAAAACTGAAAAGGAATTGACCCAGCCTTTTCATGCATTTACTTCCTTCTGTCTGCTTGGTATGTTTGGTATTTGCACTCGTCCCTAGGTGAATAGATCGAAGGATCAAACTCACTGTTGGACATCAGGCCTTAACATAGACTTTAACACACTGAGTGTGCTGCCTTGTCAGACTGCACTTGGGTTACGTGTTAAATTAAGAACTCATCCATCTGTCCTGATGATCAGGCAGACAATAAAGGTCTCATGATATTATTTTTTTAAGTGCAGATCTATTACTATTTTAAACAACATTCAACATTTCCCAAAATGGATGAATTGCTCTTTTCCCCTCCACTTTCTACCAGCATGGAAGTGTAATTGAAATGCTGATTATTGTTACCTCTGAGGGTCAGATCTTGGTCTGTGCAGAGAAGCTGCTGTGTTTGACTGCACACTAAAACATTTCATTGCATTAATTTTATTTTAAAAGATATGTGATAAAGTCAAATAAAGGTTCAATCGTTCTTTTTTTCTGGAAAATTACAGAGGGGGACGGATGAGGATATGAGAGTTGGTCAGACAGGATGAAGCGGGGCAGACATTTCTCATCAGGCTTTGGTGTGTCCTATTTCTGACAGATTTGCTTCTTTCTGGCCTGAATAAATTCACTTTATGTTTTATAATTCCAAATTTACCATGCAACCTCCTTAGGAGAGCTCACATTATGGTTCCTGACACCAATTCAAAACCGTAGGGGAAAGGGATAGAAAAATAGACTTGTTATTTAACTCATTAACACATCCAAGGGTTCTGAGCCCTTTGCTTCCTGACCCACGGATGAGAGCCACCAACTGGGCCACGTTGTCACTTACATGCAAAATTAAAATAGCAAAACCATTTGCAGATTGTGTGATCGCCTTGCAAAGTACTTGTGTTCAGTCTGCAGGGGGCGACCGTGAGCTTCCTGTTGCCTTCCACTTTACTTGTCAGTAGGAAGGAACTGGTTTACACCGAAATAAACACAAAGTGCTGGAGTAACTCAGTGGGACAGGCAGCATCTGTGGAGATGTTCCTGTGGATTGGAGGGCAGCTAATGTTGTCCCACTTTTAAAGAAAGGAGGGAGAGAGAAAATGGGAAATTATAGACCAGTTAGTCTTACATCAGTGGTGGGGAAGATGCTGGAGTCAATTATAAAAGGCGAAATTGCAGAGCATTTGGATAGTAGTAACAGGATCGTTCCGAGTCAGCATGGATTTACGAAGGGGAAATCATGCTTGACTAATCTTCTGGAATTCTTTGAGGATGTAACTGGGAAATTGGCAGGGGAGAGCCGGTGGATGTGGTGTACCTCGACTTTCAGAAAGCCTTCGACAAGGTCCCACATAGGAGATTAGTGGGCAAAATTAGAGCACATGGTATTGGAGGTAGGGTACTGACATGGATAGAAAATTGGTTGACAGACAGAAAGCAAAGAGTGGGGATAAATGGGTCCCTTTCTGAATGGCAGGCAGTAACTTGTGGGGTACCACAAGGCTCGGTGCTGGGACCGCAGCTATTTACAATATATATTAATGGCTTGGATAACGGTTTTAAAAGTACCATTAGCAAATTTGCAGATGATACAAAGCTGGGTGGTAGTGTGAACTGTGAGGAAGATGCTATGAGGTTGCAGGGTGACTTGGACAGGTTGTGTGAGTGGGCGGATGCATGGCAGATGCAGTTTAATGTGGATAAGTGTGAGGTTATCCACTTTGGTGGTAAGAATAGGAAGGCAGAGTATTATCTGAATGGTGTCAAGTTAGGAAAAGGGGACGTACAACGAGATCTGGGTGTCGTAGTGCATCAGTCACTGAAAGGAAGCATGCAGGTACAGCAGGCAGTGAAGAAAGCCAATGGAATGTTGGCCTTCATAACAAGAGGAGTTGAGTATAGGAGCAAAGAGGTCCTTCTGCAGTTGTACAGGGCCCTAGTGAGACCGCACATGGAGTACTGTGTGCAGTTTTGGTCTCCAAATTTGAGGAAGGATATTCTTGCTATTGAGGGCGTGCAGCATAGGTTTACTAGGTTAATTCCTGAAATGGCGGGACATTCCAGTATGTTGAAAGACTGGAGCGACTAGGCTTGTATACACTGGAATTTAGAAGGATGAGAGGGGATCTTATCGAAAGGTATAAGATTATTAAGGGGTTGGACATGTTAGAGGCAGGAAACATGTTCCCAATGTTGGGGGAGTCCAGAACAAGGGGCCACAGTTTAAGAATAAGGATTAGGCCATTTAGAACGGAGATGAGGAAAAACGTTTTCAGTCAGAGAGTTGTGAATCTGTGGAATTCTCTGCCTCAGAAGGCAGTGGAGGCCAATTCTCTGAATGCATTCAAGAGAGAGCTAGATAGAGCTCTTAAGGATAGCGGAGTCAGGGGGTATGGGGAGAAGGCAGGAACGGGGTACTGATTGAGAATGATCAGCCATGATCACATTGAATGGCGGTGCTGGCTCAAAGGGCCGAATGGGTTCCTCCTGCACCTATTGTCTATTGTCTATTGAGAAGGAAAGGGTGATGTTTCAGGTCGAGACCCTTCTTCAGTGCATACACCCTGGTATAGAAGCATTGAAAGCTTCAAGTTTAATTATCACCAGCAATTTGTCCTAGAGCAGCCATATTGAAATTACGGCCAAGAAAGTACACCGACTCCTCTACTTCCCTAGAAAGCTCAGGATGTTCGCCATGTCGCCAACAACCCTCACCAACTTCTACAGATGCACCGCAGAAAGCATTTTATCACGATGCATCACAGCATGGTTTGGGAACAGGTCATGCAAACCAACCCTCCTTTCCATTGACTCCATCGACATTTCACACTGCCTTGGCAAGGCCGCCAGTGTAATCAAGGACCAGTCTCGCCTCTGTCACTCCCTCTTCTCCCCTTTTCCATCAGGCTAGAGGTACAGAAGTTTGAAAACGCACACCTGCAGCTTCAGGGACAGTTTCTACCCAGCTGTTATCAGGCAACTGAACCATCCTCTCACCACCTGGAGTGCTGTCTTGATCTCCCATCTACCTCACTGGAGACCTTTGAACTATCTTTAATCGGCCTTAATCTGATTTTATTTTGCACTTTATCTGTAAACTGTGGATGACTTGATTGTAACCAAAAGAAACAAAAGCTTTTCACTGTACCTCGGTACACGTGACAGTACTAAATTAAACTAAACTAAACATGTATACTTTACCTTTAATGTAGTAAAATATCCCAAAGCAATTTATGAGAGTATTTTCAAAGTTAATACGATACCTAGCAACATCGAGATATAAATGCAGGTGATCAAATGCTTGGTTTAAGAACTAGGTTCATTATAAATCACTTTTGATGGATAATTTGTTTCTCAGCCTTCTCATTATCATGATGAAATGGAATTCAAATCCAGATGAGGCACTGTTGCAGCCTTTTCCCAACCGCACACAAGGAGTGTACTGATGAATGCCAGAATCGACCTGAACAAGGACTGATTCTCGTGATTATTCACAGTGTGACGCCAACATTATGTTCCAGCTTGCTGTGCCTCTGCTGAGTGTCGGTGAAATGCGTTTGCTGCACCGTGCATGTACTAGATATAAAACAACAGCCCCGCTAAAGTGCCTTCCATTGCAACGAGCAAAATATCAGCTGCGTAAGCTACTCTCATAAGTTTGAAAGGATTCAGGTGAGAAGGTGGCAGACTTGCTCCGAACCTCACCAATCCTTAGCCAAGCAGGTGCAGCTGGTTGGGTTAATGTGATCGGGGAAACCTTCCCAGATATTCTGCTCCACTGTTCTGCTCTCTCCCTTCCCAAATTAAAAAAAATAAGCATCAGCAGCCTGTCCAATAAATGATTCATCTGGCTCCCTTCAACAACAGGCAGCTCAACCCCTTGGACCCTATAATAAAAATATGACATTCTTATTTACAGGAGTCGCTGCCTCAAAAAGGCAGCCAGCATCATCGGAGACCCACAGCACCCTGGCCACATACTCTTCACTCCCACCATCTGGAAGAAGATTATAGGGGCTTAAACTGTGATGTCCAGGTTCAGAACAGCCTCATCACTACAGGCTCACTACAACCTCTAAATAAGTTCTGTGCTACATAGAATTGGGGACATTGGTTTTCTCTTCTTGCACCATTATTGTTTGTTTGTATGTGTGTATATATATATATATATATATATAATTTTATTTTCATTTATTATATAGTTAACGGAGTACCATGTTCACATTTTCTGTTGTGCTGCTTCAAGTAAGAATTTCATTGTTCTGTGTAGGAAGGAACTGTAGATGCTGGTTTAAACTGAAGATAGACACAAAAATAACTCAATGGGTCAGGCAGCACCTCTGAAGAAAAGGAATGGTTGGCAGTTCGGGTCGAGACCCTGCTTCATACTGAGAGTCAGGAAATGGAACCGAGAGACATAGACAGTGATATGAAGAGATATAGAACAAAAGTTAAAGATATGCAAAAAGCAACAATGATCAAGGAAAGGTGGAGGTGGCAACGAGTTATACAGAAACTCAACTGGACGACATTGAAATTAGTATGCCGACTCGGGTGGAGGAGGGATGGAGAACGGAGACAGAGGTACGGATGCAAACCTTGCATCCCCTCTCTCTCCCCGTCCCTCCCTCACCCCAGTCACCCCAGTCAATCGAGGCTAGTTTCACTATCGTCCTGTTGAGTTTCACTGGCTGTTTAACTCGTTGTCGTCTTCCCCACAGCCAACAATGGACCATTGTGGGCTCCACCTTTCCAATTTAATTGTTCTGTATGGGACATATGATGATAAAACACTCCCGCCTCTTATAACAAGATCACATCAGTGTGAACACCACAGTGTCTGTGATTCTTGGTTGCATTGGTATTATGGAAGAACAAGGCCATACAAATTCCAAATGAAATTACTCATGGAGATGAATTTGTGCTCCTGTCAGGGAGAAGACCCATTTGCTAGAAGTAAGCCAGTATAAATTTAGCTCTGGCCTGCGTTCAATCTTCCAATCCTCCAGCCATTAATTTCACAGCTTCACCGTAAAGGTAAGAACATTTGACTAAGCCATTGGTTTATAAGTAAGTTCATCGTATAGATTACTAGTTAGCCATACAAACCTGGAGCAGTAATTATCATATCATATATATACAGCCGGAAACAGGCCTTTTCGGCCCACCAAGTCCGTGCTGCCCAGCGATCCCCGTACATTAACACTATCCTACACCCACTAGGGGCAATTTTTACATTTACCCAGCCAATTAACCTACATACCTGTACGTCTTTGGAGTGTGGGAGGAAACCGAAGATCTCGGAGAAAACCCACGCAGGTCACGGGGAGAACGTACAAACTCCTTACAGTGCAGCACCCGTAGTCAGGATCGAACCTGAGTCTCCGGCGCTGCATTCGCTGTAAAGCAGCAACTCTACCGCTGCGCTACCATGTCTCGGTGTCGGAAGGGGAGAATCAATAACATTCCCTTTGCTAATAAATATCCAACAGCTCATGCTGGACAGGATGTATATTTGTGGATTAGGAATGGTTGAGATAAGGATAGGCTTCATTTTTTCAAAGTCTATCAACGTTCACCTGGTCATTAACTAGCTGAGAGCTGCTGGCTTTGTCAGGCAGGAAAGAACAGACATTAATTTGAATCCATAGCAGGATAATGTGGTGCAGCACTTGAGTTCTGTGCCTCACTGTGCCAGAGACCTGGGTTGAACCCTGACTATGGGTGCTGTCTTTGCGGAGTTTGCACATTCTCGCTGTGACTGTGGGTTTTCTCCGGGTGCTCCGGTTTCCTCCCACATCCCAAAGACGTGCAGGTTTGTAGGTTATTTGGCTTCTGTAAATTGTCCCAAGTGTGTAGGATGTGAAAATGGTTCCAACATGCAACTAGTGTACGAGTGATCGTTGGTCGGCACAGACTCGGTGAGTTGAAAGGCCTGTTCACACGCTGCATTTCCAAACTAAACTAAACTAAGATAAAGGCAACTTTAGCATTGGTACAGAATGCAGTGGCAGCACAGCAACAACTTGTGTTTCAGACATCAGTAGACTTTCGAAGAGATCCCCCTCCCCTCCCACCACCCACCATCAACAACACCATAGTCACATCAGTGGAGTCATTTAAGTTCCTTGGAACCATCATCTCCAGGGACCTTAAATGGGGGGCCACCATCGACTCCACAGTCAAAAAGGCCCAACAGAGGATGTACTTCCTGCGACAACTGAAGAAACACAATCTGCGACAGGCAATGATGGTCCAATTCTATACTGCTATCATTGAGTCCGTCCTCACCTTCTCCATCATGGTCTGGTTTGGCTCAGCCACCAAGCACAACATCCGGAGGTTGCATCGGATCGTTCGCACAGCTGAGAAGGTTGTTGGCTGCAACCTTCCCCCCATTGACGAACTGTACACTGCAAGGGCCAGGAAGCGAGCGGGCAAGATCATCTCTGACCCCTCTCACCCTGACCACAAACACTTCGAAGCACTTCCCTCTGGAAGGTGACTCCGGACTGTCAAAGCAGCCACAGCCAGACATAAAAACTGCTTTTTTCCCACGAGTGATAGTTCTACTCAATAACCAAAGTCTGTAGTCTCTTTTTTGCTCTGGTTTATTTTCACCCACATGTTTAGACCGTAATGTTGTATCCTTATTGTTTTGATGTGGTTATGCTTTATACTTAATTGTTAACTGTATGTTTGTGTTGTCATTTGTGAGCGGAGCACCAAGGCACATTCCTTGTATATGCACATACTTGGCCAATAAACTTATTCATTCATTCATTCATTCATTCATTCATTCATTCATCAGTCTGAAGAGGGTCTCGACCTGAAATGCCATCCATTCCTTCTCTCCAGAGATGCTGCCTGTCCCGTTGAGTTACTCCAGCATTTTGTGTCTATCATCTAGTGTTTCAGAAAGTTTGTCTTCTTCATTGGCATTCCCTTGCGTCTGAGGATGGCTTGCTTTCCCTCCAATTCTGGATGTCTGAATGAACACTTGTGTAGGGTGTCTGTTCCACACCAGCTACTTGACACAAGGAACTGCAGATGCTGGAATCATGAGCAGAACATGAAGTGCTGGAGTGACTCAGTGGGTCAGGCAGCATCTGTAGAAGTGAAACATTGGATGCTGGATGTACAGATGCTGCCTGACCCACTGAGTTACTCTAACTACCAATCAAAATGTAGAAACAAGGAACTACAGATGCTGGTTTTGCAAAGAAATTACACAAATTGCTGGAGTAACTTAGCGGGTGAGGCAGCATCTCCGGGGGAAATGGATAAGTGATGTTTTGGCTCAGGACTCTTCTTGATCCTCTCAGAACACTTTGAAGAAATTGTCCCGACTTGAAACGTCACCTACCCATGTTCTCCAAAGATACTGCCTGACCCGTTGAGTTACTCCAGCATTTTGTGTTTTTGTTTTACTCTAGCTTCCAGACAGACTTGGCAGAGCAAGGTACCAGTCCTGGTCCTTGTCCAAAAACAAGGAGACACAGTTCACAGTGCCTTAACCAGAGGGCATGAAGTACTTTCTGTGCTTAGAACACAGATCAATACAACACAGGAGCAGGCCCTTCGACCCACAGTGTATGTTCCTGAAATGATGCCAAGTTCATCTCCTCTGCCTGCATGTGATCCCGATCCCCCCTATCCCCCCATGTCCATCTGCCTTTCTAAAAGCCTCTTAAATACCACGATTGTACCAGTTTCTATCTCCACCCCTGACAGCGCGTCCACTCTCTGTGTAAAAAAAAACTTGTTCCGCACATCTCCTTTAAACTTTGCCCCTCTCACCTTAAAGCTATGTCCTCCAGTCTTTGACATTTCCATCCTGGGATAAAGGGTTCTGATTGTCTACCCTATTTATGCCTCTCATAATTTTATATACTTCTATCAGCTCTCCCCTCAATCTCAATTGCTTCAGAGAAAATAATCCAAGTTTATCTAACCTCACCTTATACCTAATACTCTCTAATACAGGCAACATTCTGGTAAATATTCAGCCAGCATTCAGAGGGTGCAATCTCACTCTGTACTTGTTCCCACATTGTGCCCACAGCAGAAATATTACAGGATACTTTGTGTAAAATGGGCAAAGTGAGGTGTCCATTATAAGTCCCAGTCAATTTGTATCTCTATTGATGTTGACATTCCCACCATCGTATCTAACTCAAAGTATATTGAAATTGGTAGGTTTGTCATTCTTCTGCCCTGCTGCAACCATTTTACCGATCAGTTTGGATGATACTCTCGTGCAGGATTCCATTGGCAATATATAGGCTTTGTCACTAGTGGTAGCTGATTACAAGCAGTACAACTGACATCCCTGCAATCGATCCCAGTGTCACAAAAGGAAGGAATGATAAGTACCATGCTTGCTTTAAACAATCACACTGCAGACGACCCCCATATTAACAGGGGCATTGTGTTCCTAGAACTCAGGACGTATCGTGATTCACTGTAAAGTGAATCGGTGTCATTTGCTTGTATGTCAGGAAATGCAAGTTGGAAAAAACATTGTTGTGTTTAGTTGTTTTGTTTCGAGATACAGTGCAGAAACAAGCCCTTCAGCCCACCGAGTCCGCGCTGACCAGTGATCCCCACACACTAACACTATCCTACACACATTAGGGACAATTTACAATTTTAACGAAGCCGATTAACCTACAAACCTGTACATCTTTGGAGCGTGGGTGGAAACTGGAGCTCCCGGAGAAAACCCACACAGGTCACGGGGAGAACTTACAAAATCCGGACAGACAGTCAGGATCGAACCCGGGTCTCTGGTGCTGTTAGGCAGCAGCTCTACCGTTGTGCCACTGTGCCACCCCTAAATTGAATTAAGTTGATTTATTTATTTCCACATAAATACTGTGAGAGTGAATTTTCTTCTGTACCTCGTTTTTGGTAATGATTTGTAAATTCTGCAAGTGCAAATTTGGGTAATGCCTGTAGTTACTTCCTATCCTTCACTTCAGTTTGTAGTTTTCAGCTGCAGTGGAATGCTCCATCTAGTAAGTTGACTGATAAATATGGACAACCATCCCAAGGGCTCAAGTACATGACCATCTGGTGAGGAGGTGGGTGTTCTATTATCTGTGATATCACGTCACCTGGTGAATGATTGCTGAAATCTGTTACATTAATACAAGTTTTGTCAATCTTTTGTGTTCTGTTCTTTACGTAAGATATCCTTAATTACAATCCTTGATTTAATTATTTGAAAATGCCTTAAAATTTTTGATACAAAGTTTTACTCTTAATACGTACTAGGTCAAGGTTTATTATTATCACCTATTACCTAGGAACGGTGAACAGCTTTATTTTGCGTGCTATCCACACAAGATCAGATAATATCAGACATAATTACAATCACATCAAACTCCAAACTCGGCGGTGCCACATTGGCGCAGCGGTAGAGTTGCTGCCTTACAGCTCTGGCAGCACCGGAGACCCCGGTTCGATCCCGACTACGGGTGCTCTCTGTACGGAATTTGTACGTTCCCCCGTGACCTGCTTGGGTTTCCTCCGAGATCTCCCGGGATGGCGGGACTGTCATATGATGAAAGAATGGAGCGACTGGGCTTGTATTCACTGGAATTTAGAAGGATGAGAGGGTGTCTTATAGAAACATGTACAATTATTAAGGGATTGGACACGCTGGAAGCAGGAAACATGTTCCCGATGTTTGGGGAGTCCAGAACCAGGGGCCACAGTTTAAGAATAAGGGGTAGGCCATTTAGAACTGAGATGAGGAAAAGCTTTTTCACCCAGAGAGTTGTGAATTTGTGGAATTCTCTGCCTCAGAAGGCAGTGGAGGCCGATTTACTGGATGCATTCGAAAGAGAATAAGATAGAGCTCTTAGGCCTAGCGGAATCAAGGGATATGGGAGAAGGCAGCAACGGGGTACTGATTGTGGAGATCAGCCCTGATCACATTGAATGGCGGTGCTGGCTCAAAGGGCCGAATGGCCTACTCCTGCACCTATTGTCTATGTATCTGTATCTATGTGTGTATCTTCGCTTTCCTCCCACACTCCGAAGATGTAAAAGGTATGTAGGTAAATTGGCGTGGTATAAGTGTAAATTGCCCCTAGTGTGTGTGGATTGTGTTAATGTGTGGGGATCGCTGGTAGGTGCAGACTTGGTAGGCCGAATGGCCTGTTTCTGCGCTGTATCTCTAAAAAAAAAGTACAATAGACAGAGCAAAGGGGAATATACAGAATGCGGAATATAGTTCTCAATAAGAAATTTTGAGTATTTAACACTTACCTCTGCAATGGGCTATTGGTTTGATAGAATCTCCCAGGTTGGACCTTGTGTTTGCTGAGCTGGTTGACCTGAAGGATTAGGAAGGAAGGAAACAAACTCTGCGAGCGGCTGATAATCAGGTGCTTGGCATCAGGACACCGGAGGTGAGGATTTGTGCCAACAGCAGTTTTATAGGATTGGTAAGTTTGAACTGGAATAATCGGAGACCATGGACAAAGGAGAGAGGATATAGTGGGGAAATAGGTCAGGAAAAGCCTTTCTGTGCAAAACTGTGAGGGTGCAAGGGTGTCAAAAGAATTAGAAATGTCTAGATAATTGGGGATATTTGAAAAGGAAGTATATAAAATGTTGAAGCAGGGAACTGAGAGCTATGGGGAACTGGCACAGAAGAAGAGAAGAGGCCTGGATCGGTGAAGAGAAGAGAGCGGCACGGTGGCGCAGTGGTAGAGTTGCTGCCTTACAGCGAATGCAGCGCCGGAGACTCAGGTTCGATCCTGACTACGGGCGCCGTCTGTACGGAGTTTGTACGTTCTCCCCGTGACCTGCGTGGGTTTTCTCCGAGATCTTCGGTTTCCTCCCACACTCCAAAGACGTACAGGTTTGTAGGTTAATTGGCTGGGCAAATGTTTTTTTTTAAATTGTCCCTAGTGTGTGTAGGATAGTGTTATTGAGGCGGGGATCGCTGGGCGGCGCGGACCCGGTTGGCCGAAGGGCCTGTTTCTGCGCTGTATCTCTAAATCTAAATCATCCATCTTCATATTAAGTGTTGAAGCTGGCTCGAGGGGCCGAGAGGCCTACTCCTGCTGTCCCTTTGTGAATTAAAGCTTGCGTTTCTAGCATGACTTTCATTACAGTGCACCTTCAATAAGTGGGATCTTATAGCCATTTTAAAGTGCTTTACAGCTTATGAGCTGCATTAGAAACATAACTAAGGTTTATTCATTGTACTTGCACTACACCATACTCGTGCATATTACAATAAACTTGTGCTTGAATTAAAACTGCAGTTTAAATGCAATCCTTTCTTACATTTCTTTCCAGCAGAGTCACATTCATCATACTTAAGCTGTTGTAAAAAAAAAACTTTTGTTATCTAATGGATTAAAAGAAAACAACCAAACCATGCTCACTATATGAATCATCCTGGTTTAACATCACAGTCCTTACAAGGTTTCAGATTCTCCATCCTCAGCTGACAATCATACTTGTGTTTCCCTCTAGGGGGCGTCCAGATGAGGTTAAAAATAACACTTCACATCTGTTCTTCCCACTGTTATGTTCAGGTGATGTGTGTAGACAATTCAAACATCGAAACATGCAATCAAGGGATACACTAACCAAGAGGATGTCTGTCCAACAGGCCAAGGAGTAATTTAATATTTTTTACAACAGGGATTTCCTTCTGCATAATTTCTATGCAGACAAGATGTTGTCAAAAGATTCACTCTGTAACAAGCATAGAAATTCCAACTTTGTATTGCAGACTAGAGCTATTAAAGGGAGGAAATTGAATAGAATGATTACAAGCTGATTGAACTATTTATTGTGCATGAATATAATATTTGTGGAACTGTAGGTGCTGGAATCTTGAGTAAAACACTAAGTGCTGGAGTAACTCAGTCAGAAGGCAGCATCTGTAGGAGGGAGTGGATAGGTGACATTTTGGGTCAGCCCATTTCTTTAGTTTGAAGAAGGGTCCCAACCTGAAACATCCATCATCCATTCCCTTCGTGGATGCTGCCTGACCCATTGAGTTACTCCAGCACTCTGTGAAATATTATTGCTTATCTACTAACAATATATTCTTGTCTGGAATTTCTGGACAAAAATCAATTAGGATTCCTTGGCAGAACTTGCCTGCTGTGCTTCAGATGTTCCAGTGACAGATGTAATAAATCAAAAAGTATATAAAAGTGTTGTTACTGCTGAAGAAGCATTTTGCAATGATCTTGTCTAATTACCCATAGTCCTTCTGTAATCTAAACTATCACTGGGTGACGTGACTGCAGAAAACAACGCTGTAGTCAATAAAGTTTCTTTGAGATTACTGAACTCAATTGCTACACACATGGTTAGTTAAATGATCATTCTTGCTAATCACTGGATTTATGCTCTTGTAATGTTTGCGCTTTCTTATGCCAATATTAAATGGTTGTGTTTTCAATTGAGAACTGCCCTCCCATGTATTGATTTCCCCAAGGCTGCTAAAATGGCATCTGCACCATGACAGATCCTTTTGCACCAAAGATTATATTGGCGATGACATTAGATTGTGTGCAGCATACATTACTGTGTATGTGGAGTGTGCAGACCATGAGATCAGTCAATAATGCCCTCTATTAGTCTCGCACGAACAAACATGCTTTCAGCAGCCGGAAGAAGCTCCACACCACCATTGTATCACCCGTTGCATACAGACTGGCTGCCAGTTGATTCTTCTGGCTGTTTCTGTGATTGTACCTGTGTTATTTAGTTTTCCATCATTGTTTAAAATTGGACTGATAGGTGGGAAGTGGTGCGGCAAGAGCTGAAGATCGTCTACTGGATCTATGTGTAGATCAGTTATTCCTCACCATGGGCGCATTAGCAGGCATTGCCGTTGGAGTATAATTTGACTGCGGGGATGAGGAGAGCACAATATTCTGCTGAAAGAGGGAGGAGGACTTGGGGTTCCAATGGAAGGCCATAGTGACCCAGGGTCTTCAAGGACCTTGTGTGCAAACTGGTCCAATGCTGCTTTATTTGTCACATATGCAGCTGCACAGTGAAATGCTTTCTGCATATTTACACACGCAGCGCCGCCACTTTTGGTGCATTATTGAATGTCGTGCCATTACACAACTGAAGCTTGGAAATGTACAATGTGGACCCATGGGATCATGGAGTCATACAGAATGGAAACAGGCCCTTCGGCTCAACTCATCCACACTGGCCAAGTTACCAAACTGAGCTAGTCCCATTTGTCTGCGTTTGGGGCCCTATTTCTCTAAACCATTCCTATCCATGTACCTGTGCAAATGTCTTCTAACGGTAATTGCACCCGTCTCCACCACACCGTCTGGTAACTTGTTCCACGTACTCACCAACCAACTGTGTGAAAAGGTTGCCCCCAGTCCCCTTTAATTTAATCACATCGAGAGGAAATCGAGGGGTGGGGCCAGGCAAGGAGGAAATGGCAGGTATTGAGGATGGAGGGAAATATTGTTGAGCGAAACAATCTGCTTCACGAGGGGCCACACTCACAGCGACGCAGTTGACCTTTAACTGCCCTGTAAAATAACCAACAGTGGCATCATTAATGTAACTTTAAAACATAATAAGGGTGGAGCATGCAACATTGACCGAGACACTGAATTTGGACCTCCCCGAATACTATAACATCCTGACTTGAAAATAGATTACCGTTCCATCATTATTGCGTTCCAATCCTGGAATTGCCTCAGTAACGTGATTGTGAGAGTATTTTCACCAAAAGGGCTGCAGCATTCACAAAAGGCAGCTCGCTACCATTAATTTCTCAAGGGCATTCAAGCATGGGTAAAAAATGCTCTCCTTGCCAATGAACCTATTTCCTGGATGTGGATCAGATAAAATTGGACCCCTTCCAACAAAAATGAAAGTAGGCCTCAATCCTTCAGTTGAAGGCTTATTTTAGAAAATTAAAATTCAATAAGCCATCCAGGATCTCAAATTGCATACGATGACATGGCAGGTTAGTGAAGCACTGCAATTATTTAGCAATGAAGCAATGAATGTCAGGGAGATAATAGGTAAACACAACTTATAATAAGATAGCATCAAACCTGCAACCTGCAGGCACATTAATCAGAAACGTCAGTCTGAACCCGAAAGGTCACCCATTCCTTCTCCCCAGAGATGCTGCCTGTGCCGCTGAGTTACCCCAGCATTTTGTGTCTACCTCCACTAATGCTGCCTTGTCCACTGAATTCCTCCAGCTCTTTGTGTTTTGATCAAGATTCCAGCATCTGCAGTTTCTTGTGTCTCCAATTGGAAACATATTATTATTTTTATTTATACCAAACTGGAAATCATAGATGGCCAGAATTCATTACCATCCTTAATTGCCCTTCAGAAAGTGGGAGTAAATTGTCCTCCTGAACTGCTGTCACCCCATTGGCAGTGGCACTCTGACAGTGCCTTGGGCAGGGAGATCCAGGATAGAGACCCGGTGATGATAACGGATGGCGTTTCCAAGGGTGATGTGCTACTTGATGAGGGTATCTGTCAGTGATGGTGTTCCCATGCTCCTACTGCCTTTTTCTTTGAGGTGGTAGCAATTATGTGTTTAGGACGAGCGATTGCAGTAGCCAAGTTGAGTCAATGCAGCGCATTTTGTAGACACTCTACACAGGAGCCATTGGACCGGTGATGGGAGGAAGGAATGCTTAGGGTACTTGATTGGGAGCTTAGTCAGAGAGCTTTACCTTGGATGGTGTTAAGCTTCTTGATAGTTGTTGTTGCTGTTGGAAGTGCAGTTATCCAAGTAAATGGAGTCATGCTTCTGATATGTGCCTTGACGATGGTCCAACAGTAAGAGCAATAAAATAAGCAATTACACACACAATCATAAACCAACACAAAACAAAAAAAAAGAAACATCCATCACAGTGAGTCTCCTCCAGTCACCTCCTCACTGTTATGGAAGGCCAGAATGTCTTTTCTCTTCCCCTGCCGTCTTCTCCCGCGGTCAGGTTGTTGAAGTTGCCACATTCCAGGCCGCGCCGGACGGTGAAAGGTCCGCAGCGGGCCGACCCAAGCCCCGTGAACCGGGGCGGGTGAAGACGCTGCCGCTGCCGCTGCACGTCGGGGCGGTCGTGGCTCCCGACATTGAAGCCCCCGCCGAGCAGAATCTCTTGCGGTCTTGTGCTTTGGGCAAGGCGTGTCTCCAGCCACTGGAGTATTTTCACCTCCATTTCACCAACATTGGAGAATGGATCCAGCAACAAAGGATTGACATGGGCCCACCGCTCGATGCAGAAATAAACCTGGAGGCACCTCACCAGTGTTGGGGAAATTAAGACTGCGCTGGTTCAGGTCGGCCCCATCGATCCAGTGCCTCCAGAATACCCGGTCTTAAAGTGAGAATAGAAGAAACTGCACATTTCAAAGACTTGATAGTTGCAAGATAGCACCAGAACATGATAACTCTCTGCGTGCTGTTCCAGAAGAGAATCTATTGTTGGTCGTGTATAGTATGATTTAACTGGATACCATGCAGAACGAGACACACTGTATGTCTGTACATGTGACAATAAATAGACCGTTGGTGAAGAGATTATTTGTGAGTAAATGTTGCTTGATAGCACTTTTGATGACGCCTTCCGTCGCATTGCCAATGATTGAAACTGAACTGATTCTGGGGTCATAAGCCAGACTTCATTGGCCCTTTCTCTTTTGTGAACAGTATGTACTGGGCAATTTACCCCATTGTCAGATAAATGTCACTGTTGTAAGGGTAAGTGACAAACAAGGTGGCTTAAAAGAATATTTATTACTGGTCCAAGTTCACAACACATTGAATTCCAAGTTTAGAAAAGTCTAGGGTTAATAAGCACTGTATGATTTGATACACTTGCAGTTGCTAAAGATTGTCCCTATTTTCTACACATAATCTGAAATGGCATTCTTAGTTAAAGGACCATCCTCTTTAACCTCGTGTGAGTTGTGAACAGCTGCATCTTTACAAAGGAACGTCCAACCGATTGATCACCAGGGATGATTGGTAGCAAATGAAAGTTCACTGGCACTGTATGGCAGAGGTAAGGTTGTGAGGCACTTGTGTACATAATCCTCATCTAATAAACGAGAGCTCCTGGGGGTGGCACTCATACGTGACAGTATAAATTAATGTTAATTACTTGCCAGCAATGTCGGTGAGGATTGCCAATCACAAGGAGAATTAATTCCCTGGGAAATCGTGGGGTGAAAGACAAATCGTGGCCATTTTTGGAGATTTGTTTGTTGTGCGCTCCATTGCTGCAAAGTTTTCTTTGGTGTAAACTCGACTGTTTAGTGTTCATGAAGTTAAAAGAAAAGAATGTGCAGGGTGCATTTATATTTTGAAAGGAGCTTTGCCTTGGATAACATAAGGATGTAGAAGATTAAGGTGTGAGTGTACATTGCCGTACCATTATACTCGGCATTTGCATTTATACTTAGCATAGTCCAATGTATTAATGGGATAACATGGCATCAGTGTGAACAGGATGGCATGGACAGTGGACCAGAGGGCCTGTTTCCTTGCTGTATCTCTTAACAAAAAGAAGCCACCAGCTGCAGTCAGAGACTATCAAGAAAATAGCCCAAAAGCCAATTTTACCAATTCCCTCCATTGATCCCCTGCATCTAATTCTTGACCCAATTTTTAAACCAATTGATTAATATCTTACCCTTCCCCCACACAAGGCCTCTTTCTCATGCAAACTCTTCAATCCCGGTTCTGTCCCCAAACTTGCCTGATTGTCTTTGACTTGCGGGAGGGTGAGAGATAAAGAGAAAAGCTTGCTGTTGTGTGTCCGTTTCAATTCTCCAGGATATGCCCAACAATGAAGTGATAGTGTTCAGGAAAGGTGAAGAGAATTTGGTAACATGGTGTCAGAACAACAACCTCTCCCTCAATGTCAGCAACATGAAGGTGCTAGTTATTGACTCCAGAAAGTACATGCCCCGATCGGAATTAATGGCGACAAATGTGATCAGAAGGTTCTTGTTCCACAAAGGTTTGCTCATTGGAATGTTAAAAACTGTGGCTACTGTAGGTAGAGAAGAAAGGGGTGATTAATACCATATAAAGATGCATACGTTAAATCGTGATGAATACTCGTAACCTATGTTATTTGCAGATTACAGTAGTCCTTTCTTGTTTGTATTGCACATCTTCATAAACATTTGTTTTCTGGTTGGCTTCTTCCTTTCTCTGTACTTTCTGCTTTGTTTTCCCCCTGGCAAGATGAATTAGCAGATTGATGGGTGTGGCAGGTTGGTTGGGAAAGTAAAAGTCCATGGGATTCAAGGCAAAGGGACAAGTTGGATGAAAATTTGGCAGTATGTAACCAGTAATAATCGATAGCCGTTTTGCCCACTGAAGATCTGTATGCAATGATGTTTCCGTGATTCAATACTGGATTTTTATGTACCACTCGAATAAAAAAAATGGCAGATGAATTGAATACATTTTTTTGTATCAGTCTTCTCAGTGGAAGACACCAGCAACGTGCCAGAAATTCAAGAGAGTCGGGGTGGGGTGGGGACAGAGGTTATTGGTGTTGCTATTACTAAGGAGACGATGCTTGGGATGCTGAAAGGTCTGGTGGATAAGTCAGATGGACTACACCTCAGAGCTCTGAAAGAGGCAGCATTAGAGATTGGGGTCTCAGGCAGCATTAGAGTCAGGAGTGATCTCAGAGGACTGGAAAATTGCAATGTTACTCCATTGTTCAAGAAGGGAGTGAGACAAGAGAGAGGAAAGTATAGTCTGGATAGGCTGACTTGAGTGGTTGGTAAGATTTTAGAGTCCATTTTTATGAGGTTTCTGAGTGGTTAGAAGCACATAATAAAATAGGCCAAAGTCAACATGGTTTTGTAAAGGGGAGATCTTGCTTGACAAATCTGTTGGAATTCTTTGAGCAAGTAAATAGCAGGATAGACAAAGGAGCCAGTGGAAGATGTTTACTTGAATTTTCAGAAAGCCTTTGATAAAATGCCACATGTGAGGCTGCTAAACAAGATGAGAGCCCATGGTATTAGAGGGAAGATACTAGCATGGATAGAGGATTGGCTAAATAGCAGGAGGCAAAGAGTGGGAATAAAGAGGGAATTTTTTAGTTACTGCCAGTGACTAGTGGTATCCCGCATGGGTCGATCTTGGATCCCCTACTTTTCATGTTGTGCATTAATGATTTGGATGATGGAATTGATGGCTTTGTGGCCATGTTTGCGGATGATATGAAGATAGGTGGAGGGACAGGAAATGCAGAGGGAAGAGGGAGTCTACAGAAGGATTTGGACAGTTTGGGAGAGTGGACAAAGGAGTGACAGATGGAATATAGCAGAGCACATTGTGCGGCCAGGCAATTTTGTAGTGGAAATAAAGACATAGACTATTTTCTAAATACGATGAGGATTCAGAAATCAGAGGTGCAAAGGGGCATAGGAGTGCTGGTGCAGGATTCTCAAAAGGTTAATTTGCAAGTTGAATCGGTAGTAAGGAAGGCAAATGCAATGTTAGCATTCATTTCGAGAAGACTAGAATATAAAGCAGGGGTCTAATACTGAGGCTTTCTGAGGCACTGGTCAGACCATATTTTAGGTATGTGAGCAGTTTTGGGCCTCATATCTGAAGAGGGATGTTCTGTCTTTGGAGAGGGTCCAAAGGAGGTTTATGAGAATGATCCTGGGGATGATTGGGTTAACATACGATGAGTGTTTGATGCCTCTGGTCCTGTACTCACTGGAGATTAGAAGAATGAGGGGGACCTCATTGAAACTTACTGAATAATGAAAGGCCTGGATAGAGTGGATGTGGAGTAGATGTTTCCACCAGTGGAAGAGTCTAAGACCAGAGGGCACAGCCTCAGAATAAAAGGAAGTACCTTTAGAAAGGAGATAAGGAGGAATTTCTTTAGCCAGAGGATAATGAACCGGTGGAATTCATTGCCGCAGATGGCTGTTGAGTCCAAATCTTTGGGTATTTTTAAAGCAGAGATTGACAGATACGATTAGTACGGGTGTCAAAGGTTATGGGGAGTAGGCAGGAGTATGGGGTTAAATGGAAAGATAAATCAGCCATGATTGAGTGGGAGATTAGACTCAATGGGCTGAATGGCCTCATTCTGTTCCTATGACTGAGGAACATATGACTTATGAACAAAAAATAAAAACTAAAAACATTTCTTGTCTTTATGACTTGAATCATGTGGTGGGAATTAAATGTGAGATGAGTAACAGATGCAATTCAAAATGTTGCAAGATATGACTGCATTATATCTGTTGATTTGAGGAGTGAACCAATGTTAGTCAGAAGGTCATGAGGTTAGCAGTGAGGAAAATTACCCACTTCCTCCCCAGTCTCAGTTTCAACATAACAGTCCATATCTTACTTCCCAAATGAGAGCAGGACCTGATAGCCAGAGGTCAACATTAGCACTGCCATTAGTCACGCTACTAGTTTTATTGTTGACCAAATAGAGCCAATTTGGTAACAAATTAAGATGTAATCTCCTCTGTGATTAGACTAAATATGAACTATAGGAAAAGGTTAGGCAGACTAGGACTTTATTCCTCAGTGCAGGAGACTGAGGGGTGATTTTACAGAGGTGTATAAAACCATGAGGCCAATAGATAGCAGAATGTAGAGTCTTTTACCCAGTGTAGAGGAATCAGGAATCTGAATCAAGTTGAGAGGGGAAAGGGGGGTACTATAGCAGCATTAGAAAAAAACTTTGTAAGGCACATGGATAAGACATGTTTAGAGATGTTAATATGGGCCAAACGCAGGCAAATGGGATTAACACAGATAAGCATGAACAAAGTGGACTAAAAGGCCCTTTTCTGTGCTGTCCGATTCTATAATTCTATGTATTTCAACAGTGATTAACAATATGTTTATAAATATGATTGGCAACACAGTACAAGAAGCATTGCTCCAATTCCATGATTACGTTTTTTGTCATATGCAATTATAGGAAGAAGACGGAGAAAAGATGAAATCTTTTTCTTTTCTTGTGTGTTGTTAGTTAGTGTACACTACAGGTGAGCATCACATGTTTTAACTCACTGATATTCTCTCCTTTGCTTCATTACTGTTTGTTGTCCAGTTTGGGAGCATGCATCCTGGTGGATTTCTCATCGCTCCCTACTCTTTTACAGGAGAAGAGGAGAGTCGAGAAGGGAGCCAGTGGCAATGATGGATGTGAAGAGTGGGCCGGTTGGAGGGGAATCGGGATATTGCCTCCAGCGCCTTCAGGTCGGCTGCAGAAGGCATCCCCTGGGACTCAGAGGCAGTTGGGCGAGGAGAGGGATGCGGGTCACGGGTCTGTAGCAGCCTGGTCTTACCTGGATACCTGGAAGTACCTCCAGTACTTCCAACATGTGGACCAGACTTGGACTTTTTCTTTGTAAATGGCGCCAAAATATGGCGACTGTTCATTTGTTGGTTGTGCAAAAGAATTTCACTGTGCTGTGCATATGTGGTAATAAAGAAGCATTGAACCATTTTGTCTAAGGATGTTAATGTTGCCACTTCTATGGGGAAGTGATCATCTTATTCAGTATGCACAAAGGTGTGAATCCCGTGCCTTCTGAAGGCAGTGGGTTCTGCATGTCAATGTTTGTGTGAACCAAGCACATGGTGAATGAAGCACATACAACATATGTTGTAAGGCTATAGAGTCCCAGCTAAAGCTGTGAAATTTAATTTACATCCGTACGTTCACTGGAAAGAAAAAAAGCTTGATTCTAACAAGTCAAAATATTTCCATACCTTAGGACAGACAATATGAGATTTCATATCGCTTGCCAATGTGGATCTTTGTTGCATTATTCATCTGTTTACTGTTGTTGTAAAAATGACAGGTGATGCACTGATGACTGCCAACAATTCTACATCTTTTTCCAAATGATTTCAAATCCATATGCAGACACCATCTGTTAAAAGTCCAAGAGGATCTGTCTGTGGAGCTAACAATGGTTGAATTTTTTTAGTTTATGGCCAACAGATCATGGCCTTGCCCTTGGCCACATAGTTACCTTTTTGGTTATCTTAATTGTGACTTCCTCTGTTTCATCAGTAGTAGAACATCATTGCCTTTCAACTTTCCTGAGCAATATGATCAGTCTTCATCACATTTCAACGCCCTAATCATTGTGGGATTTGGCCAAAAATAGACTAATTGCTCCAAGGAAATAAAACATTCATGCTGCCTGGGTGGGGCCACCAGCATAATCAAGGACTAGCCTCACTCTCACTTCTCTCCTCCCCATCGGGCGAGAGGTACAGAAGTTGGAAAACACACACCTCCAGGTTCAGAGAAGGTTTCTTCCTGGCTGTTATAAGGCAACTGAACCATCTTGAGTGATGTCCAGAGCGAGCTTGAGTGCAGCCCTGACCTATTTACCTCATTGGTGACCTTTGAACTATCTTTTATCAGACTTTATCGGACTTTATCTCGCACTAAATGTTGTACCCTTTATCATTTACCTGCACACTGTGGATGGCTTGATAGTAACCATGTATAGTCTTTTCTTTGATTGGGTATTACACAACAAAAAGCTTTTCACTGTATGTCGGTGCGTGTGACAATAATAAACGAAACTAAACTAAAACTAGAAACACTCTGTGCAATTTCCTTAGATATCTATTCACATCCAAAAACATTCAGAAGATGGCCTTATACCTTGATAAAGTTATGAGTAAAGAAAAGAAAACTGCATTTAAATGTCTCTTTTCATATTTCTTACAGGATATCCCAAGGTACTTCACAGCCAATGAAGTACCTTTAAGGTGTAGTTGCTGTTGTGATTGGGGAAAAAGGAGAACGAAGATGCCGACAGCAAGCTTCCACAAAGAGCAAAGTGAGAAGGATCAATTAAAAAAATGTTCGTTGAGGAATAACTATTTTTCAGGAGGATAAATCCTCTGTTCTTCTGTGAAATGGTGCTGTGGAATGTCTGGTATCCACTTGAGTGATCTCATGTCTTGTATAAATACCGTACACACAAATGGCACCACCGACAGTGCAGCAAACCCTCAACAAAAACAGAACCTGATGGAAATACTCAACGGGTGCCCTGTGCGAAGAGAAACAGTGCCAACGTTTCACGTCGGAGATCCTTCTTCATCCGTCCCGGCAAGTATTGTGCTTTAGTGTTCGATTTTCAGCATCTGTAGTTTGGATTGTCTGCCCTCCCTCAACCTTATTATGAACAGTTAGTACAACTTTTTCTGAAATGGGACTAAAATCGATGGCCATCCAACATGGTGAGAAAGCTACAAAATGAGCTGCAAATGAATCAAAAAGCAACCTTGCCAACATAAATCTGTAAGAAAAGCTGGACTATTTTTGCTCCTCCCTCTTGCCCGCCTCCATCATCTCCAATGTCATACTGTAAGACCCAGTCTCCAGCTTGTTTCCCCCCCAGGACTGTTTCTTCCAAAAATCAAAAGCATTGCAGCCAGTTATTGTTTTGAAAAATCACCCAATAGTTCGAGTATAAAAGCAGTTTCTCAATTTTATTTTTGAGAACATATGATCTGAAGCGCACACCCAGAATAGGAGATGAAAACCAATTCATTCGCACCTCAGAAGCTGAATTCAATAGATACATGAATCAGAAACATTTAGATTTATGGAGGAATGACAAGTGAATTGGAATAATTGAATCTATCTATATATATATATATATATATATAACAGGTATAACAGAGCTTTATTTGTCGTTCGGTACCGAAGTACCGAACGAAACTACATAGCAGTCATAGAAAAAAAAAAGAACACAAGACACATAACCCCAACACAAACGTCCATCACAGTGACTCCAAACACCCCCTCACTGTGATGGAGGCAACAAAACTTCCACTCTCTTCCCCACGCCCACGGACAGACAGCTCGTCCCCGACCGACCCGCACAGTCCCCGCACCGGGCACTGAAACGTCCCGCGGCCGAACCGGGCGATGAAAGTCCCGCGACCAAGCCTTGCGCAGC
This sequence comes from Rhinoraja longicauda, assembly GCF_053455715.1. Taxonomy (NCBI): domain Eukaryota; kingdom Metazoa; phylum Chordata; class Chondrichthyes; order Rajiformes; family Arhynchobatidae; genus Rhinoraja; species Rhinoraja longicauda. Next base: position 109,552,274 of record NC_135953.1, read on the forward strand.
TAAGTCCCGTGGTCGAGCCGCACCGGGCGATGTCAAGTCCGCAGCCGAGCCGCACCAGCGATGAAAAGCCCCGCAGCCGAGCTGCACCGGGCGATGTTAAGCCCCGCAGCCGAGCTGCACCGGGCACTGTTAAGTCCAGTATTTAGTAAGATATATATATCTTACTAAAGATATATATATATATCGTATATATCGTACAATATATATTTGTTCCCAAAGTACAGCCAAAACGGTACACGATAGCGCAACCATTTTAAGCCCACCTTAATCACCATTGGCCTGCGGTTCAAATGGTTGTTATAATTTTTTTAATTTCACTTTTTAAACTAAAAAAAACACTTTTTAAACTAATAAATTTGATTGCCTCTACCACCTCCCCCCCCCCCCCCCCAACGTGGGGTCCAGTGCGTCCTGATTGGCTACCTCCGTATTTGACATCACAATGGGAACCCAATGGGTCTGTGCATGCGCAGTTAGAGCCCGTTGATCTAATATGTACGTAAGATGGCCGCCGCATCCGCGCATGCGCAGTTGGGGGAGGCTTGCTGCTCGGAGGGGTGGCAGGACCCGCCTGTGTGATGCAAGTGGTGGCCAATGAGGGGAGGGGGGAGGAGAGCTCTCCTGCGCACTGGGCCCGGAGAGTGAGTGGCTCCCTCTCCCCTTTCCCCCTCCTCTCTCGCCCGCCCCTGGCCCCGGAGGAGTTTTAGGGGGGGTTGAGGGGGGATGGAGTGGGTGAGTGTCGTCAGTTGGGGGAGGGTTGCCGGGCCCGCAGGAGAGATTTGGACCCAATGGGTCCACACCCAGCTAGTAGCTCTTAAAAGCTAACACAGATACAGTGGGTTGAATGGCCTTCATCTTTATTACAGCAATCCATGATTCTATGGCAGACTGCATCTATTCAAGTCCTTTGCACTGAATAAGCATGAAGGTAGAATGAAGCATTTTATTACATCACATAAAACAGCTCTGCAGTCAGCATCTATCGTAAATCCTGTATAATGAAGAGTTACCGCTGAAACCATTGTGGGCTGAGCCAGTTCTTCACTGTCAGACTGAAATGGGTAGCGGAAGTTTATTGTTGGTCATAAGGAAACGTTTAGAGACAATAATCCAAGTTGGAATTGAGAAATTCCAGTCAATAATTGAAAGTCAGTAACAATTTTATGACATAGTAGTGGAAAGAATTAATGAGAGTATTAAATTATGCTGCAAATATGGACTTTAAAAATATATTTGCCAATATGCTTTGTAATTGTCCAAGTAGCAAAACTAAAACCAATGGTGATCAGGATGAGTGGATGCAAAATTTCTAAGTTAAAAAGCAGAGAGTCATTGTGAAAGAAAAGTTTTGAGGAAGGATGTTGAACCTAAAATGTGAACTGGCTTTCTTTCAGAGAAAAGTCTAAAGATGCTGACTGACCTGTTGAGTGTTTCCAGCATTTAAAAATTCAGAATATGAAGGTTGCTTCAGAGACTGGAGTAAACCATAAAGCAGGGAAGCACCTTTGGAGGTTTCATTACATTAAAGGCAGTATATGATTTTTATTTCACTTTCCAACTGTCTGCATTGGGAGCATTGTACATTGTAATATATTTTTGATCTGCCATTGGATGTACATTGGATAATTTTAAAGCTTGCTGATGATACAACATTTAAATAGGAAGTGCAAGGAAAGTAAGAGACTTTGGGATAACAAAGGCAAATTGATGAAAAAGAAAATGCACTGAAAGGTGCAATGAAACACCTTGGAAATAAGAATAAAGATTATCCATGTGAACTAAATTTTGAAGGCAGTGTAGAATCGATCAAATCTAGGGATATATGTACACATATGAAAAAAAGTAGGACAAGTTGTGCATGCTGTTAAATATGCAAATAGGATCAAAGGCATTGTTGTAAACAATAGAGCACAAACACAAGGAAGTTATGACATCTCAGATGGAGATATTCTGTGCAATTGTGGGTACAATACCTTTGGAAAGGGATGAAGCAATTCAACCATAGGAGGAGACTGGAGAAGCTGTGTCAAAGCTTCATAGAGTCATGCAACATGGAAACAGGCCCTTCAGCCCAACCTACCCAGATCGACCAACATGTCCCACCCACACTAGTTCCACCTGCCTGCATTTGACCAATATCCTTCTAAACCTATCCTATCCATGTACTTGTCTAATTGTTTCTTAAACATTGCAATAGTCCCTGCCTCAACTACCTCCTCTGGCAGCTCGTTCCATACACCCGTCAACCTTTGGTAAAAATGTTGTCCTCCTTGGAATATTAATGGTTGGGTGCAGATTATTCAAATAAAAGTTTCAATAAAGTAATTAAGGTGAAGGTGTTTAAATAGTAGAAGGATCATTAACTGGAAGAGACAACTTTAGAATGATTGTCAAAATTAGTAAGCCATTTTTTCATGATTGATAGCATATTGCCTGAAATTACAGCATTATTAATTTTAACAGTAAATTAAAAATAGAATTGAATAAATGTTTGATAGCAAAATAAAAATACAAGGTCATTGGCAACCAGATGGAGATTGGAATTGATTAGATAGTTCCATGATAGAATCAGTATGAGCAGGATGGGGCAAATGGCCTGCTTCTCTGCTGTACTGTTTTATGAATTACCAGCTCCATGGTAGCAGGGCAGCAGTGCTATAAATCAATGCAATATACGTTACTGCCATGCAGTGGCAATATGTTCAAACAAACTATGGCAGCAACTTACTATTTCTATTTGGCCTCTCAGTTTGATAGAAGTTATTGGGATGGATCTTGAATTCCATTAAAGTCAATGGAAATAAAAACTGATGGCTGCCAAGGTGCTTTATCCATATTACACCGCCTTACAAAGTCAATTCTCCTCCTATCAATGTTGAATGCCATATTAGTGTTTGTTCTTAATCGGTAATTATGTTGAACGGTATAAATGATGCAGACTAATCTTTTGTAGAAACAAGGAACTGCAAGATGCTGGTTTATTCAGGGAAGACATAAAATGCTGAGTAACTCAGTGGGTCAGGCAGTAAAGCTGGGGAACATGGAAAGGTGATGTTTCGGGTCGGGACCTGAATAACCCGGGACGCAAGTATTTCAAAAAGATTGGGAAGGTGAACCAAGTTTCAACGATCAGGAATTAACTCAATTTTTATCCCACTACAGAACACCAAAAGCTTAATTGGAGGAACAAGACAAAATTCAATAACTCAGTGGATCAGGCAGCATTCCTGGGAAACATGGATAGGTGACGTTTAGAGATGGGACCCTTCTTCAGTTGATTGCAGGGACAGATATTTTGTGTTTTTCCTCCAATTTGTTGTCATGTAGTGAGACAAATTGAGTTAGTTCCTGATGGATGGTTCCCAAGTTTGTCCAGATAAATCTTCTTGAATTACTCGGCAAATCTTAAACCTGGCCCACCTAGAGAGAAAAGCAATCAGGAGCTTGACAAATTACTTGGAGTTTTCCTGTACTTGGCTGAGAAAGAATGGCTGGCTTGAGAAAAAGCATGACTGGGTGCATGACCCAGCATCGATAACTAACGGCAACGTTTAAAGAGTGGCAGGTGCAACTGAGTTTCTGGTCAAGAGTAGGAGACTGAGTGATAGTAATGCCGTTAAATATAGGTGATTGGATATTCTTTTGTATGTGGCACTTTTGTGCACAAGCGTTACTTCCCATTTAGCAACCCGTGCCTGAATGCAGGAATGAGTTGGGTCATAGGTTAAGGCATTAATAATGAAATTGAACTGGGTCTTGACCCGAAACGTCACCCATTCCTTCTCTCCAGAGATGCTGCCTGTCCTGCTGAGTTAAGAATCTATCTCTGCCTTAAAAATATCCATTGAATTGGCCTCCACAGCCTTCTGTGGCAATGAGTTCTACAGATTCACCACCCTCCTGAAGGTCCAGAAGGAAATAGCCAAGATGGATAATTTATTTGGCATGAGGTTGTGGTTGTGATTGTGGTTGCTTCAACCTTTTCTTTAGCACTCTGACACTGGGACTTGCTATTATTGAGAATGGGGACGTTCTTGGAGCCTCCTTCTCTTGTTAACAGTTTAATTGTTACCATTCATAACTGTATGTGGTAGCACTGCAAAGATTCAATCTGATCTGTTTGGTTGTAAGATCATGTTAGCTTCATCTATTTCATGCTGGATTTGTTCGTTTGCATGCAGGTGGTACTGCCTAGCAGCTTTACTAGGCTGGCACATCATCATTTTTAGATGTGGTGTTTCCAGCCAACTCTTCTGCACTTAATGATCTCCTTGCTAGAGAGTAGTGGTGGAGGGCAGTATATATCATTGCTGTGAGGTTACAGGTTGCATGCAGAGGTTACACACAAAACCAGACTGAAGCAAAATACAGTGCAGATGGTGTAGCCAAGTGTAGAACATACGGGCTAATGTCTTTGTAAGAAGCTACCTTGAACAGATCAAAGTCACAAGGTTCAAAAGGTGACTCCCTTTTACTCGATTACGTATGAGGTTTATGAGATTCTCACAAACAAGTAGCCCACTCTAATCTTAAAACTACATTAAAACAAAATTAAGTAGAAGTGTATTGGCGAGAGGTTTTATTCCAAAATATAAGGTGAAGAGGCCGAAAAACTGAGTTTTGTCAGTTTCCCATGGTTTTTCTTTATACATTAGATCTGAAACTCATGCTTTATCTTACTAACAATGGCAACTAGGCAAGAAAGCTACTGTAGGAAAGAACTGCAGATGCTGGTTTACACAGAAGATAGACACAAAATGCTGGAGTAACTCAGTGGGTCAGGTTGCATCTCTAGAGAGTAGGAATAGGTGACGCTATGAGTCTGAAGAAGTGTCTTGACCCAAAACGTCACCTATTCCTTTTCTCCAGAGATGCTGCCTGACCCGCTGAGTTACTCCAGCTTTTTGTCTATCTTCGGCGTAGACCAACATCTGCGTTTTTTCCTACACTAGCTTTCTTGCCTGGTTGTGCTGAGGGAACAGAGCTTCCATCTGCATCTGAAGAAGGGTCCTGACCCGAAACTAACTCGAAATGCTCCAGCATTTTGAGTCGGTCTCCAGCGGAATGAATTTTGATTTCTCTGATTTCAAGTAACCCCTGCATTTCCTTTCCCTCTGCTCCTCCCACACCCTCGTCATCCTGTTACACTGTTCGCATCCATATATCCCGTTGTTATCCTCTTCCACAGCCAACAATAGACCATTGTGGGCTCCACCTTTCCTTGGTCATAGGTGCCAGCTTTGATGTGTTCTGAACCTTTTCACACCTCTAGTTTCCCTCTCCCCTGACTCTCAGTCTGAAGGAAAGTTTTGACCCGAAACATCACCTGTTCCTTTTCTCCAGATATGCTGCCTGACCCACTGAGTTACTCCAACATTTTGTGTCTATCTTCTAATAAAACAGAAGGTTGATTTTGCTACGATCTGAATGATGCACTGCTTAATGATATAGGAAAACACATTAGGAATTGCAATTGTAGTTGAAACGATGTGCTGAACAAGGCTGGTTTTGTGATCAGTGTGTTAGTGACCTTGTAGTGTTGAAGGATAGTTCCTTTATTGATATATGATATGCTACAGCAATGTGAATTACCAGCAAACAGATTTTTCTATTTTAAAGTGCAATGCACACGTCAATGCCTGTGCAGTATTAAAGAATGTAGTCCAAGTAATTTAATTTGAGACCGATAAAACCAAAACTGTGCCACGAATAGTGCAAATATTGAGTTATTTCCATCAAAGAAGTCCTTTGAGCCCAAGGATTTGTGGGGAAATCGGAGAATCCACTCAGAGCTGTCAGGTTGTCACATGTGCAATTCTATTAAGAAAATGTAGCCTGCAAATGGAACACATCTTCAGCAGAATTGCAGGTAAATCATTTTATATCTAATGATAGCGTCATTCTCTGACAGTAATCTGATTTCATAAAGACTTGAAACGCCATCTCTTTCGCCTTAATTGTCAGATCTGTCTAATGTTTGATCTACCCGAAGTAAATTTATCGCTGAGTAAGCATGAATTTAAATACAGCGGACAGATACATATTTTACAATTCTCCATGCTGATTTCAGCAATACTGATACCTACCAAACCCTGGTCTCAAAGTCCCTGAAGAGGCAGCTCATCAGCCAGGGTCCCAGCAAATAACTGGGAACCAGTGATCCATACGGAAAGTATTTAGTTACAGAAATCAGGCCAGGACAGGCTCAGATCTGGCAGTAATGTAAATCATAGCTGAAAAGTTTTGCAATAAGCACTCACATAAATAACAGTCACCTGAGTGAGCGATTAGTGGAGATGTCAAACACAATTTAGGGGAGCAGAAGAGAATGGAAATGTGGGAAGCTATTAATTGGATTGCCTTTCGAATGAGCTGGGTGAGACTTAATGGATCCATAGTGGCAGAACAGGTTTGGAAAGTGGTTAAAAAGTATATGGGGCTTTGGGTATTATAAATAGAGCTAAAAAATAAATGAACAAAGAAACTTTATAAATCATTGGTTGGGCTACAATATTATTGAGTTTAGCTCTGGGCACCACATTACAGGAAAGATGTAAAGTTTTCAGAAAGGTGCAGAAAGGATCTACTAAATTTGTGGCAAGGATGAGGGACATTAGTTTGGTTCTTGTTTGTTCTTGGAAGGAAGTTGCCAAGGAATCTTACAAAATCATGAAGGATATAGATGGAAGAATCCTCTCCACATTAATTCTATCCAAGCCTTTCACTATTCTGTACGTTTCAATAAGATCCCCCTTCATTCTTCTAAATTCCAGCGAATATGGGCCGTTAAACGCTCATCATATGCATAGACACAAAATGCTGGAGTAACTCAGCGGGACAGGCAGCATCTCTGGAGAGAAGGAATGGTAGACGCTTCTGGTTGAGACCCTTCTTCAGACAGAGTCAGGGCAGGGGGAGATGGAGAGATAAGGAAGTGTAAGGAGTGAGAACGAGACATCAAAGGGGGTGGAGATCAAGGAAAATGTAGACACGTCACTGTTAGCTAGGAGAAGGTAACAACAAGGCAAACAGAGATAAAATGTAATCAGGGACCGTTAGACAGGTCGGAGAACTGGGAAGGGGGAGGGATGGAGAGAGAGAGATTTCTTAATCGCAGGGACATCTAAGGTATCTCCTCATGCAATTCAGCACTGTATTACGAATGTCACAGATGCAATATTTCACGATGAAACAGAATACATAGGGTGGGATTGCACTGATTGCTGGTCAAGAACACATAATACAGACAAATAAGAATAATTTGCCACATTCATTTGCAAAAAAAAACAAAGTGCTGGAGGAACTCAGCCGGTCAGGCAATGTTTGGGTTACCACCCTTCTTCAATCTCTTGCTTGTCATATCCATATATTTTGTCCATTCCTGTCAGAGGCTTCCTATTCTAACAATCATTTAACTCTGTTTCTTCTTCCACTGCCGCCACCTGGCCTTCTGAGTGAGTTTAGTTTAGTTTAGAGATACATAGCGGAAACAGGCCATTTGACCCCCGGTGGGTCCGTGCCAACCAGCGATCCTTGTACACTAGCACTATTCTCCACACTAGGGACAATTTACAATTTTTACCGAAGCCAATTTAGCCTACAAACCTGTACATCTTTGGAATGTGGCTGGAAGCCGGAGCACCTGGGCAAAATTCATGTGTTCACGGGGAGAACGTACAAACTCCGTACAGAGACTGCACCCGTAGTAAGGATCGAACCCGGGTCTCTGGCGCTGTAAGGCATCAACTCTACCCCTGCGCCACTGTGCCGCCAATGCTGCCAGCATTTTCTGCATTTCTTTCTGATTACCATCAGCTGCATTTTTTAAAACATCCATTAACTATCAGAATTGTTCATTGTTTTATTAATTAAATATTTTGCAACTATTTCTAAATGGCATTTTTGAGCTGTCAGAAGGGCTGCAGGGTGGTCTAGGCATAGTTTCCATTGCCCATGGCCTGGTCACTATTTACACTCACTGCCCCTCTCGAATGACCACAGCAACAAAGGCATGTCGGGAACACTGCATCCACCAGAGTTTATAGCAACCACCAGTGCCTTTGATGGGTGAGCACCTGATATAGGAATGGCCAAGCACAACATGACTCTTCAGAACTGAAGTAAATAAGGACAAAAGAAGTCCAGCTGACATCTCAAGTCTGCCCTGCCACTCATTGTGTGGCTCAGCTGGTAGAGCTGCTGCCACAGCACCAGAGACCCGAGTTTGATCCTGAACTCGCATGCTGACTGTTTGGAGTTTGCATGTTTTCCCTGTGGGGTTTCCTCCTGGTGCTTCAGTTTCCACCACATCCTAATTTGTGGGTAATTGGACTCTACAAATTGCCTCTCATGTTTAGGGAGTGCATGTGATCGTGGGTACCACAGAACTAGTGTGAATTTGTGATTGATGGTCAGCTTGGTCTCACTGCGAATCAAAGGGCTTGTTTCTTTGCTTTATCTTTAAATCAATCAATTTGGTCATGGCTGACTTACCCCTTGCCTCAACTTCTCCTCCGTGCCAATTCTCCATAACCCTCAGTTACCAGACCTTTCAAAAATGTATCGACATCCTCTTTAAATATCCAGTGATATCATTGCCTTCCAGGACTGAGAATTCCAGAGATTCACAGCCTCGAGACTCATGTTCATGAATGGAATATACCATCAAGAGAAGCAAAGTCCCAATGCTATTTTAAGAAATTAGTAACTAAGAAGAACAGAACCACCTCCAATTTTGCATTTGCTCGTTTTATCTTTTCAAGATACCAAAGCAATTGAGATGAAACTTTTGATTATAAATTAATGTTTTAATTCATTGAAGCCAGTTGTGTTTTTGGGCGATTGCCATGTGGTTTCTATGAGGGTTGTGATTGAAAAAATAAAACAGCTGCATGATTTGTTCTGATGTGTTCTTGATTTATCTGTTTAAAAAAAAAAACAGGGATCCAAGTTTTATTTTGCTCCAATTACTGCACTTGTGGGATGTGTTAGCTTGCCTTATTCAAATCATTGAGCTGGGTCTGGAACCTTTGATGGGGCTTGAATGGGACCTGTGAACAGAGTAAGATAAGCCCAGCGAACTCCACAGCTGGTGAAGAAAGAATGAAAAAGAAACACATGGAAGTAAAAATAGTCCCAGTGGTAATCCCAGGGTTTTGAACAATTTATTATTTTCAGTACAACAAAAGTTAGCATACTTTAACAACTGCTATAAATACATTTTTCTGCCGCTGTTTGCCGGTAATTAAATTTGTTTGGTAATTGGATCTTATTCTTTTGAAGCTGCAGCACAGCCTAAGGAGGCCTGGGATGGACTCAGTGACTGAAGGAATCTGAGAAGTTATTTTTACTCTTTATTACATGGAACTCAGTCTATCAAGATATCAGAGTAACTGAAAGGACTGCTGATAACATAAGGCACTAACGAGTAATTACCTGCTGGAACAGGCTAAGGCATATGTATGCAAGTAAAAGATCCTCAAACATAATTGTGATATATCCAGGCATTCCAGTGGCTATTTTGGTATATTCCAAGTTTACTGTTTAGATCAAGAGTGATAATGAATGTTTAACCACACTGTGCACCATCAATTATGACAATATATTGTTCCTGAAATATTGTCAAAATACATTCAGTTTATAAAGGTCCCCATACTTTCTTTCAGCTCTTTGGAGATGATAACAATTTTTAAGGTTGTACAATGAGAGTTTCCTCCTGCTGTTGATATCAGCGTGTGCTGTAGAATCCCTGAAGCTAAAGAATCAGCACACAGCAAGGCACATGGGTGAAAGTAGGTATTTAGAAAATGAAAGCAACAATTTCAATGTTTAGATTGAACAATAATGCCATAATACTAGCTTGAGAAATGGAATCAATGTTTAGAGCAACACAGTGGCACAGCTGGTAGAGCTCTGCTGTCTCAGAGCACCAGAGACCTGAGTTCGATCCTGAGCTTGGGTGTTGTCTGCGTGAAATGTGCAAATTTTTCCTGTGGTCATGATGGTTTCCTCTGGGTGCACCGGTTTCCTCCTACATCCCAAAGACGTGTGGGTTTCTAGGTGAATTGGCCTCTGTACTTTGCCCCTATTATGTAAGGACTTAAAGAGAAAGTGGAATACAGAATAAGTGTGAACAGTTGATCAATGCTGAATCTCTAAACTAAATCTCTAAACTAAACAGGGAAGGGAAGGGTGAGGGGTGTTAGATGGATAATAACAATGGAGAAAGGACAAATGCGAGTAAAAGGCACCAGAGTCGGAATGCCCGAACATCTATGCACTGATAAACTATTAAAATCATCATGCTCGTTGCAGTCTCACATCAAAAACTTTGCAGTTAATGCATTCACATCTACCCTATAATGTTTTATGTACTTAGTTTACTGTTATGCAGTGCCATTTAATAAGATTAAGTGTGCCAATCAATGGATTTGAAAGGCACAAAAGAGTTGTTTTGAAACCAAGGGAAGTTTTCCTTGCCATCCTAAAATGTAATAAAAATTGCAGATGATAGAAATCTGAAATAAAACAGAAAATATGAGAAATACTCAGCAGGCCAGGGAGCATCTGTGGAAAAGAAATTGTTTCCTTACTCCAACACTTTCTCCTTTTTTTGTAATCCAGCACCTGTGGTTCCTTGTTTCAACAGAGTCAACGTTTCAGGTCCAGAACCCTTCATCAAAGCTTTGTTTCTTTGTCAACTCTTTGGCTGAATTTTTGATGTAACAAATAGCATCTAGCTGATGTATCCAAATCAGGAGATATGCTCGATGTTACTGCTTGTGAACAGAAAGCTTGAGATGGATTTCCTTATTGGGAGGGTTTGATTGGATCTGGAATAAAATCCTATACTCAGGCTCGGGTTGGTTTTGTATTGGATGTGGGCTTGTGAGATTCGGGATAGTTTTTCAAATTTATATCTAAGCTCAATTTCTAAGGAGCTTGTATATTTTTTCAAATGTGAATGTGAAAGTTGACATTTATTTAGTCTAGTTTAGCTTAGAGATACAGCGTGGAACCAAGCCCTTCGGCCCACCGAGTCCGCGCCGATCAGCGATCACCTTGTACACTAGCACTATGATACATTTTGCAATTTACAGAAGCCAATTAACCTACAAACCAGCACGTATTTTGGAGTGTGAGAGGAAACTGGAGAACCCAATGAAAACGCATGCGGTCACAGGGAGAACGTCCAAACTCCGTACAGACGGCACCTGTAGTCAGGATCAAACCCGTGTCTCTCACGCTGTGAACTGTGTGAATTATTTTTTCTTATTTTCCCCCGACATGTGACGTTTCCTCTTTCCAAAGCATTGAAGCTAGGGAAAGTTAATGGAATCAAGGGATTATGGGGAAAAAGCAGGAAGTGGGTACTGACTTTGGATGATCATCTGTGATTATATTGAATGGCGGTGCTGGCTCAAAGGGCCGAAAGGCCTATTCCTGCACCTATTTTCTATGTTTCTATGTTTCCACTCATTTCTTAAACTTTTCAACTAAAGTTAACATGTATGAATTGAAGTTGAGTATTGGTGCAGATTCTGTCCCGAACCAAAATGCACACTGATACTATAAATATGTTATTTTCAACTAGTGGAAAGGGCCTTCTGCTTACGTGAGTATTTACAACAAGGGGCTGGTTGACAGCCTGTTATAGAGTCATAGAGTGATACATTGTGGAAACAGGCCCTTCGGCCCAACTTGCCCACACCGACCAACAATGTCCCAGCTACACTAGTCCCACCTGCCAGCATTTGGTCCATATCCCTCCAAACCTGTCCTATCCATATACCTATCTAACTGTTTCTTAAATGTTGGATAGTCCCTGCCTCAACTTCTTCCTCTGGCAGCTTGTTCCATACACCCACCACCCTTTATGTGATAAAGTTACCTCTAAGATTCCTTATATGATCTTATAAGATTCTATAAGATCTCTATAAGATTACCCCTCATCCTCCTGCACTCCAAGGAATAGAGTCCCAGCCAACTCAACCTGTCCCTATAGCTCAGACCTCTAGTCCTGGCAACATCCTCGTAAATCTTCTCTGTACCCTTCCCAGCATGACAACATCTATCCTATAACACAGTGCCCAGAACTGAACACAATACTCCAAATGTGGCCTCACCAACGTCTTATACAACTGCAACATGACCTTCCAACTTCTTTACTCAGCGTATACTCAATACTCATGTTCCTGTCGTTACTGTAAGAGGGAAAATAAGTCACTGAAATACGAATGTTCATGCAATCTCCTCAAATCATTATCCCAGATGCATCCAAGGACACGGATGATAGAAGAAAGATCATAGTTACCTTTTATCCCATTTTGAGTGAAGAACCTACATATCAGTTAAAACATTATGAATTTTGCTCTGAGTGCATTTTTGTGTTTTGCCTGATATATTAGAGGGACAATTAGATCAGCTATGATCGAATGGTGGAGCAGACTCAATGGCCCGAAAGGCCTAATTGTGCCTTATAGAAACAGAAACATAGAAAAATAGGTGCAGGAGTAGGCCATTCAGCCCTTTGAGCCAGCACTGCCATTCAATATGATCATGGCTGATCATCTAAAATCAGTATCCCATTCCTGCTTTTTCCCCATATCCCTTGATTCCTTTAGCCCTAAGAGCTAAATCTAACTCTCTCTTGAAAACATCCGGTGAACTGGCCTCCACTGCCTCCTGTGGCAGAGAAATCCAAAGATTCACAACTCTCCGGGTGAAGAAGTTCTTCCTCATCTCAGTCCTAAATGGCCTACCCCTTATTCTTAACTGTGACCCCTGGTTCTGGACTTCCCCATCATTGGAAACATTTTTCCTGCATCTGGCCTGTCCAATCCTTCATGAATTTTATACGTTTCTATAAGATCCCCTCTCATCTAAATTCCAGTGAATACAAGCCCAGTCGACCCATTCTTTCATCATATGTCAGTCCTGCCATCCCAGGAATTAACCTGGTGAACCTACGCTGCACTCCCTCAATAGCAATAATGTCCTTCTTCAAATTAGGAGAACAAAATTGCACACAATACTCCATGTGCGGTCTCACCAGAGCCCCGTACAACTGCAGTAGGACCTCCTTGCTCCTAAACTCAAATCCTCTCACAATGAAGGCCAACATGCCTTCTATCACTGTCAGCTTTCTTCACTGCCAGCTATACCTGCATGCTTACTTTCAGTGACTGATGTACAAGCACACCCAGGTCTCGTTGCACCTCCCCTTTTCCTAATCTGACATAATTCAGATAATATTCTGCCTTCCTGTTCTTGCCACCAAAGTGGATAACTCACATCTACCCACATTATACTGCATCTGCCATGCATCTGCCCACTCACACAACCTATCCAAGTCACCCTGCAGCCTCATAGCATCCTCTTCATGGCTCACACTGCCACTCAGCGTTATGTCATCCGCAAAATTGGAGATGTCACATTTAATTCCCTTATCTAAGTCGTTGATCTATATTGTAAGTAACTGGGGTCCCAGCACCAAGCCTTGTGGCACCCCACTAATCATTGCCTGCCATTCTCAAAATAACCCGTTAATTCCTACTCTTTGCTTTCTGTTTACAACCAGTTCTCTATCCATGTCAGTACCCTACCCCCAATACCATGTGCTCTAATTTTGCACACTAATCTCTTGTGTGGGATTTTGTCAAAGGCTTTTTGAAAATCCAGATACACCACATCCACTGGCTCTCCGTTATCCATTCTACTTTTTACATCCTCAAAAAATTCCAAAAGATTAGTCAAGCATGATTTCCCCTTCATAAATCCATGCTGACTTTGACTGATCCCGTCACTGCTTTCCAAATGTGCTGCTATAACAGCTTTCTTATTCGACTCGAGCACTACTGATGTGAGGCTAACTGGTCTATAATTTCCCGTTTTCTCTCTCCCTCTTTTCTTAAAAAGTGGGGTTACATTGGCTACATTGGTTACATTGGCTATCCAGAGTCGAGAGAACATTGGAAAATGATCACTAATGCATGATTTCTAGAGCCACCTCCTTGAGTACTCTGGGATGCAAACCATCAGGCCCTGGGGATTTATCTGCCTTCAGTTCCAAGTTTACCCAACACCATTTCCTGACTAATGTGGATTCCTTTCACTTCCTCCCTCCCACTAGATCCTCGGTCCCCTAGTATTTCTGGGAGATTGTTTGTGTCTTCCTTAGTGAAGATAGAACCAAAGTACTCGTTTAACTGTTCTGTCATTACCTTGTTTCACATTATAAATTCACCTGTCTCTGATCGTAAGGAACCTACATTTGGCTTCACTAATCTTCTCCTTTTTACATATCTAAAGAAGCTTTTAGAATCAGTTTTTATATTCCTCGCAAGCTTTCTTTCATGCTCTTTTTTCCCCCCTCTTAATTAACCCCTTTGTCCTCCTCTGTTTAATTTTATATTTCTCCTAGTCCTCCGGTTTGCTGCTTCCTCTGACCAATTTATATGCCTCTTCCTTGAATTTAACACTATCCTTGATTTCCCTCATCAGCCACGGTTGAGCCGTCTTTCCCGTTTTATTTTTTCGCCAAACAGGGATGAACAATTTTTGGAGTTCATCCACGCAGGCTTTAAAACTTTGCCATTGTATCTCTACCGTCAACCCTTTAAGTATAATTTGCTTGTCTATCCTAGCCAATTCCCATCTCATACCTTCAAAGTCTCCTTTCTTTAAGTTCAGGACCCTAGTTTCTGAATGAACCATGTCACTCTGCAAAATTCCACCATAACTGTTGCCCAAGGAGCTCTGCACAACAAGACCACTAACTAATCCTTCCTCATTACACAATACCCAGTCTTGGATGGCCTGCCCTCGAGTCGGTTCTTCTACATATTGGTTTAAAAAACCATCCTGTATACATTCTATGAAATCCTCCTCAGCGTTGCTACCAATTTGGTTGGCCAATCTATATGTAGATTAAAGTCACCCATGATAACTGTACAAGCTAAGTGTACAAAAGGTTCTAGATCAACTAAGAATGTGGGCTAAGGAACCTCAGGTGGAATTTAACTCTGACAAGTATGAGGTGATGCATTTTGGTAAGTCAAACCAGGGCAGAACTTACACAGTAAATGGCAGGGCACTGGAGAGTGATGTCGAGTAAAGATCTAGGGGACCAGGTACACAGTTTACTGAAAGTGGTGACACATGTAGAGAGAGTAGTGAAGAAGGTGTCTGGCACGTTTGCCTTCATTCATAAGCATATTGAGTAGAGGAGTTGGAATGTCATGCCACAGTTGTACAAGACTTTGGTGAAACCATATTTGGAGTATTGTGTGCAGTTCTATTCACCCTGCTTTAGGAAGGGTGTCATTAAGCTGCAAAGGGTGCTGAAAAGACTCACCATGATGCTATCAAGACTTGAGTTGCTAGAAAATAATTGTGTAACTGTGCATAGGTTTGGGAATTGTGTGCAAGCAGGCTTGGGCATGCAAGTCTTGGATTTTGGCAGCTCATATCTTCTGCATTGGTGTTTGATGCTATAATTGAACTCTACGAGTCCAGTGTGATGTAGGATTTTCTTCAATCAGTTTTGCACGTCAATCTACTTGCTGAAACAAAGCCAAATCACACTTGTTTCTGTGCTCAATCATTCCTTGAGAGTGAGAATTATCCCTTCTCACTCTTCATATTTGTTGAAATTCTAAATTGGGAAAAGTCATCAATGTGGGGGATTAATGTGTTACTGGCAGCAAAAGACTGCATTTGTGCACTTTTTGGTAAAATAGAAATACAAATATGAAATCTATATTTTGCAATATATTCAAGCCTAGAATATATTGTGGAGTTTAGTTGGTGCTTATAAGTGTTAATTTAATGTCCGCAATTAGAAGCAAACAAAACACCCTGATTCTCTTATTTTCTTGCAGCCAACTCCAAGTTTGCCTCAGGTTTGATGGCTTTTGCCCCTTTGAGACAGAAGGCTATCTGTCCAAATCTCACTCCAGAGGAGATGTGCTGTTACTACACAATATGTTTAGTCAAATGTATATTATTGTGCATTTACAATCTAAGAACCTCGAGTATCAGACACAAACTTTAGGGGGTCTCTGTGTTCCTCTGAGGTTTCATTGCATTGAGGTGTTAGGGCAGTAATCAACCAGAACCAGAACCGTACACTGCACGTTATTTCCTCATAGAAGATGAACTCACAGGGGCTTATGCATGACACAGGACGGAATGGGAAGGAAAAGGATTGAGGCTACCTGAAGTGATAAAGTCAATGAATGCATTGATCGATTATATATTTAGGATGTTTGAATGATTCTGAAGATTAATCATTGGTTCAAAATCGAACGCAGGAGAACTAAACAATAGTGCACAGATTATTGAATATAAACCATACAGCTGTAAAAGTGGGGATGGGTGCAAGATGGTAGTTCTGACATAATCTAGTTGTAATGGAGCTTAGGCATTTAAAATAAAGCACCAGAATTCTTCAACTCCAATGGAGAAAGAATGGAGTTCTTCATGGAGTTTGCTGTCTGTTCGGAGTTTTTACGTTTTCCCTGTGACCATGTGGGTTTACTCCGGGTGCTCTGGATTCCTCCCACACTCCAAAGATGTACAGGTTTGTAGGTTAATTGGCTGCTGTAAATTGTCCCTAGTGTGTAGGATAATGCTAGTGTACGGGGCAATCGCAGGTCGGCGTGGTCTCGGCCGGCCGAAGGGCCTGTTTCCGCACTGTATCTCCAAAGTCTAAATCTCTGGAGAACATGGATTGGTGATATTTTGGGTCGAGATCCTTCTTCAGAACAAGGATCTGAAACCGACATCTACAATTTCTTGTTTCTACAACCATCCACTTGAACAAATCCCACTTTTGTACTCCGCCATCAGTATCCCTCTATTCTCCCACTCATTTACTCACCAGCGACAATTTACAGTAACCAACTTATCAAATTCAATCTCAATTATTAAATGTATAAAATACACTTTCTGGATCTTTGACCTGAACATCAACTCTGTTTCTCTTTCTATTGATATTGCCAGACTTGTTGAGTGTTTCCAGCACTTTCTGTTTTCATTACCTACGTGGTAAACCCTCTCATAGCAACTTACGAAGAAGTGCCTTGATCCAAAACGTCACCTATATATGTTCTCCAGAGATAGACGCAAAATGCTGGAGTAACTCAGTTGGTCAGACAGCATCTCTGGAGATAAGGAATAGGTGACGTTTTGGGTCGAGACACCTTCTTCGGACTCCAGAGAAGCTGTCTGACCTGCTGAGTTACTCCAGCACTTGTCCGAGGACAAAGGTCTTTTACGAATGCCAGACCAGTGTTCTCTTGTGGCTTGGAGAATTTTGCCCATGTGATATCAAAACAAGTATTGTATGCCACTAGACATCACTCTGCCTGTCTGGCAACCTCTGTGCATTAGCGCATGATGTACGTAGAAATGCTGCTGAAGCTTTGGCCAGAGATATTTTGCTTCAGCAATAGCTTTTAAGCATAAAAGTTTGGCAGTTGTACAGAGCCCTTGGTGAGACTGCACCTGGACTATTGTGTGCAAATTTGGTCTCCTAATTTGAGGAAAGACGTTATTGCTATTGAGGGAGTGCAGCGTAGGTTCACCAGGTTAATTCCTGGGATGGCGGGACTGACATATGATGAAAGAATGGGTTGACTGGGCTTGTATTCACTGGAATTTAGATGGATGAGAGGGGATCTGAGAGAAACATATAAAATTCTTAAAGGATTGGACATGCTGGACGCAAGAAAAATGTTCCCGATGTTGGGGAGTCCAGAACCAGTGGTCACAGTTTAAGAATAAGGGGTTGGCCATTTAGGACTGAGATGAGGAAAAACTTTTTCACCCAGAGTTGTGAATCTGTGGAATTCTCTGCCACAGAAGGTAGCGGAGGCCAATTCACTGAATGTTTTCAAGAGACAGTTAGATTTTGCTCTTAGAGCTAAAGGAATCAAGGGATATGGGGAAAAAGCAGGAACAGGGTACTGATTTTAGATGATTTGCCATGATCATATTGAATGGCGGTTCTGGCTCGAAGGGCCGAATGGCCTACTCCTGCACCTTTTTTAAATGTTTCTATCTCAGTGACTTTACCGCACAACCTAAGATGCTGCTGCACTGCAATACAGATTGATTGCTGCACTGTCAGAAGTCGTATATCTGAGGACAACTTTAAACTGAAGGTCTATCTGGTTTGTCACTTTTTATAAGATCATGGAGCACTATTCGAAGACTTCCTCTCTTTTGTCCTAATCAATCACCATCTCGAAAGTGAATTATTTCAACACCTTCACCTGCTGCCTGCATTCATTCCCACAGCGGTCAGCTGTCAAACACTTTGAAATGTCATCAGTTGCCATCACTGAACTGAATGTTCTCAACACTGCAACTTGCTTTCTGCATGGGGAAAGTGACCAGCTGTATAACAATTTTAAAATGTCTTGAAAATCTGAAAATATTATTTTCTAAAATAATTTTCTAAATGGAATTTAGAAATGTGTGGCACAGGAACAAGAATCAAGGGATATGGGGAGAAGTTGGGCGCAGGTTACTGATTGTGGATGATGAGCCATGATCACAATGAATGGCGGTGCTGGCTAGAAGGGCCAAATGGCCTCCTCCTGCACCTATTTTCTATGTTTCTATTCGGCCCACAACGTCCATGCTGAGCATAGATAGCCCCGTGAGGTTGTTAGACATAAGAATTTACAGCACGGAACAGGCCCTTCGGCCCATATTGTCATGCTGCCATGATAAACTAATCTCATCTGCGGGCACATAATCCACATGCCTCCATTCGCTGTTTAGTTTAGTTTAGTTTGTGAATTTAGTTCTAAATTACCCTCCCTCATGAGCGTTGCTTTCCAAATTCGTCTGTTAAACAAGGCATCGAGGTCTGGTGGAAAACGAAAGCTGGCTTGCAAAGGAGGCTGGCTGGCTGTCTGCAATCTTGTTGACACAACATGAAAGCACTCCCTCGTCTGGCAGCAAGTGGTGACCGACGGAAAAAAAAAAAAGAAGGTAGAATGCTTGCTTCACCCACCCAAGTCCACCATGAGGACCAACGTCAGTCAGTCAATGCATATGTGAAAGAGAGGTAGAGGGAGGGAGCCACAATCTGTTACTGCAGCTGCAGCCTGAACTCCACATTCAAAAAACCTTCACCATTTCCATCCAGTCTCACGTCAGCAGACCAGCTCTAAAGCCAAAACTAAACAAACACACACAATTTATTTCACAGCAGGTACTGTCCTCTTCCAATACTTTTAAGCGCTTGGGCTCGTTTTCTTTCGGGGAGGGGAGAGAGAGAGAGAGAGAGAAATTAATGTAAAGGAAAAACAAAATCAGGAGGACGATGGAGAGAGAGAGAGAGAAGGAGGGAGAGAGGGAAGGAGGGAGGGAGGGGAGGGAAGCCGAGGAGGAGATCCGGCGTTTAAAGATAATGTCAACCTTTTGATGCCTTTTCCGTTGCTGGCCGAGTTTCGGCGACAAGGAGGGAATTTTTTTTTTTCAGTTCAGCAATTTGATCCCGAAGGTCGCCGATGATGGAAATAATATAGTACGTCATTAATATGGCGCCAAAAGCATGTGTGTTGTGAGGCGAACGGGGAGGCGTCGGCGTCGGTGGCAGTTGGGGAGGGGGGGGGAGAGAGAGAGTGTGAAAGAAGGCGAGGAAACGACAGGGTGTCCTTCTCTCTGCAAAAGTTACCGCGAAGGCGGGGTCCCCCCGGGCTGCGATGTTTAATGTGCACGGGTCATGATTAAAATTGCAAAAGGGATTTTCCAAAAATAAATAGATTGGAGGAGGGGGGGTCCCGTCTGACTGTGCAGAGTGAGTGAGAGAGAGAGAGGGCGGTGTGTGTTTGGCTGCTGCTGCTGCTGCTGTTTAGTGTTGCCAGGCGCCGGCCGTGGAACGTGGAACGTGGAACGTGACGCGGACAGAATAGAACGGCCCGGGATCCGGGCCCGGGCAGCGGTTCATGGGAAGCAACCTGGCAGGCGTGCAAACGCTCGCAACGCCAGCAGCGCCAGCAACGCTCACAACCTCGCCCTCCTGGTAACTGGCAGCTACCAGTTCCATGTTTGCACTTGCAGGGAGATGTTCACCGCGGTGCCTCCGGATAAATTAATGCATCCTCCTCTTCTCTGCGTTAAATTCAAGAGGAGCAAAAATAAGATAAAAATTGCGGCGGAGGGGGGCACCGAACATGTGTACAGCATGTTGTTTCGGGAGGGGTGACTAGGGAGGCGAGGGCAGGACACCAGCCCAACAACACATGTTGCTTGAGATAACAGCATTGAGGGGAAAATAAGGTGTATTCGCAGTGGGACTTTAGCATGTAAGTGATCGCGCGTTGAAGCAACGCTCTTTTGTTTATATAAAATGTTTACTATTTTGGCTATCAAATGTCAGTTTCCTCGGTTTGTGCGCAAAACCAGCGCGGCTGAAACTTTCTTCATTGCGGATTGCGGTTATTATTGTGTTTATATAGCGTATCATTTATTACTCCCTCGGTTAAAAAAAAAAATCCAACAGTGTTAGAAATTATGAATGGGTTTTCTTTTTCGAATTTATCGTAGTTTGTGACTTGGTATTTTTAAGGGGGGGGGGAGAAACCGCACGCACTTCAGGAATGCTCACTGCAAACACAGCTGCTGGTATTCACGACACAGAAACAGCATGAAAATTGAGGCAACATTAGTTCTGGTAGGATGAACCTTTCTATCTGGAGGCCAAATGCATCCCCGCTTATTGCACTGTGCATTGGAAAGGCTATTGGAGGTTATCGTTGACAAACAATAGCGTTAGGGCTAAAGGCTGATTTCATAATGACTGCAGCTTTTCCACGTTTTGTGTTTTTTTTTTTAATGCTGAGTTGACTGAATATATTTCGAACCGCTGTGTCAAAATTTCAGAGAAAAAATGTTTTGCTTGATAAACTTCCTGATTAACTTTTGCTGTTCATTCTCTTTGGTTTGGTGAGGTAATTGTATTGTTCCAAAAAGTCTGCCGTTTCATTGTATATGTAGAAATAAAGAACTGCAGATGCTGATTGATACACGATAGGACATAAAGTGCTGGAGTAAGTCAACGGGTTAGGCAGCATCCCAGGAGACTATGGGCAGACGACGTTTCGGATTGAGGCCTTCAGACTAAAAAGTCTGAATAAGACTTAAAAAGTCTGAAGAAGGGTCTCGACCTGAAACGTCACCTCGTTATGTTCTCCAGAGATGCTGCCTGACCCGCTGAGTTACTCCAGCACTTTCTGTCTCGGTTGTTTCAATGTACTGATAACAAAACTGGGTAGGAGTTGACAGTATCTTGGATGTGTTGTAGTGTCGTACTTCTCATCAGAGACAGTGTTGCTAACTGAATAACTGGCACAGAGTAGCTCATTCACTGGGGGCTGGACTTTAAACAAAAACCCTCTTAATATGTGCTATAATAAAATACTGGAAAAGAAATTGCTGTTTGCCAGAGCAAATATTTTATATATGGACTACTGAGCACACAAATTCATTGACTGATACTTGTGCAGCAAGTTGCCTGTGTAGGTTAACTAGAGTTGTTTGAAACTTGCTCCTGTACCTTTTTCTATTATGTAATTGATCTAATAGTATTTTTAATTTGAAAAAGTTCAGACTTTATCTTTTGTGAAGAAGTAGAAGGGAAACGCTCATTTGGAAATAAATACTGTTGTAAAATTTAAGAGTCTGAAGCAGGGTCTTGTCCCGAAAAGTCACCTATCCATTTTCTCCAGAGAGGTTGCCTCACCTGCTGAGATATTCCACGACTTGTGTCCTTTTGTGTATCTTAACTTCATTTTGATATTGGTTTATGTATGGAGTTCAGTGAAAAGTTTTGCTTGTGTGCTACCAGTTAAATCAGATAAATCAGATAATAAATCGATTTGTACCAGCATCTGCAGTTATTTTCTTATAAATCAGATAATACTATACATGAATACAATCAAGCTAAAAACAACCACAACAGGCATGGTGGCATAACATAGTGTTGCTGCCTTACAATTCCAGGGACCTGGGTTTGATGCTGTGGTTTCCCCACTCACTCCAAAAACCATACAGGTTTGTAGGTTAATTGAATTTGGTACATCTGTAATTTGTCCCTAGTTGTACATGATAGTGTCAGTGTGTGGGGATCGTTGGTTGGTGTGGACAGAGTGGGCCTGTTTCCACGCTGAATCTCGAAACTAAAAACAAAACAGAAAAATACTAAAGTGCAGAATATAGTTTTCAGCATTGTCGTGTCACAGTTCCAGAGAAAATGTATAAAGTCTACAATGAGGTAGGTTAGAGGATTGGAAATATACCCTAGTTTGAGAGAACCATTCAGAAGTCTGATAGCAGAGGGGAAGAAGTTCTTGAGTTTAGTGGAATGTGCCTTCAAGCTTTTGTGTCTTTTGCTGAATGGGGGCAGGGTGAAGAGGGAATGACCAGGTCATTTACTATGTTTGCTGCCCTCATGAGGCAGTGTGAGATGCAGGTGGAGTCTAGTCTGTGCGATGGAGTGGGCTTCATCCACAACTTTCTACAGTTTCTTGCAGTTATGGATAGAGCAGTTCCCAAATCTAGCTGTGATGCCACCCAATCGCAGGGTATGATTTCTACCATGCATCTGTAGAAGTTGGTAAGAGTCGTTGGAGACAAACCAAATTTCTTTTGTCTCCTGAGGAGGTAGAGGTGTTGCTGTTCTTTTTTTGTCCTTAACTTCAATGTGGTTGGTCCAGGAAAGATTGTTGGAAATATGTACGCCAAGAAACTTGAAGTCCTGAATCCCTTCCCCTTTGGCACTATTGATGCTGGCTGATTGGGGCTCATACTCTACCATGCTTCCTGAAGTCAATAACTGGTTTCCTTCTTGACACCATTTTACTAAGCTAACTCCTTTGTTTCTCGTCATTGTTTAAGATCCGGTCCACCACAGTGGTGTCATCTTGTAGATAGTGTTAGGCCGAATTTGGCTGCACAGGCATGAGTGTATACGGAGTAAATTAGGGGATTGAGAACATGCTGTTGAGGGCACTGGTGCTGAGAATTATTGTGGAAGAAGTATTGTGCTCAATGAGTGTGGTCCATGGATAAGAAAGCCAAGGATTCAATGGTAGAGGGGATTGTTGACTCCTAGGTTCAGGAGTTTGAATACGAGTTTGGTGGTTTTGAAGTCGGCGCTTTAGCCAATAAATAGGAGTTTGACTTGAGGGTCCTTGTTATCAAGTTGTCCCAGAGATCAGTGTAAGACCAGGCAGATTGCGTCTTTTGTGAATGTTGCGATGGTAAACGAACTGCCGTGGGTGAAGGCTTTATGGGAGGCTGGAGTTAATGTGCAGCATCACCAGTCACTCGATGCACTTCATGATTGTGGATATCAGAGCCTCTGGCTGAAGTTATTAAGGCACTCTACCTTGCATTTCTTTGGCACTGGGATGATAGTGGTCTTCTTAAAGTAGATGACCATAAAGGAGTAATGCAAGGTTAAACCTGTCTGTGAATACTCCTGCAAGCTGATCCGCACAGATCTGGTGGATGTGGCGGAAACTCCTCCGGGCCAGTTGCTCTCCGTGGATTTACTTACTCTCAGGAAAGCTGATCTTGCATCTACTGCAGTGACTGCAGATGCAGGTGCACCTGAGGCTGATTGGTGACGTCCTTCCATTGACCTTCTGTTCAAAGTCAGCATTGAGTTCATCAGGAAGGGACACGTTGTTGCCAGTGATAAGTACTGAGCCCGACTTCACTTTGCAGTCCATTATATCATGCAAGCCGTGCCACAGTGGACGGGTTGTCCATGTCTTGGTTGTCCAGCTTGGTACGGATTCCCTCCGTGGCATCCTTGATGGATTAGTGAAGATCATAAATAGATTTTGTGCACGGTTTGGAATTTATTTGACTTGAACGCTGCAGACCTGGACTTCACCTGGGAGTGGAATTCACAATTCATCCATGGCTTCCGGTTGGGGAACACATATTGCCTTCTTTGGTATGCATTCCCTTGAACACTTGGTCTATTTTCTTCTGATGCTGCTCTGCCGTTTTCTGTTTGTTTTAGCAACTTTCATTTTCTGTGGTGGTGGTGTGAGTTGTGATTGAGTTGGAACTTGGAACTTAGCAGGAATTGCAATGCAACATTAGTTGATATACTGTACCTACCGTTTATACTTTGAATTATACTCCAAAATATGAAATATATTATTTGTGTGGGCAGTTGATTTTTGTGCGGCTTGTAGAAACTTTTATCAATTGATGTATATTTCGGCCATGATTAATCTGTCATCTACACCAGTTGCAATGAAATTCCTTGTTTGCGTGAAGCTCTTATTGTAAATACCATATATCGTAATGATAGATACAGCAATAAATACAACGACAAGTACAGAAGAGAATGGTGTGAAGATTATAGTGCAATCTAAAGTCATGCAAATACAGTAAAGTAGTGCAAATTGTGGAATAAATGAATGATGTAGAGTTGTGTACATGCCTCCATCTCGGGAAGGGGGAGTGAAAGAGGTAGACACAAAAAGCTGGAGTAACTCGGCGGGTCAGGCAACATCTTTGGAGTAAAGGAACAGTTGACATTTCGGGTCGAGACCCTTCAGACTGAGAGTCGGGGGAAAGGGAAACGAGAGAAAAGATGGTGATATAGAACAAATGAATGAAAGATATTCAAAAAGTAAAGCAGGAGGAATGACAGCGGGGGTGTAGCGAGAGAGGATGTTGCAGAACTCTCGTTGGAGAGGAGGAGACCTTCAAAGTGGGCATACCTTGAGGGGATTTCGCAGTGGAGCAGACAAATGTGCAGGAAGGAACTGCAGGTGCTGGTTTAAACCGAAGAGCCACAAAAAAGAGGTGATTGGTTCAGGAGTCTGTTACAGATAGGGGTGGTTCTTAACTCTGGATGTCCTTGCTTTCAAGCTTTTGTATCTTCTTCCAGAAGGTAGAAAAGAAAAGGGCATTGAGCAGTCATATGATTGTTAATATAATTTTCATGGAAAATTATAATGGTTCTGATTTGTGATTTGTGTCTTACTTAACATATGCTATAAAACTGTATATTACACTAACAACCTTACCTGGGCTTAGTGGAATAATGATGTTTTAGTTTGATGAATACCATTGAATGCTTCTCAGTTTTGTCATGTGAAACAAGCATATACCTTTTCTTTGACACTGGATTTGAATGATAAGGTGACTTTGATTAGATGGCCTACTTATCAAGCGGATCATACTTTCTCTATGATTGGGGCATACTGGGCAAGTTTTTAACTCTTGAATTATCTGCTGCTGTGAACTCTCCGAACACCTCTGTCCTTACCTTGCATTGCTTACTTTTATATTGCTGAGTCAAATTGTGCTTTCATGGACTTTTCTGATAACTTGACAATTCTATACTCTCCACTTTAATGTTCCAGTATCTTGAATGTTTTTAAATATTCTAAAACATCAAGCAGAGACTTTGCATTGAAGTACTTCAGCTTATGATTAAAGCCTTGCACAGTCAACAACTTTGTTAATATATTATTGGCAGATTTATTTTAGACACTGGTACTCACTACAGTTAGTAAAAATGATTATTCAGTTATTTTTACCAACAGAATCTCTCAGCACATGAGGATTGGAGGTTGATTATTAGTTTTCAGTTGAAACCTTGGAAGTACGTTTTGTTTTTTAATTTTGTGACTGATCATGCATACACTTTACACCTGTGGTTAATTATGTGGCTTTGAGCAAGGGGCGTGCTCTCTTAAAAAGTAACAGGTTCCAATGTTATTTTTCCATAAGATAAGGAAGCTGTCACTTGTTTGATTTGTGCCACCTCAGTCATTTCTGTGCAGAATTCAAGGTCAGTTCAAACACCGGCTTGTCTTCTGCCACAAAAATCGCGTATAGAATTTAACCCCATGGTGCTGGATTTGGCACAGGTTTTTTTCCTAGGCACTGCCTGTAGACTTGTGGTGAAAAGACCCATGTTACATTAGTAAGCTGTCGATCATTTAATTAGCTGACATCACTGAAGTACTGGAGGCAACTGGGTTTACATTTGCCATTGTCTCTCAGTTATAGGGCTCTTGTTTTAGGGTTCTCTTGAAGCTTGATTCTATTGCTGTCCTGGGATGCTTTTATTTAAGTGGGCATTTTAGGTTTTAAGTGGGTTCTATTTTGGAGCTGTCAAAGTTGCATTAATTATATAATTAGTGTACCTACGGGAGACATGTTACTAAATGTGTTAATTGCAGGTTAATTATTTTAGCCTGGTTCATGGAATTGCTACAGGGTAGGAGATTTGCCCCATCGAGTCTAAATACGAGCAGATTTTACCAGCGATAATAATATGGAAACGGGGCCTTCGGCCACTGAGTCCATGCCAACCTTTGATCACCCGTTATGCACCTACTGCCAACACACTCGGGGCAATTTGCAGAGGTCAATACCTTACAAATCCGCATGCCTTTGGATAGTGGGAGGAAACTGGAGGACCCAAAGGAAACCAATGCAGTCACCGGGAGAATGAGCAAACTCCACGCAATCAGCACCTGAGCACGGGATTGAACCCACGTCTCTGGTGCTCTGAGGAGCAGCTCTGCCAGCAACGCCACTGTGCTGCATTTGAAATAAAACTGCAGATATGGAAACCTGCAATAAAAAGAGAAAATGCTGGGAACACTCATTAAGTCAGGCATTATCTGTGGAGAGGGAAATGGTATTAGTTTGGGTTAGATCCCTCTTTCTCTTTCCACAGATGCTGCCTGACCTGAGTGTTACAGCATATTCTCTTTTTATTTCTTGTTAGAGCAATCCATTCGTTCTCATTACTCTTTGTTAATTTGCAAATTATATTCCCTTGTGTGAGTATTCACTTGCCTCTTAAAAACCTTGAGTGACTGTTTCTACCACCCATACAGACAGTGAGTTGCAGCTTACAATGGCTCTGTACAACAAGAAGCACCTTCGTTCAACCTTCTTTGTCTTGTACACATTGTTTCACTTTAATATTACCTGCGTTTTGGAACAATCTGCTAATTGGACAGCTTTTCTGTTTTCCCTATTTAGACCTGTCATGATTTTGACCTTCTCTGTCAAGTCTCCTCCGTTGCTCTGAGGAGCCACTCCATTATCTGTATGTACGTTCAAATCTTAAATTTGGTAATTCTGTAAATTATAAAGTATTTTAGGTGAGGTTTAGTTTATAGACAATAGATAATAGGAGTAGGCCATTTGGCCCTTCGAGCCAGCACCGCCATTCAATGTGATCATGGCTGATCATTCGCAATCAGTACCCCGTTCCTGCCTTCTCCCCATACCCCCTGACTCCGCTATCCTTAAGAGCTCTATTTAGCTATCTCTTGAATGCATTCAGAGAATTGGCCTCCACTGCCTTCTGAGGCAGAGAATTCCACAGATTCACAACTCTCTAGTTTAGAGATACAGCATGGAAACAGGCTCTGAAGCCACGCCGACCAATAATCGACCGTACACTCGTTCTTTGTAATTCCAGTTTTGCATTAGCCAATTAACCTACAAACATGCATATCTTTGGAATGTGGGAGGAACTGGAGCGCCCAGAGAAAACCCGCGTCGTCACAGGGAGAACGTACAAACTCCGTTCCAACAGCACCTGCAGTCAGGATCGAACTCGGGTCTCTGGCACTGTAAGGCAGCAACTCTACTGCTGCGCCATTGTGCCGCCTTTTATTTAGCACCATTTTACTTTCCGGTTTCTTTGTTAATAGTTTGATGTTTTGCAAATCTCATAAAGCTTCTGGTTTAGAACGGTACCACCGTTTTTTTAAATTCTAAGTGTTTGAAATATGAAAGAAATGGTCCTGAGTAGATGATATTGTATTAACCACACAACTTTGTTATTGTCGGCGTTGGTAAGTTGAGCCGAAGGGCCTGCTTCCGTGCTGTATGACTATGATAACAGCTTTGTCTAGATGTTGTCGCTAATGGTTGTTAATGCTGTCTTTCCAAGTGGAAGTGTTTATATTATGTGAAGAAGCCGTGCTGTTTAAATTGCTCCATTCAGTTGAGAGGAATTGGGCAGGTGCTTGTGAATTGTACTGTGTTTTACATTTTGAAAAAAAAAATCACTTAATTTTCAAATACAACAGGTGTACCTCCTGTGTCTGTCTCTTTTGTTGATTTTCATTCAATGAATTTCCTGAGCAGCAGTGCCTGAAGCTGTTGTGTTCACGCAGAATAACGGATAGGATATTATTTCATTTTCTTCGCTGGTTAGTGGAGTTTGTTGCTGGAGTGTTTGATCCCAATTGAGAAGCTGGAGTCAGTGGTGCCTGGGCTAAAAGAATTGCAATATTCACAAATCATCTTGGATCACTTAGTTGGTATGAGGAGCGAGTTTGGCTGAGGAAGAACAGCAGCATGCAAATTTCTGAGCAGGCTTAAAGGGGGTATTCTTAGAGGCTGTTTCTGAAGCTGGAGAATCGACAATTTAGGCATCCCCTTGGAATAAGGGGGTTGTCATTTGGGACTGAGATGAGGAGAAATCTCTTAAGGCAGTAGAATGCAAGTTTTCTGAATTCTCAATATCTGACAGCAGTGGAAGGTCTCGTTGAATATATTGAAGCTGGGAATGATAACCGTTTGGAGTCTAAGGATGTCAGCAGATGGGACTGGAAGGCAATGCATAATCAGCCTGATCTTGTAGAGAGGTTAGAGCGAGCGGAATGGGCTTTTTAGTTTCATTGTTCAACATTTTTGAACACTGGAAATGGACTGAAGAGTAGACTTTGTGGGTCACTCCATCCTCCGCTTTGGTATTTTGTTTTGAGTACAGCTAGCCATGCCTTTTGATTAGTTGTGTAGAAAGAACTGCAGGTGCTGGTTTAAATCGAAGATAGACACAAAATGATGGTGTAACTCAGCGGGATAGGTGGCATCTCTGTTGAGCATTCTGTGTCTATAATGTACTTTCCTTGTGGAAAGTGCTCCCTCATGTTGCTTTTGTCACGGCCTCGGTTGTCCAGGTGAGTGTGTGTGAGTGTGAGTGTGTGCACTGCACCAGTGACGGCGGTGCACCAGTGTGTGCACCAGTGATGGCTGTGCACCAGTGATGGCTGTGCACCAGTGATGGCTGTGCACCAGTGATGGCTGCGCCAGTGATGGCTGCGCCAGTGTGTGCGCCAGTGTGTGCGCCAGTGTGTGCGCGCCAGTGTGTGCACCAGTGATGGCTGTGCACCAGTGTGTGCACCAGTGATGGCGGTGCACCAGTGATGGCGGTGCACCAGTGTGTGCGCACCAGTGATGGCGGTGCACCAGTGTGTGCACCAGTGTGGGCGGTGCACCAGTGATGGCGGTGCACCAGTGATGGCGGTGCACCAGTGATGGCGGTGCACCAGTGTGTGCACCACCAGTGGTGGTGAGATGTACCGCTTTAGAAACCGGTCACGTCCTTGCCTCCTCATCTACTTGTGGATTAACAAACTGTCTCAGTGTTGGAGGTGATTTGTGGCATCACTACTGATATCTAATTGGGGAAAAATTACTGTACTTGGCAGTTTAATATCCTGGAAATACCTGTTGGATGCATTACAAATTGAGCATATGATGTCAGCTGCGAAAGTGGTAGCAATGAAAGTTGTTGGAATATAGTTCATGAAAGTTGGCTCAAAAGTATAAAAACACAAGCATTTTGTCATTAAGAGGAAGTTTGAGTTTGGTCTCAATATAAACTATTAGTTAAATTTCTTCATGTGCTTCTGGAATTGTATTTTTTTAAATTTCCCTTCTCATTTGTTGTCAGCTCTTTATGAAACCTGAGCCAAGAATCTGAACCATGTCTGAACCATGTAATAAGTTTAACCTCATTTTGTGGCTGCAGCCATAGTTGTTACAGTTACATTTCTGATTTTAAGGCTGTGCACGTGTGATAGCGGTGTTCAAGAAGGTGTCCAGATGAGGCACATCTTAATAGTTCAAGTGCAGTTAAATGACACCAATTAGTGGAAAACTATTGGATGAGGATATCCAGAATCTCAGAGTTGAGATAGTTGATGAATCACAAACAAAATATTTCTTTCGATGTTTTACCATTTTTATACGATAACAAATAAGCCAAGCAGTTTAAGTCATTGCTTCGAAAAAAAGGCACCACAAATGACATAGAGATCTGACACCACCATGTACAGTTTGAGTCCCATGCATTCATTAACCCATTTGCTTATGTTTTTTTTCTTTTGGATTACTTTCATCTAACAAAACAACAAACCCATTGTGCCATAATTTTTGGGTGTGATTGTGCATCATTTGGCATTGCTATTAATTTTTAAAAATCAGTAACTATGTCTTCAAATTGTCATGACTGGGCTTCTTAAGACTTGAATTAAACTTCATGGGTCTGTTCTGGTGGTGTAGTACTGGCTGGAAAATGAGGGAGCGTCACCTAGCTCCTCACTCACTGTTGTAGTGAGTGCTGCTGCTGAGCGATCCCAGCTCAGAAATACATTTACATTTATCTTTTTATATGGCCAGAGTCATTCACGGCTTATAACTGTGACAGCAATAATTTTTAGTAGAAGGAAATTGTGAGAGAGTCTCTCTTACTTCCAATGCATGTCAGTCCAGCAATATTAAGTACTGTGTGTAAATCATTTTGTGCACAGTCAAGGATCTATGATAACTTTGGATGGCCTGTGAGAAGTTTTAGTTAGTGATGCTATTAAATTTAAAGTATTAATCGGGGATGAGGGTGCAGTGTGATAGGGGAAGCACTCAAGATCTGCTGAGCATAGAGTGGGTAGTCTTGCACTGTCCAAGTATGTACACAATAGATCTGTGTGATCTACAGCTGGATGCTGAGCATGTCCCTCAGCTTATCAATACAAATGTCATATCAGTTTGGAAGCTGCCAGTATTACTGACTGGTATAAGTAACAACAATAAACTGATACCAATATTAACCGAAGTAAAAGTTGACAATCTTAGCGATGTGCTGATATCTCATTCAGCCTCAGACGGTTTTAGGCAAGGGACGGAGTGGATGAGCAACGAATGGAATTATTACAGGTTATGAAGGTGATGAGTTCATCAGTCTTCCCAGTATTAGCGCACATATCAGATGCTAGAGATGAAGTTGATAATTTAGTGACAGTGGAGGAAGGAAGTGGTAGTGAAGAGATTTGGGCATCAGCAAGCAACATTCAAGCTGGTTTGCTATTGGTGAATGAGAAGCAGTTACCAGAAAACAGTGGACTCATTTTGGTTGAGAGGGTTTTTATGTCTTCCTACGCTGCTTGCCAGTTTGAAAACCTGTGGTGAGGGAGTAGAATTTTCCAGTGTTGGTCAGGATTGGCTGTTTTGTCTTTCAGAAGTTGCAAGAACAGTTGGCAAGCTGAGAGCACAAGAACTCAATGGCTTTTTATGGATGCATTTTCTAGATTGACTGCATTCACTGTATTTCAAATGTAAATATTTATATAAACTTTGGCTAGACTGTTCTTTTGGTATAGGTTCCCTTCAGCAGTGTAAATAAACAAGCATATGAAGATTGATATAAATCGCAAATTCATTCAACTTAAATGTAGACTTCTAATTCTTATGTTCTGTGAAAGATTTGGCAAGAGTTAACCAAAAACTATTTTTGTTCACTGGATTTGAATGGAGATCTCGTTGAGAATATATTGAATCTTTTGTATTTGATCCTTTGTATAATGAAGGCATGATTTGGGGAAATGTTACATTGCACTGCACAAACTAATTAAGGCATGTAGGCTTGTGATGTTAAACACACCTATTGAAGAAGACACAAAGTGTTGGGGTATCTCAGTGGGTTAGGCAGCATCCTGGAGAACATGGATAGGGGTGACCCTTCCTTCAGACTTACTGCAGTGGGGGAGAAAGCTCGAGGAGAGGCATGATAAAGTGTGGCAGGCAGTAGGTGAGCACAGGCAAGGATGCTTTTTAATGAGCAGATGGACAAAGGCAAGAGACAAAAAGTTTGAAGAGTTGCAAATTATAAAGCCAGTGGAAGGAATGTCCTAGAAGAAATAACGTCAGAGAATTTGTGGATAAGGATGATGTCTGTAGCACACATTTGATGTAAAGAGGTGGAAGAGCCAGATTTGATCATTGGTCCAGGCTGATCTTCGCTAGCATCATCCTTATTCCATGGTATTTAGAAACATAGAAACATAGAAAATAGCTGCAGGAGGAGGCCATTCGGCCCTTCGAGCCAGCACCGCCATTCATTGTGATCATGGCTGATCCACAATCAGTAACCCGTGCCTGCCTTCTCCCCATATCCCTTGATTCCACTAGCCCCTAGAGCTCTATCTAACTCTCTCTTAAATCCATCCAGTGATTTGGCCTCCACTGCCCTCTGTGGCAGAGAATTCCACAAATTCACAACTCTGGGTGGAAAAGTTCCTTCTCACCTCAGTTTTAAATGGCCTCCCTTTTATTCTAAGACTGTGGCCCCTGGTTCTGGACTCCCCCAACATTGGGAACATTTTTCCTGCATCTAGCTTGCCCAGTCCTTTTATAATTTTATATGTCTCTATAAGATCCCCTCTCATCCTTCTAAGCTCCAGTGAATGCTCACATCCTCATATGACAGTCCCGCCATCCCAGGGATCAATCTCGTGAACCTACGCTGCACTGCCTCAAATACAAGGATGTCCTTCCTCAAATTAGGAGCTAGAAACTGTACACAATACTCCAGATGTGGTCTTTTTTTTTGGCCAGGGAAGGTCTCCCATTGTTGATCAGAATAGAGACTGTTGCTAGTGAGATAAGGATGATGTCTGTAGCACACATTTGATGTAAAGAGGTGGAAGAGCCAGGTTTAGAGGGGTATGGGCCAAACGCAGACAAGTGGGGCTGGTGTAGATGGGACAGGTTGGTCGTTTTTGGTAAGTTTGGCCAAAGGGCCTGTTTCCACATTCTATGACTGACTCTAATGCTTGTTCAAACATCAGTTGATAGATTACAAGATCTAGAAGATCCTTTTATTATTCCTGCAAATTGAGGATCAGAAAGTCGCAGGGGGGGATTTTCTGACATTAGAATTGCATTTTTGAAATATAAAGTATTCTATGTCTTAAGGGCTCAGAAGGTGCAGTAGGAATGTGAAGCATTTTTTTCCACCATCCATACCTCTACCCATATCAGGGATATTATTTCTGTCAAAAGAATTGTTGACAGACAAAACATGTATTTTGTTCCACCAGGCTCTCAATGATAATCAATCATTGATGCCATTAATCCATCAATCTTTTTATTCTTCCCGCATTCTCAATCTGGTTTTGAGAGCAGAATTGCATAGATTTCTTTCCACCCAGTGGTTCTGCTACAACGCGATGTTGGTAAGGAACCTCGTGTTATAGAAAATTCTGTTATCAAGGCTGTTGTGTCAATCGTGGAAAGGAGTTTCGGGGCTAGAGAGTTTCAGACACTCAATAACAGTTATTGTTCCTGCAGGATCTTCAAAAAAATTCAAAACGAGAAGTTAATTTTTTTGTACTTGCGAACTAAAAATACCCAAGGCTGTCGGTTATATTGTTTAATGGAGTTGCATTGCACAAGTTTCAATAAAAGTGATCAGTTGTCAATGGCTATGTGATTAAAGTAGCAGCTGTGTTCTCAATAGACAATGGTGCCAGGGCAACAACCTCTCCCTCAATGTCAGCAAGATGAAGGGCTAAGTTATTGACCTTGGGAAGCAAGGTGGATTAAATGCCCCAATCGGCTTCAGTAGCGCTGAAGTGTAAAGGGTTGAAAACTTCAAGTTTCTTGGTGTTAATATTACCAATGATCTGTCATGGACTAGCCATATTGATACGAAAGCCTAGGAGGCTTTCGCCTGGAGCCTGGCGCAGCGGTAGAGTTGCTGCCTTACAGCGAATGCAGCGCCGGAGACTCGGGTTCGATCCTGACTACGGGTGCTGTACTGTACGGAGTTTGTACGTTCTCCCCGTGACCTGCGTGGGTTTTCTCCGAGATCTTCGGTTTCCTCCCACACTTCAAAGACGTACAGGTTTGTAGGTTAATTGGCTGGGCAAATGTAAAAATTGTCCCTAGTGGGTGTAGGATAGTGTTAATGTGCGGGGATCGCTGGGCGGTGCGGACCCGGTGGGCCGAAGGGCCTGTTTCTGCGCTGTATCTCTAAATCTAAAAATCTAAATAAAAAAATCTAAGGAGACTGAGGAAATTGGACATGTCTTCATTGACTCTTACAAACTTCTAAAGATGCACCATTGAAAGCATACT
The DNA here is from genome assembly GCF_053455715.1 of Rhinoraja longicauda. Classification (NCBI taxonomy): domain Eukaryota; kingdom Metazoa; phylum Chordata; class Chondrichthyes; order Rajiformes; family Arhynchobatidae; genus Rhinoraja; species Rhinoraja longicauda. The sequence continues at coordinate 109,586,501 of NC_135953.1, forward strand.
GTTGGGTTGCATCACAGCTTGGTTTGGAAACAGCTCCCTCTAAGATTGCAAGAAATTGCTGAGAGTTGTAGATGTGAACCAGCTATCATGCAGACAAGACTCCCTGCCATTGACTCAATCTGCACTTCACGCTGTCTCAAAGCAGCCAACATATTCAAAGACTGAAATGTGACCTATTCCTTTTCTCCAGAGATGCTGCCTGACCTGCTGAGTTACTCCAGCTTTTTATGTCTATCTTTACTTTAAACTAGCATCTGCAGTTCCTCTCTACATATAATCAAAGACTTGGTCATTCCTCCTCCGTCCTGCTCCCATCAGGTAAACGTACAGAGACTTGAAAGCATACATCACCGGACTCACGGGCAGCTTCTTCCCCACTGTTATTAGGCTTCCGAATGGTCCTTCTGTAAGCTAGGGTACTGTCCTATTAACCTCTACCCCATTGTGGACATTGGACTTTGTCAATGGAATTGTTGCCCTACAATGCTGAGAACTATATTCTGCACTGTGTATTTTCCCCTTTGCTCTACCCATTGTACTTGAGTTTGACATGCTTTGTGTTTATGTATAGCATCATCTGACCTGATTGGCAACAAAGCTTTTCACTGTACATGTGACATGTGACAGAAATAAACCTAAACTGAATATCGTGGGGATGTTACATGGAAGTAGTTTTCTTTCTTCTCTGCAAACTGTAAATCAAAGACAGCTTTTCTCTGCTTGTTAATTTCCAAAATTAACATTTAAGTGGCTCTCTAGATCCTGATCGAAATTGCATCATAGACAATTTGGCATGTGTTGTGCGAACAGTGTTCTCTATTTCATCACTCACGATATATATCCAATTCCTGTTATGGAACCTTGTTTTGTAGTTTTATCGATACAGTGTGGAAATGGGCCCTTTGGCCTGCCGAGTCCGCACTGACCAGCAATCACTCATTCACTTGTTCTGTCCTACACACAAGTGGCAATTTACAGAAGCCAATTAACCTACAAACATACACGTCTATGGAGTGTGGGAGGAAACCACAACACCGGGAGAAAACCCATGCAGTCACAGGGAAAACGTATAAACTCCGTACAGACATCGCCTGTGGTCGAACCAGTGTCGCTGGCATTGTAAGGCAGCAACTGTGCCACCATGCGTTATAGTAGAATTACCTATATTTAATAATGTTTGATTATAAATCAGCCTTTTTGCCATAAGCACAAGAGAACCAAGTCACTTGAGATATCAGGCAGTGAAAAGATGCTGGCTTCTGCTATCTAGATTGCCCTAACTTGATTCACTGGGACAAAAGGAATATTGAAGTTTGCTGCTATGGATCAGAGAACAATTATGACTGAAGCCAATTGACGTGGACCATTAACTGACAGTTGTTCACTAAATTGCATCTTACCTTTCCCCAAGTGGAGTTTGTTTTGAAGTTGATTGCCAAATCATTTGCTTAGCATCCCTCAAGTGGAAAGCATGGAGATTAATAATCGCTTTGTGAAATGGTAATCTTCCTTTCCAAAGCATAACTGAGAAGTTGCAAAGAAGGCATTTCCTGGAAGATTTCATTTAAGTGTGTTTGCAGTGTGATTTGATAATTGTTTTATTTGGGTTGAGAGTTAATGAGCACTGAGTAAGCATTTGGGTTGTGATACTCTTCAGATTTTATGGGATTCACGTTGTCTGTGGCTAGGACTGATAGATCGATAATATCATGGTGAAATATTCCCTAACTCTCCCTTTATCGAGTCCCCATCATCCTCCAACAAATGCTTTTTGGAATTTTGCTCTTGTTGCCTTCTGATGATTGCCGTTTTACCAAACTGATAGCTCTGATGCTGAGTGCAGCACAATGCAAAAGTTATTAATTTTTCAAAGGAAATGTGTTTGCAGGGGATTAATGTACAACCTTGGCACAATGCACAGATTAAATGCCCTGAGCTAAGTGTTTGGACTGGTAGAGTTGGCAGGAGAGAAGGAAATATCTAGAGGAGACGGGGCTGTGACTGCAGTTTATTTATCTGCCTGCCCAATGCTAGATTCAGTTGAGAATAAATGATGGCAACACTCATTGATCAGCCAGAGAGGGACTACAATTTTAATGTTCATTCAAGTTGTGTGAAGGTCAGCGGACTTGCTTGTTGTGTTGGTATGTAATGGGAATTTTTCATTTGAACAGTGAAAAGGGCCATGTCCCACCAGTTTACTTAACATCAAGCTCCGTAAGCAGTACAGTTCTGGAGAAACCACAAGCCCAGGCAAAGTCGTTGACCATTGGCTCCAGGAAAACGTAGAAAATTCACCTTGCAGTCAGTGAAAAATGGTCCCTCCAGAGGTCTATTGTTGTCAGCAGCTGTCTGGGATGTATCCACTTGTCAGAATGTTTGTTTTGCTCCTAGTTAGAACTGTGTGAAATGGGGAATGCCAGATTCTGAGGGAATGTTCGGCATGTTGCCATTGACAGCTTGACTTGTGGCTGCTGGAATCTGAATTACAACTATTGCAGATTTCTTAGATGTGCACTGATTTATTGCGTTTTAAAAGTGATTCAGCATATATTTTTATAGTGGACAGTAATGTTGCATCTCTGCCACGTGGATTTGCAGTGTGTAGCATGCTCCAAATGAAATTGCCAACAACATAGCATATAACACATACCGTGAATCATTAATCTGTTGAACCACAGGTGAACATGCAGCAATTTTTGATTTTGTTTGAAAAAAGTTCGGGGCATCATACTTTCTGATGGATAATTTATTCATTTGTCTGTGGTAGCAAATTGCTATCTAGGTTTTGGAGCCAAGTTACACCCTCTATCTTATTTGATCAGAGGGGGGACCTCATTGAAACTTACCGAATAGTGAAAGGCCTGGATATAGTGGATGTGGAGAGAATATTTCCACTCGTGGGAGAGTCTAGGACCAGAGGCCATAGCCTCGGAATAAAAGTACGCACCTTTAGAAAGGAGATAGGGAGGAAATTCTATAGTCAGAGGGTGATGAATCTCTGGAATTCATTGCCACAGAAGGCTGTGGAGGCCAAGTCAATGGATATTTTTAAGGCATTATTGAGAGAGTCTTGATTAGTACGGGTGTCACGAGCTAGGGGGAGAAAGCAAGTGCAAAAACTAGTTGAAGTAAAGTTAAATAGTGAATTAAAAAGTACACCCTTGTCCTCAAAAGGAGAGGAAAAAAAACAGGTTCCCATTTCTATTCCACATTTTCTTTTTGGCCTTCAGAAGTCTTCTCGCTGTAAGCTTTAAGGGTATGGAGTTTGCTCCCAATGACGCAAGGACATGATTTACTGCCCTCCTCACTGACACACACATGCCCACAGGCTCTGATTTGGTCCATTTTCCAGACCACTGCCCTTCACAGGAGATCTGTGCTCATGTAATGGACAGCACTGGGGCTCCCCATGCACTCAGACGGAAGGATCCTCGGAACTGAGATGTGCGGAGTCCGAATCAGGAAACATGACATGGGAACTAACTACAAATTTGTTCAAAAAAACTCAGAAGGAGAGACGAGCCTTTTGAAAGAAAGAGGTAAAAAATAGAATACACTAGACCGTGGACCCGTAGGGCCCAAACCTCTCCTGCATCGGTGCAGCCCCCCTCCTCCCCAAAAGGTGCTCCAATTTCTTCCCAAATGCCAAAGATATGCAAACTGGTATTTTGGCCACTATTAGTGAAATGTTATGTTCTCACCATCTGGGCATTTTAACCCAATTTTATATCTAACCTGTATAAAGCACTTTGTTGCAAAGAATCACATTTCAGGCCATGTGATTATACCACAGTCATAATCAAAAAACAAAAATCTGCCCAAAAAGGTTGGCTAAGTTACCAGTTTATTACACTAATTAACTGTCAGTTCTTTAGTGTATACTAGGCCCAAACCTCTCCAACATTGGTGTAGCACCCTCTCCCCTCCCCTCCCCTCCCTCCCCCTCTTAAAGTTTACTCTTAAAGCTTTCTAAGTCTGGGATCTCATTCTTCAAAAAAGCTATTGAATTGAAGACTTAAAATCTGGTCAAAAAGGTTATCTTTAGGAGTTGAGTATAGGAGCAAAGAGGTCCTTCTGCAGTTGTAAAGGGTCCTGGTGAGACCACACCTGGAGTATTGTGTGTAGTTTTGATCTCCTAATTTGAGGGAGTACAGCTTAGGTTCGCGAGGTTAATTCCCGGGATGACGGGATTGTCATATGATGAAAGAATGGAGCGACTGGGCCTTTATTCACTGGAATTTAGAAGGAGGAGAGGGATCTTATAGAAACATTTTAAATTATTTAGGGATCGGACACGCTAGATGCAGGAAACATGTTCCCGATGTTTGGGGAGTCCAGAACCAGGGGCCACAGATTAAGAATAAGGGGGAGGCCGTTTAGAACTGAGATGAGGAAAAACTTTTTCACACAGAGAGTTGTGAATTTGTGGAATTCTCTGCCGCAGAAGGCAGTGGAGGCCGATTCACTGGATGCATTCAAAAGAGAGTTAGATAGAGCTCTTAAGGCTAGCGGAATCAAGGGGTATGGGGAGAAGGCAGGAATGGGGTACTAATTGTGGATGATCAGCCATGATCGTATGGAATGGCGGTGCTGGCTCAAAGGGCCGAATGGCCTACTCCTACACCTATTGTCCAAGTAAGTGATCGAAATGCCGTGTACATGGATTTGGTCGTCACCTAAAATAAAAATAGAATATGCTGGAAATGCTCGGCCGGTCAGACTGTATCTAAAGGAAGAAAAACTGTCAGATGTGACCAGACCTGATGAGTATTTTTAACAATTTCTCTTTTTATTTTAGGTTTTCAGTATCTACAGTTTTTTTGTTGATTTACATATTTTATCTTGCTGGCCAAGTATGGTAACTTTCCTATCTCTTTTTAAGTGAAGTGATTCTGTACTCATTTTCCACTTATAAACCTCTTGCTTTAAACCACCAACTTTTAAAATCTGATATATGCTCTTTGATTGTTATTGTTTGTTGATGCCGGAACCTATTGCTTAATATAATATTTATGATGGTGCTTGTTCTATTCTGCGCCTTCTCGTATGTTGTAGCATGGAACAACCGCATGGCATCCAACTAGTTCTTTACAGAGTAACTGGATCACCTTTTCCTTTTAGTCCTGCCCTGGTACTTTATAATTCAAGTAGCTTGTTTGTGACTATAATGCAGACTTGCTGAATAGTTGGCAACCATTTTCACACCATAAATCCCAAAGTGTTATTCCCCCTCCCACAGCCACCCACCTATTCACTGGTAGGGGTTGTCAGATTTTCTCTGAGCAAAATGTTGCTTGAAGTAATGGGTAGGTGGAACCTCACGTGTGTTTAAAGTCCTCAAATGATATCCTTTTGGATCCAGTCTCATTTTAAATCACAGTTACGCTTAAGTGATTCATTTCACCAAGGGACATGGGTTGTTTGAGGTTTAATTGCAGAGTTGTGTGCTTTTAGACTGGGGTATGATACAGGGCAACATGATATTTGGCGGTAACATTAGTGTTGTGCGTGTTCCGTGAGTGGGATATGTTGGGTGGGCGTAATGGACTAATTTTCTTATGCTCCTAATTTTTAATGAGACATAGTAAAACTAAATCTGAATTCTGATGTTCAGCCAGCTGTTCTTGACAGTTTCATTACATTAATATAATTTTTTTAATGCGCAGTCAAAAATAATCTGATTATTGAAAATGTGTAATTGTGTGTCGGTACCATAGTCACATTGTTCGGGTTTTATTAGTGCTTTTTAGATTAAGGACAGGAGTGAAGCATCCTGATTATAAGTAACACCCTTTTCTTGGAGACACAAGGAATTGCAGATTTTTAGAATTTGTTTTTAGATTTTAGATTCTACAGCGCGGAAACAGGCCCTTTCGGCCCACCAAGTCCGCGCCGCCCAGTGATCCCCGCACATTAACACTATCCTACACAAACCAGGGACAATTTTTACATTTACCCAGTCAATTAACCTACAAACCTGCACGTCTTTGGAGTGTGGGAGGAAACCGAAGATCTCGGAGAAAACCCACGCAGGTCACGGGGAGAACGTACAAACTCCATACAGATGGCGCCCGTAGTCAGGATCGAACCTGAGTCTCCAGCGCTGCATTCGCTGTAAGGCAGCAACTCTACCGCTGCGCCACCGTGCCGCCCCAAATGGTGGACTCTTGAGCAAAACGCAGTGCTGGAGAATTCAGCGGGCCAGGCAGCAACTCTGGAGGGAATGACTAAATGACGTTTTGCGTCAGGGCCCTCTTCATGTTGAAAGATTCTGACCCAAAATGTTGCTTCGTGAGTGCATAGACGATTTACAAGGACTTGCCAGTTCAGCAAGATAAAGTCTAGTAAAGTTTGATCTCTAATTAAAGACGGTAAAGTCTGATTTTAAATTATAAGATATTTTTGAAATGTTCTTCTAAGTTAACGTGCAAGTTGAATTAATATCAGGAGGCCAAATGACAGGTTAGCTTACATTAGAAAAGAATTGGAATGCAGGTGAAGATGGTGGTGCAATGTTTTCATAGGTTCTTGGTGAAATCACACCTGGGTGCAGATATGTCCTGCTTAGCACGAACACGTAGAGCTGCTTTGATTATAGTGCTCTTGGCATGTAGTCCAAATATTCACAGCTACTTTTTTATTAAAATGATATCCACCTGTAGTGTGCATCATGTGCCTTGTGAGGACCTTCTCTCCAGTTGTGCCTCTACAATGATCTCATCTCTGGGCAGCATGGTGTGGAGGCAGCAGCCATGGCAAGGTGCAGGGGCTGCCTGGGGGTTGGGGTGGGGGCATTGAGCTTAGTGGTGCAGCTCAGTGCTGAGATATTGGGTTAGGGGGCTGCACTATAAATTTACATGGCCAGACCACCCTGATCCTGTGGTCTTATCATCTGCTGGATGTGACGGGAAGGCCATGGTCATAGTCATACAGCACAGAACCAGGCCCTTCGGCCCATGTCGACCAACATGTCCCATCTTTACGAGTCCCACCAGCCTGGCCCATATCCCTATAAACCTTTCCTATCCATGTACCTGTCCAAAGGTCTTTTAAATGGTGCTGTAGTATCTGCCTCAACTACCTCCTTTGGCAGATAGGCACACAGTGCTGGAGGAACTAAGCAGATCAGACAGCATCTCTAGAGAAAACTAGAGTGGGTGATGTTTTGGGTCGGCACCCTTCAGTCTGAAGGGTCCCAACCCAAAGTGTCACCCATCCTTTTTCCCAGAGATGCTGCCTGACCTGCTGACTTGCTCCAGCACTTTGTGTCTATCTTTGGTATAAACCAGCATCTGCAGTTCTTTGTTTCAACCTCCTCTGGCAGCTTGTTCCATATACCCACCATCTGTACGGAAAGGTTGCTCCTCGGGTTCCCATTAAATCTTTCCCCCCTCAACTTACACCCATGTAAGTTCTGGTTATTGATTCACCTACTCTTGTGCATTCACCTGATCTATTCCCCTTATGATCGGAAACACCTTTGTAATATCACCCCTCCTCTTCCTGCACTACATCTGTGGGCAGCATGGTCCTAGCCTGCCCAGTCTCTCCCTCTAGCTCAGGCCGTCAAGTCCTGGCAGGTCGTCTGTGCACCCTACCTTCCGTGCTGGCCCCACCACCCCTAGCTTCCATCACACCTGACAGGGTGGGCTCTGAGCAGTTTGTCCACTTTCGGCTCGGGTGCGGCAAATCCCCCAAGCAGAAGCTGCACCCACCTTGCTGACCAAGGTGTATTCCCTGGCCCCACGTCGCAATGCTGAGAGGCCGCATCAGCTGCCCCAGCCTGCACAGAAAGACTCTGCTGTTCTTTCCACACTTGGCAAGTGCTGCGGCAGTCATCTTCTTGTTTATGGTACAGAGGCGGCACAGTGGTGCGGTGGTAGAGTTGCTGCCTTACAGCACTTGCTGCGCCGGAAATCCGGGTTCAATCCCAACAAGGGATGCTGTCTGTGCGGAATGTGTACGTTCTCCCCGTGTCCGCGTGGTTTCCTCCCACACTCAAGTCGTACAGGTTTGTAGGTTAATTTGGTTGGTGTATATGTAAATTGTCCCTTGTGTGTGTAGGATAGTGTTAATGTGTGGGGATCGCTGGTCGGCGCGGATTCGAAGGGTCCGAAGGGCCTGTTTCTGCGCTCTATCTCTAAAGTAAACTAAACTGAAAAGAAGCATTGCAGGTAACTTCTTCACTGCCGATTCCACCAGCAAATTTTGTTACTGGGGAATGTATCCTAAGCACCTAATGAGGTACCAGAAAACCGTGGAGAATTTGGTTTTCTTAATCTGATTCCTGCAATAGCAGTAATTAAGTTGACTAGGCATTTCGTCCCTTGGATTCAGAAGAATGAAAAACAGTCCCACTAAAAGGTTACATTTTCAATGAGCTGAATGAGTTAGAGACGAGGATGATTTTCTCTTGACGCGGGACTCTGGGAGTGACTGTGGCAGATCTGGAGTAAGGGTTAGACATAGAGGTGTCCTTCACTCAGTCATAAGTAACGTAGAACCATAGAAATGGACAGCACAGAAGCAGACACTTCTAGCCCACGTCTTCCATGCTGACTGCGATGCCTCTGATGCTCATCCCATTTGCCTGTATTCCTCTGCGCATTTCCTATCCAAATGCCTAACTAAATGGCCTTTTAAATGTTGAAGTCATACCTGTCATCATCACTGCCTCTGGTGGGGCTTGTTCCAAATAACCACCACCCTCTGTATGGGGAAACTTAACCCTCGGATATCCTTTACATTTGTCCCCTCTCGCCTTCAACCTGCGCCTTCCAGTTTTAGACTTCCTTGCCTCGGGGAAAAAGGTTTCTGAGCATCTATGCATTCAGCCACATTTATGCTGTAGTTCCTAGCAAAGAGTTTTGGATTCTCTCCCTTGAGTTCCTTGGAGGCTCCTTCACTAAATGTTTATGGCAGAGATCGACAGATAAATCAAGATTTATGGGGTCAGTAAAGAAATGGAGTTAATGGAAGGTCTTTTTTAAGACCTTTGTGTGACCTTTTTAAAAGCAGAGAATAGAAGAGTGGGTATAGCCAGTGCCTCCTTTATCTTGTGTTAATGCTGCCACAGAGTTAATTGTGGTTTGTTTCTTCATGATGCTAATACATAACCTTTCATTTTGAAATGGAGGCAATTGGTGTGTCTATATGTGACTATATTTTAAAATGTTCTTATCTGTAGACTGTTAGCAAAAAACATGTATATGGATCTTGAAGCTGTTTTTCTTTGCGTGAATTATCTAGCCTAGCTCAACTTTCCATGTACCCTTTATTACTTTTTAAAGCAACTGTTCAGTTTTACTTTAATCCTGGATTGTCTATAGACTGCAGTTTTACAAGTTCCAATTGCCCTCTGTGCAAATACATTTTGTTAAAACACCACTTCAATTTTTATGATGGCATTAAGGTTTTGTGCTTTTTCCAACCAGTGGAAGCACTCCATCAATTGTTAGCTTTTGAAATCATGGCACCTTTGTAAAATTATCCCTGCCCTGATTTGTTAAATTAACTTTACAAACGTCTTTTAATTGCACACTCTGCCGATATCTTTGTGGATTCGCACATTCCTGCTGCTTTTACAGTTTTCCTATGGAGTGTGTGTTAAATTATGTGTGAAAGATTAAGCAAAATAAATAACGGCCCCAAAAGACGTCATTCGAGTCATTTAAGGCCTATTTATCCAGGCATTTGATAAATACAATGAATGATGCCTTCATCATTCATTTGGGCAGTGACTTTCAGACCTACTGTTCATTAGAACGAACAAAAGTATTTTGTGTAATTTTCTTACCTTTATAATGATGTTGTTGAGTTATTGACCTCTTTACCAGGGGATTTAGGATCTTTCTGTTAGCCCTGTCTAAGTCTTGATTAAATATACCCTTAGCTGCCTGTCTTCTGAAGGAAACAACTCTGTTTAGTCCACCAGTTGCATAAAGAAGCTATTGTACGTCACCTATCTTTCCCTTTCTGAATGATGTGATGTCATTAATTGAGTCAAGGAGTGTGTCTGAGGGCTGTGAAGGGAATATGAAGCTGGCGGAATTGCATATACCTAAAGAAGTGTGACCTAGAGATATTGATATTCTGAACAATCTGCGCAAAAGATGCAAACAAACCATTTATAAACATGCCTTTAAATGAACAGACCCCATGATTGAGCCAAGCACTGTATGAAGCATCTGTCGAAGGTGGCAGGAATGCATGGTGCCTTACAATAGGAGCGAGTATTGAAAATTTATAGATATCAAAGGATTGTCTGAATTGCTTCCATATTTTTGAAGAATGAATAACAACTGGGTTAGAAGTGTATTTGGTAATAGGCTCTGGATATGGCAGACCTGAACATAATAAGGCAAATAATGAGGTGTTCTTGCAAGAGTCTCTCTCTAGAATTAGCCAGTCGGGTACAGTGGTCAACACATTTCTTTCCATCCAATAAGAAATACCTTTAATATTTGCTGCCCAATAGTAGAACTGAAAGTTTGGCAGTCCAAGGCCTCCCTGCTGATGAGGTCTCTGTAGTATAGCTTTGCGTATACGTGGATTCTTTTTATTCCAAATAAAGGAAGAAAGCTTTCTATCCAGATTCTTTATTAACGAGAGAAAACATAACAAGTCTTAACTCCCTAAAAGAGCAGTGTGAAGGAGATCTGGGTATGACAATTTCAGACTCCATCTGGTCAAAGATGATTGGGGGTATATACACATCTTCGATATGCATGAAGCATACTGTTATGCAGTTTAAGATTTTTCACCGACTGCACTGGACCAAAGCTAAGTTAGCCCAATTCACACCCAATATAGACTCCATGTGTGACCGCTGCAGGCAGAACCAAGCCACTTTAATTCATATGTTTTGGGGTTGTCCAAAGTTATCTAATTTCTGGCAATTAATGTTTGATATGCTCTCCCAAACTACTAATGAATCATTAGAACCATCAGCTCCCCTTGCTTTATTCGGTGTGGTAACACAAAATCTTGCATTAAATAATAATAAACTAAATCTTTTGTCTTTTGCCATGCTGGTGGCCAGACGACAAATCTTGATCAGATGGAAAGATTGTAACCCTCCAACATTAGGGATATGTTGTGTTTTATTAAATTGGAGAAGATTAGGTATACTGTTAGGGAATCAGCTGACAAGTTTACATTGATATGGCAACCTTTTCTTAGTTGTGTTGATGCTTTAGGCTCTGATAATTTTATGGTTGAGTAGAGTCTTTGATATGTGTGTATGTAATTAAGAGTGGAATTGAAGTATTGGAATGGTCCCTGATATCATCATCATATCATCATATATATACAGCCGGAAACAGGCCTTTTCGGCCCACCAAGTCCGTGCCGCCCAGCGATCCCCGTACATTAACACTATCCTACACCCACTAGGGACAATTTAAAAAAAAAACATTTACCCAGCCAATTAACCTACATACCTGTACGTCTTTGGAGTGTGGGAGGAAACCGAAGATCTCGGAGAAAACCCACGCAGGTCACGGGGAGAATGTACAAACTCCTTACAGTGCAGCACCCGTAGTCAGGATCGAACCTGAGTCTCCGGCGCTGCATTCGCTGTAAAGCAGCAACTCTACCGCTGCGCTACCGTGATATGTCTTAACATTCTGATTTTTCTGCTTCCCTCTTCTCTGTTTTTCTGCGTGTTAGTGCCCTAGATAATATGGTGTACTGCTTTAAACCTCTAACAATTTATCTTTTTGTTTAAATTATTTTTATTTATTATTATTATTTTTTTGTTAATTAAAATTTTAATTTTTTTTTTAACTTTGCCTTTTTTTATGCTTATGTTTATGTTTACTTATTTACTTATTTTCCTTGCATATCTTAAGTTGTATACACTCTGAATGGTATTGTGGGTGGGGGGATATCTATAAGCACTAATGTGTTCATGCATTGAATTGTCAAAGCTGTATTAATAAAAAAATCAGAAATAAACTTTGTTAAAAAAAAAAAGAAGCAATTGTATTCCTGGTAGCATCTGTAAAATTTCCTTTCCGGCCTCAGGGCCTTGTTCCTTCTGAACTGACTGGTATATGTAAATATCACCATAAAAGTGATCATAGTAACCTTGCAAATAGTCCACCTATAATTTATTTCTTTGTTTTAAAAATCATGAAGATATATACCTATCTACAGACATTTCCTTTTAAGTATTTCCTTTTACCATATGAAAATGATTATTTATTTTTCTGTTTGTATTTACTCAAAACCCAATATTGCTTTCAGTGATCTGCTTCAAAATCAAAATGGGTCTGGGGTGGTGCAAAGACTTTGCAAAGTGTATATGTTCTGTGAAAGTTATCTTCTTTCTCACAATGTTTTTCACAATGAACACCTTGTTGACATAACCTGGGTCAGTGTAAGAAACCTTATGCTAACTGAGTGTAGTTATGTGGTTGACATTTGTACTTGTGTAATGTCACACAATGACACATCCATTGTGTATTACAAGTTGATTACACAGTTTCTTCCTGATATGTTTCAAAGGTTTCTTATTGTCACATGTTCCAATTAAGGTACAGTGATATGCGAATTACCATACCATACAGCCATATGGAAAAAAAGCAACAAGACACACAACTACATAAAAGTTAACGTAAACATCCACCACAATGGATTCCCCACATTCCCCACTGTGATGAAATGCCATAAAGTCCAATGTTCTATTCTCCAGTAGTCGGGGCGATCAAAGCTCCCTCAGCCGGCGGACGAAGCCCTCACATCGGGGCAATCGAAACTCCCGCGTTGGGGCGGTCAAAACTCCCATGGCTTGGAGTTCATGAAGTCGTCTCTGACCAGAGACCGCAGGCTCTGTGATGTTAAGTCCGCAAGCACCGACGGTTGGAGCTCCGACGTCGACCCCTGGCAAAGGGATCGAGCTCCGCGATGATAGGTCCGCAGGCGACCGTGGTGGAGCTCTCAAAATCGGTCTCCAGCAAAGGCCACCAACACCTCAATGTCAGGCCGCAGTGCGAGATACGATACAGAAAAAAATCACATCTCTGTCGAGGTAAGAGATTAGAAAAAGATACCCCCAACCCCACCCCCCACATAAAGCAAGCTAAAGAACACTAAAACATACGTTTAACACATGCTATTAAAACACAAAGAAGGAAAGGACAAACAGACTGTTGGCGAGGCAGCCATTGCTGGCTCCACCGGCACTGAGGCATATGTTGCCTCATTTCTGCGTTTTTGACTTTTCCTTTCAAATGTCAGTGGTGGTTCTAACCTTTAAATTGACAGGCATATGCAAATGCATGGGTTTACTTTTACTAAGGTTGACCTAGTGATTGAGAATTATACTGAAACTATTCAAATCTAAAAACGTAGTCTGCTGTTGACGTTCCTAAAGTCTTTGCATTTCCACATCCGTTTGGTTTTTAGATATCTTTGCACAAACATTTAAAAGATCTATTATGAATATGACCATTTTCATTGAGGTGGGGTGACTTAGCAAATCTCATACAGAAAATTGAACTTTATGTAAAGCTGGGTGGCACAGTGGCACAACTGTAGAGTTGCTGACTTGCAGTGTCAGAGACCCGGTTTCCATCCTGTCTACGGATGCTGTCTGTTCGGAGTTTGTCCATTCTTCCTGTGATCATTTGGGTTTTCTCTGGGTGCTCTGACTTCCTCCAACACTCCAAAGACATACAGGTTGTAGGTTAATTGGCTTATGTAAAATTGTAAATTATCCCTAATATGTAGGACAGCGCAGTGTAGCGTGATCGCTGGTTGTTGCGGACTCGGTGGGCCGAAGGGCCTGTTTCCGCGCTGTATCACTAAAGTCTTTCTATGGTTTCCACTAAAAATATGTTGTTGCAACGGAAATGCAATGAAATAGTAATTTGATAGTTGGATTCTAATTTTTCTTTTGCCTTTCGAAGGAGGCAGGTTGATTTATTACACTGGAGATTTCAAAAAGTGTAAATACTGTAGAAATGATTTCAATCCATGGTTTTTGTATTGGAAATCCATAGCAAAGTTAATGAAAGCTGTTTCTTAAAACTTAGTGCTGCATGATTAAAGGCATTGAATAGTCATAGAAACATTGGTAATTATGTGGGTGATTGAACTATTAACTGGAAAGTTATGGTCTGGAAGCTCCTTGAATGCTGGAAATGTTTATGGTTAATGCAAAATTTTTTTGCATGTTACAATGGAGACTCACTTGCAATGCAGTGGAGTTGTTGGTGCCCATATTTGTTTTATTTCTGTTGTAGGACAAGTAGTTTAGAACTACAGCGCAGAAACAGGCCCTTCGGCCCACCAAGTCCGCACCGACTAGCGATTCCCCATGCATTATCCAAAATGGCGGCGCTGCCGTAGCAGCTGCGGCTTACCTGCGGTCCATTTGTCTTTGTGTTTTTGTTGTTTTTTTGTCTTAATTGTAGTTGTGATGTCGTGTTTTTGTGTTTGTGTACTGTGTGTGTATGTGGGGGGGAGGGGGGGAACTGTAAATTTGTGAATATGTGTCCCTTCCGAACGGAGACCCGACCTTTGTTTTCTGGGTGTTGTCTCCGTTCCTGCTGCGGCCTACCATCGGCCCAACTCCTGGAGCTGGCGGCTTCCAGGGCTCCGGTTCGCTGAGCCCGCGGACCGGACTTACCATCAGCGGAGCCGGCCGTCTTCGGAGGCTGCGGGAGCGGCTGCGACTCGACTTAGGCTCGGGCCGCGTGGATGCCGACATCGGGAGCTCCGGCAGCGGCAGGGGGTTCGCCCGCCCCGGATAGCGGGGCTTGGGTCGCGGACATTTCACCGTCCGGCGCGGCCTAAGATATGCCGCGGGATATTTCTCTGCTGGGCGGGGGCTTCAATGTCGGGAGCCACGACCGCCCCGACGTGCAGCAACAGCAGCAGCGTGTTCGCCCGCCCCGGATTGGACTTATCATCGGCGGAGCCGGCCGTCTTCGGAGGCTGCGGGAGCGGCTGCGACTCGCCTTAGGCTCGGCCCGCAGCGGACCGTCCGGCGCAGCCTGCAACCACAACAACCTGACTGCGGGAGAAGACGGCAGGAGAAGGGAAAGACATTGTGGCCTTCCATCGCAGTGAGGAGAGGACTGGAGGAGACTCACTGTGATGGATGTTTCTTTGATGGATGTTTCTTTTTTTGTGTGTTTTTGGGGTTGTGTAATTTTAATGCCTATTTAATGTTTTTATTGTTGGACTGTGTTTTTGGGGTTGTGTAATTTTAGTGCCTATTTAATGCTTTTATTGTTGGACTGTGGGTGACTGAATTTCGTCCAATATTGGATGACAAATAAAGCTATCTTGAATCTTGAATTAGCACTATCCTACACACTAGGAACAATTTACAATTTCTACCAAAACCAATTAACCTACAAACCTACACATCTTTGGAATGTGGGAGGAAACCGGAGCACCTGGAGAAAACCCACGTGGTCACAGGGAGAATGTACAAACTCCGTACAGACAGCACCGATAGTCAGGATTGAACCTGGGTCTCTGGCCCTGTAAGGCAGTAACTCTACCTAAAGTCTAAAGTATAAGACCAGCAACCATAGACGAGTAACAATTGTGTTAGCAGAGCAGCACAAAAAGACAGTTTTTTAGCCCATGTGCACCAATGTCATGAATTGTTCAGACATACTTTGAGAGCATTGCAGTAAAGAACACGTAACTGAAAAAAATTGCCATATTTGCATTAAATTGACAATTCACGATAGTCTTGTCACAGCATCTCTTTTGGCATGGAGAGTGAGGTTGTGAGGTGAGCATAGGATGGTGAATCACATGGAGAGATCAGTGGAGAACTGGAGCAACAAAGCTGCCGGCTTTGCTACTTGTGATTGAACAGAGAGTTGGGGTATGTAAAATAGGAAAATGGTGAAGGTAAAAATTGGGTTAATGGAATAGGAGAAACTTGCATTTGAGAATGCCGTGCAGGAAGTTTTAAAACAATGTTTTGGAGGTCAACAAACTAAAAGAAGCTTGTAAAGGATGGTGAGAATGATTACACAATAGGGGGTGAGTTGGTGTTGTTCAATCTTTAGACCCTTTTTGTGTGGGGGGGGGTTGGAAAAGCTGGGTGGGTTGGAAAATCTAGAAGAAGACCAGAGAACATTGTAAATGTGTCAAAGCATAGAGCCTGCTATTGGGGAGCATGTTGTGAAAATAAATAAGCTTTCAAAGCTATTGAGAATGCTTGAACCCAAGGTGGTGTCAAAGCTGTTTATAAAATCAATTGAACCCAAGCACTGTTAAAAGCCATAAATATGCTTCCTGCTGTTGGGCTACTTAAGTGTGGTGTCAAAGGCACAGAAGTATGTTGTTGAGGGTCAGTGTGGCTGAGGACTGCTAAAATGGAAGTAGAATTGAAGCATCATAATCAAAGGTCAGATAGGAAGTGTAAGACTTGGATTAAAATAAGCATTTTCATTTTTGTAGAGGATCAGCATCGATGGAAATTGTCGGAAATGAGAATCATTTCAATTATGATGGGAGTTGTGTGGCTTTGGTAACTCCAGTGCTTGATCAAACTCTGGTTTATTCAGAGCGGGAGATGGTAGTACATTGTGTGCTGTGTCGGAATAATAAAACTGGCATTGTCGGTGGATAGACAAAAAGCTGGAGCAACTCAGCCAGACAGGCAGCATCTCTGGAAAGAAGGACTGGGTGATGTTTCGTGTCGAGACCCTTCCTCAGATGTGTCGGTACACATGGAAGACAATCATGTGGCATTGTGCCCCAAGGGAGAAACCTTTGGGATGAACAAAGTGACTCTGCGGTTGCGCAGCACGAGCAGCAGTGATTTACACGAGACCTGCTGCATGTTTTGGGATAGGTGGACAGAGATGGCTTCCAGAAGATGGTGAGTGATGGGCAGGGGCAGTCAGTGGTTTGCTGCAGTGGGAGATTAAAGGCAGATGGACAATAGTGGCCAGTGTGGTGAGGTTAAGGAGAATAGCTGTAGTTCCTATCATCAAAGGCAGGGATGTACACAGAGGGGGGGCAGACAGGGGCACTGACCCTTTCCCCTCCTCTCAGTTTATGGACATACATAAACACGCCTCTCTATAAGATGGTGACTTTCTCGACCTAAGCACGCCTCTGACTATTTAAGATGCTAGTTGTGGTTCAGCACTTATTGCCCAGTTACCTTGATCAGGAGTCTGAAGACTTGTTCCAATCTGAAACGTCATCCATCCTTTTTCTCCAGAGATGCTGCATGACCCACTGAGTTACTCCAGCACTTTGTGTCTATCTTCAGTATATGCCATCATCTGCAGTTTCTTTCGACACTTACCTTGATTATTGCAGTCATTTGGCTTTGTAAGCAATTTTGTTCACCAATTTTGATAAATTCTTTCTCCATGTGAGACATTACAATTTTTTTGCGCTGTTGTTAAAATTTCCATTCCCAGGCAGTGCACAGCTGTGCAATATTACAGGCTGGAAGAAGACCAGAGAACATTATAAATGGAGCCTGTTGTTGGAGATAATGCTGTGAGAATGAATGCACTCTAGGAGCTCTTCAGAGTGAACCCAGAGTGGTGTCCAAGCTGTTTATTTAGTCAATTGAACCCAAACAACCTGTTAAAAGCCATAAATATGCTCCCTGCTGTTGGGCTACTTAGGTGCTGTAATGTGCAGTTTAAATTCTAAGCTTTGACACTGGTGATTGAATTTGCTACTACTGGAAAAAATGTGTTTGTTCTTTTTGTTACAACCAATGTAGGACTAGGTTGTATAATTTTGAAAGGGAATAATGCATAAGACTACAGTGCCCTACATAATGTTTGGGACAAAGACCCATTATTTATTTGCCTCTGTACTCCACAATTTGAGATTTGTAATAGAAAAAAATCACATGTAGTTGAAGTGCACATTGTCCAATTTTAATAAATACCACTTTTATACATTTTGGTTTCACCATGTAGAAATTATAGCAGTTTTATACATAGCCCTCCCCATTTCAGGGCACCATAATGTTTGGGACACAGGAATGTCATGTAACTGAAAGTAGTCATGTTTAGTATTTTGTTGCATATCCTTTGCAAGCAATGATTGCCTGAAGTCTGTGATTCATGGACATCACCAATTGCCGGGTGTCTTCTCTGGTGATGCTCTGCCAGGCCTGTATTGCAGCCATCTTTAGCTCATGCTTGTTTTGGGGCTAGTTCTCTTCAGCATTTAAAAGGCATGCTCAATTGGGTTCAGATCGGGTGATTGACTTGGCCACTCAAGAATCTGAGAATCATTTTTTGGCTTTGAAAAACTCCTTTGTTGCTTTAGCAGTATGTTTGGGATCATTGTCTTGCTATAGAATGAACCGCCGGCAGAGTTTTGAGGCATTTGTTTGAACTTGAGCAGATAGGAAGTGTCAATAGACAATAGACAATAGGTGCAGGAGGAGGCCATTCGGCCCTTCGAGCCAGCACCGCCATTCAATGTGATCATGGCTGATCATTCTCAATCAGTACCCCGTTCCTGCCTTCTCCCCATACCCCCTGACTCCGCTATCCTTAAGAGCTCTAGCTCTCTCTTGAATGCATTTACACTTCAGAAGTGTCTTTACACGTCAGAATTCATTATGCTACTACCATCAGCAGTTGTATCATCAATGAAGATAAGTGAGCCAGTACCTTCAGCAGCCATACATGCCCAAGCCATAACACCCCCACACTGTGTTTCACAGATGAGGTGGTATGCTTTGGATTTTGGGCAGTTGCTTCTCTTCTCCATACTTTGTTCTTGCCATCACCCTGATACAAGTTAATCTTCGTCTCATCTGCCCACAAGACCTTTTTCCAGAACTGTGGTTGATTTTTTAAGTACTTTGTGGCAAACTGTAACCCGCCCATCCTATTTTTGCAGCCAACCAGTGGTTTGCATCTTGCCTCTATTTCTGTTCATGAAGTCTTCTGCGGACAGCGGTCATTGACAAATCCACACCTGACTCCTGAAGAGTGTTTCTGATCTGTCGGACAGGAATCTTGGGGATTTTTCTTTATTGTCGAGAGAATTCTTCAGTCATCAGCTGTGGCGGTCTTCCTTGGCCTGCCAGTCCCTTTGTGATTAGTAAGCTCACCAGTGCTCTCTTCTTAATGATGTTCCAAACAGTTGATTTTGGTGAGCCTAAGGTTTGGCTGATGTCTCTAACAGTTTCATTCTTCTTTCTCAGTCTCATAATGGCTTCTCTGACTTTCATTGGCACAACTCTGGTCCTCATGATGATAAACAGCAATAAAAATTTCCAAAGGTGATGGAAAGACTAGGTGCTGAGAGCTCTCTCATACCTGCATTAAGGAGGCAATTAAACACACCTGAGCAATTACAAACACCTGTAAAGCCAAGTGTCCCAAACATTATGGAGGGCACTATATGTACCTAAAATAAAGAAAGGATCAGGTACACTCTTTGGTTCACAGCAGGGTATGCTGATATATAAATATATAGATATATAGATATATGTATATATATACCTTTTTGTTTTGTAATCTCTTTTGATGTGGAGTTTTCTCATGTTCCACATTCCCACTGATAATCCTAGAGTGCACATCAGACTGAGTGTCTAGAAGATCTGTGCGTGTATAGACTTTACATCTAATTCAGGAATAGCTGTTTACAGGCAATAGTAGTGTGAAAATCACGTGAGAAATTTTGTGTGGTGGGGGGTGGGGGGAATTCATTCTGACTTGCTGTTTTATGTGTCTGAAGAGATCTGTTATTTTGCTATCAATGTTAGGTCTGTAATTAAATGGTGGAAGCTGGCAGCATGTGGCTTGGTTTTTCTGAAGTGTGCATTTGTGCTTGTGAGGAGAAAGATTAAACACACCCGAGAACAATTTAGGGTATCGCTGGTTTGTGGCCTTTTCCCTTTTAACTTTAGTGATGATTCATTTCTTTTTCTGCTATTTGTTTTCTTTGCTTGTTATCCTTCATGCATAAATGTCTTTTGGAAACATCATCTCATGCAAGCTCAGCTTGTTTCCAGGCTAGAATGGAATTTGTAAACTCCTCCGATTCTTTGCATTTATGGATTTGCTCCTAACAGAATGATCAGATCTGACAGCTTTGGCTCATCATTTTAGAAATCAAGTTTCATTTTTAAAAAAACACTCCTTTATGATCTTTAGTTAGGCGTGTTATCTGGTGTGTAATTGTGAATTTGCAGAATTCCCTGGGTGTTGACGTGGCTGTGTGTTTATTTTTATAATTGTGTACATGACATGACCAATGTAAATCTATTTTATGTCAAGATAAAGAAAAACAAATGTCAGTATTGCTGCAAACTTCCAAGTGTTACTTTAGTTTCCACATTGCAATTGTTATTTACCTTTTAATAATGTTAAGAAAGTGCTTTCAACATTTAGATTTCATAGCCTATTGGGACTAACCAAGAAATTTGGATCAATGAAAAGTTGTATAGTCTGACTAATGCAATGTTGAAGGTAGACACAAAATGCTGGATTAACTCAGCGGGTCAGGCAGCATCTTTGGAGAGGAATGGGTGACGTTTCGGGTCGAGACCCTTCTTCAGACTGATGTCAGGGGAGGGGGCGGGACAAAGATAGAATGTAGTCGGAGACAGGAAGACAAGTGGGAGAACTGGGAAGGGGGAGGGGATAGAGAGGGAAAGCAGGGACTATCTGAAGTTAGATAAGTCAATGTTCATACTGCTGGGGTGTGAACTACCCAAGCGAAATATGAGGTGCTGTTCCTCCAATTTGCGTTGGTCCTCACTCTGACAATGAAGGAGGCCCAGGACAGAAAGGTCAGATTGGGAGGGGGAGTTGAAGTGCTGAGCCACCGGGCGATCAGGTAGGTTAAGACTGACTGAGCGGCGGTGTTCAGCGAAACGATCGCCGAGCTGGCGCTTCGTCTCGCCGAAGTAGAGAAGTTGACATCTGGAACAACGGATGCTGTAGATGCTGTTGGAGGAGGTGCAGGTGAACCTCTGCCTCACCTGGAAAGATTGTTTGGGTCCTTGGATGGAGTTGAGGGGGGAGGTAAAGGGACAGGTGTTGCATCTCCAGCGGTTGCAGGGGAAAGTACCTGGGGAGGGGGTGGTTTGGGTGGGAATGGTCGAGTGGACCAGGGAGTTTCGGAGGGAACGGTCTCTGCAGAAAGCAGAAAGGGGTGGAGAATGGGAAGAAGTGGGATCCCGTTGGAGGTGGCGGGAATGTTGGAGGATAATATGTTGTATATGACGGCCGATGGGGTGGAAGGTGAGGACAAGGGGGACTCTGTCCTTGTTACGAATGGGGGGGGGGGGGTAGCAAGAGCGGAGCTGCGGGATATTGAGGAGACCTTAGTGAGCCCCTCATCTATAATGGAAGAGGAGAACCCCAGTTTCCTAAAGAATGATGACATCTCCAATGCCCTAGAATGGAACACCTCATCCTGGGTGCAGATGCAGCGTAGATGGAGGAATTAGAAGTAGGGGATAGTCTTTACAGGAAACAGGGTGAGAAGAAGTGCAATCAAGATAGCTATGGGAGTCAGTAGGTTTGTAGTAGATGTTGGTCAATAGTCTGTCTCCTGTGATGGAGACGGTGAGATCGAGAAACGGTAGGGAGATGTCGGAGATGGTCCAAGTAAATTTGAGAGCAGGATGGAAATTAGTGGTGAAGTTGATGAAGTCAGTGAGTTCTGCATGGGTGCAGGAGGTAGCACCATGCAGTCGCCGAAGTAGCGGAGGTAGAGTTCGGGGATGGGGCCAGTGTATGCCTGGAACATGGATTGTTCTACGTACCCGCCAAAGAGGCAGGCATCGCTAGGGCCCATGCGAGTGCCCATAGCTACGACTTAGATTTTAACATTAAATGTTAAGCTGTATTAAATTAGTGAATCTTTACCTTTGTTACCTTAGGTTTGCTGAAGTGTAGGATTTTAATTTAGAGTTGGAAAGTCAGATCAAATTGCTAAATATAGAAAAGTACATAGTTGTGTTAAAGATTCTCAGTAAATCTGCGGTACTGATCATTTTCAAGAGTTATTATTAAATGTGTGAAGTTTATTTGGTTACAATTAAATTCTGGGATATTCCAGATCTTTTCAGTTTTATATTCTGCTATGATAATTCCTTAGATGTGATATTATCGATCAAGGACCATCGGGGTTTGACTGAAAATTGATTAAGAATATTAAAAAAAAAACAAAACATCGATTGGTTGCGTGGGAGAATCTCCTCTCTGCTTTACTTTCGCACATTTCCTTTTTTTTTTTCTTTTTTTTTTTTTTCACTCGATACTCACTAATTTATTCTTTACTCTTCACTACTTCTTTCTTTCTCATTTCTTTTTAAAAAGGAAGTTGTACAAATAATGTTTTAATAATTCTTGGCACCTGTAAAAAGGAACCATTAAAATGTAATGTGCTTACTTCCAAAAAAACAAAAAAAAAACAAAAAAAAAAAAAAAAAGGACCATCAGGTAGAAACAAAGAACTGCAGATGCTGGTTTGTACCAAAGATAGACACAAAATGCAGGAGTAACTCAGCAGGTCAGGCAGCATCTCTGAAGAACATGGATAGGTGACATTTTGGGTACAAGGCATTTGTACATCATAGAAACATAGAAAATAGGTGCAGGAGTAGGCCATTCGGCCCTTCGAGCCTGCACCGCCATTCAATATGATCATGGCTGATCATCCAACTCAGTATCCCGTACCTGCCTTCTCTCCATACCCCCTGATCCCTTTAGCCACAAGGGCCTCATCTAACTCCCTCTTAAATATAACCAATGAACTGGCCTCAACTACCTTCTGTGGCAGAGAATTCCACAGATTCACCACTCTCTGTGTGAAATCTCTATCAGACCACTGATTTGTGCAGTCGCAATTGTAATATAAAGAATATGGCAGCAAATTTGTGCAAACCTCTGCAAACAACAGTTTTACTACCTGAAAACTGTTTTTGGTAATATTGAATGAGGGTTAAATGGTGGCTGGGACTGCTCAGCTCTTTTCTGAAATAATGCCATGTGACCTTTAACAGCCGCATTGAAAACCTGGTCTGGCCTTGATTTCATGTTTGATCTGGAAGATTACACCTCCACCTCTACCTATAACGCACTTCCATACTGTATCTGAATGTCAGTCTGGATTTTACTTATGGGTTACTATGTCTCTATACCAGATTTAACCTACAAAGTTTCGTATTCAGAGTTGAGATAATTACCAAATGTGCCAGCACAGCTATCTGGACTACACTTCTTTCCACCCTGTCTCCTGCAAAATGTCTATCCCCTACTCCCAATTCCTCCATCTACGCCGCATCTGCGCCCGGGATGAGGTGTTTCACACTAGGGCATCAGACATGTCCTCATTCTTCAGGAAACGGGGCTTCCCCTTTTCCATTATAGATGAGACTCTCATTAGAGCCTCTTCTACATTCCGCAGCTCCGCTCTTGCTCCCCCTCCCCCCATTCGTAACCAGGACAGAATCCCCCTCGTTCTCACCTTCCACCACATCAGCCAGCGTATCCAACAAATCATCCTCCAGCATTTCCATCACCTCCAACTGGACCCCACTACTGGCCACACCTTCCCATCCCTTCCCCTTTCTGCATTCCGCAGAGACCGTTCCCTCCATTACTCCCTGGTCCACTCGTCCCTTCCTACCCAAACCACCCCATCCCCGGGCACTTTCCCCTGCAGCCGCAGGAGATGCAACACCTGTCCTTTTACTTCCCCCCTCAACTCCATCCAAGGACTCAAACAGTCTTTCCAGGTGAGACAGAGGTTCACCTGCACCTCCAACCTCATCTATTGTATCCGCTGCTCTAGATGTCAACTTCTTTACATCGGCGAAACCAAACGCAGGCTCGGCGATCGTTTCGCTGAACACCTTCGCTCAGTCCCCTTAACCAACCTGATCTCCCGGTGGCTGAGCGCTTCAACTCCCCATCCCACTCCCAGTCTGACCTTTCTGTCATGGGCTTCCTCCAGTGCCATAGTGAGGCCCACCGGAAATTGGAGGAACAGCACCTCATATTTCGCTTGGGCAGCTTGCAACCCAGCAGTATGAACATTGACTTCTCCAACTTTAGATAGTTCCTCTGTCCCTCTCTTCCCCTCCCCCTTCCCAGTTCTCCCTCTATCTTCCTGTCTCCACCTATATCCTTCCTTTGTCCCACCCTCCTGACATCAGTCTGAAGAAGGGTCTCGGCCCGAAACGTCACCCATTCCTTCTCTTCTGAGATGCTGCCTGACCTGCTGAGTTACTCCAGTATTTTGTGAAATAAATATAATAATAATAATATAATAATAATACGCCTTTATTGTCATTGTACGCAAGGTACAACAAAATTAGAAGTGCTACAGCTGATAACAGTGCGACAGTGCATATCTTTCAAAGACATATATATATAACATATATACATATAACATATATAACATATATAACAACTACAGCATGGAAACAGGCCTGTCCGGCCCTACCAGTCCACGCCGACCATTCTCCCTGACCTAGTCTCATCTACCTGCACTCAGACCATAACCCTCCAATCCCCTCCTATCCATATACCTATCCAATTTACTCTTAAATAATAAAATCGAGCCAGCCTCCACCACTTCCACCGGAAGCCCATTCCATACAGCCACAACCCTCTGAGTAAAGAAGTTCCCCCTCATGTTACCCCTAAACCTTTGTCCCTCAATTCTGAAGCTATGTCCCCTTGTTGGAATCTTCCCCACTCTCAAAGGGAAAAGCCTACCCACGTCAACTCTGTCCATCCCTCTCAAAATTTAAAAAACCTCTATCATGTCCCCCTCAACCTTCTACGCTCCAAAGAATAAAGACCCAACCTGTTCAACCTCTCTCTGTAGCCTAAGTGCTGAAACCCAGGCAACATTCTAGTAAATCTCCTCTGTACCCTCTCCATTTTGTCGACATCCTTCCTATAATTTGGCGACCAGAACTGCACACCATACTCCAGATTCGGCCTCACCAATGCCCTGTACAATTTCAACATTACATCCCAACTTCTATACTCGATGCTCTGATTTATAAAGGCAAGCATACCAAACGCCTTCTTCACCACCCTATCCACATGAGATTCCACCTTCAGGGAACAATGCACAGTTATTCCCAGATCCCTCTGTTCCACTGCATTCCTCAATTCCCTACCATTTACCCTGTACGTCCTATTTTGATTTGTCCTACCAAAATGCAGCACCTCACACTTATCAGCATTAAACTCCATCTGCCATCTTTCAGCCCACCCTTCCAAAAGGCCCAAGTCTCTCTGTAGACTTTGAAAATCTACCTCACTATCAACTACTCCACCTATCTTAGTATCATCTGCATATTTACTAATCCAATTTGCCACACCATCATCCAGATCATTAATGTAAATGACAAACAACAGTGGACCCAACACAGATCCTTGGGGCACTCCACTAGACACTGGCCTCCAACCTGACATACAATTGTCAACCGTTACCCTCTGGTATCTCCCATTCAGCCATTGTTGAATCCATCTTGCAACCTCACTATTAATACCCAACGATTTAACCTTCTTAATCAACCTTCCATGTGGAACCTTGTCAAATGCCTTACTGAAGTCCATATAGACAACATCCACAGCCTTGCCCTTATCAATTTCCCTGGTAACCTCTTCAAAAAATTCAAGAAGATTAGTCAAACATGACCTTCCAGGCACAAATCCATGTTGACTGTTTCTAATCAGGCCTTGATTATCCAAATAATTATATATATTGTCCCTAAGTATCTTTTCCATTAATTTTCCCACCACAGACGTCAAACTAATAGGTCTATAATTGCTAGGTTTACTTTTAGAACCTTTTTTAAACAAAGGCACAACATGCGCAATGCGCCAATCTTCCGGCACCATCCCTGTTTCTAATGACGTTTGAAATATTTCCGTCATAGCCCCTGCTATTTCTGCACTAACTTCCCTCAATGTCCTAGGGAATATCCTATCAGGACCTGGAGACTTATCCACTTTTATATTCTTCAAAAGTGTCCGTACCTCCTCTTCTTTAATCCTCCTAATTTCCATCACTACTCTACTTGTTTCGCTTACCTCACATAATTCAATATCATTCTCCTCGGTAAATACCGAAGAAAAGAAATTGTTTAATATCTCCCCCATTTCTTCCGGCTCAGCACATAGCTGTCCACTCTGACTCTCTAATGGACCAATTTTATCCCTCACTATCCTTTTGCTATTGACATATCTGTAGAACCCCTTGGGGTTTACTTTTACATTACTTGCCAAAGCAGCCTCATATCTTTTTTTCGCTTTTCTAATTTCCTTTTTAAGATTCCTTTTACATTCTTTATATTCCTCAAGAACCTCATTTACTCCCTGCCGCTTATATTTATTGTATATCTCCCTCTTTTTCCGAACCAAGTGTCCAATTTCCCTGACAATTGCACAGACATACGAACCAACACAACAAATACCAGTATCAATAAAAAAACAATTTAAAAACCTAATAAATAATGAATGAGTTTTACACCTAAAATTCTAAAAAATGTTTCTTTTTAAAATGTGCGACGAAAATGAGAGGAGTCAAGTCATGTGCTTCCATTCACTGTTCTTATGGCCCAGGGAAAGAAACTGTTTTTGAGTCAATTTGTCCTGGCCCTTAGGCTCCCGTAGCGCCTCCCAGAGTCAATAGTCAATAGTCAATAGTCGTTTATTTGTTAAATACACATAAATGTGTAGTAAAATGAAACATTACCCGCAGTTGAACAATAAGACCAATAAGATTAATCAATAAAAATGCAATAACACATACAATCACAACTAACACCAAACAAAAAGAAACATCCATCACAGTGAGTCTCCTCCAGTCCCTCCTCACTGTGATGGAAGGCCAGAATGTCTTTTTCTCTTCCCTGCCGTCTTGTCCCGCGGTCAGGCTGTTGGAGTTGCCACGTCGGGGCGGTCGGGGCTCCCGATATTGAAGCCCCCGCTGGGCGGTGAAAAAAAATCCCGCGGCCTATTTCAGGCCGCGCCGGATGGTGAAAGGTCCATGGCGGGCCGACCCAAGCCCCGCGATTCGGGGCGGGCGAACACGTTGCCTCTGCCGCTGTCGGAGCTCCCGATGTCGGCCCCCATCCAGGGGCCTGCGGGCTTCCGACGTCCACGCGGCCCGCGCCGGAGCCTCCGGAGACGAGTCGCAGCCGTTCCCGCAGCATTCGCAGGCAGCCAGCGCCGCAGGTGGTGAGTCCGGACCGCGGGCTCTGCGAACCAGAGACCCATGTGGTCCCAGGTGCATGGCCGGTGGTAGGCCGCAATGGGAACGGAGACACGGCACAGAACTAAGGTCGCGTCTCCGTTCTGGAGAGAGAATGTTACAGTTACAGTTCCCGTTCCCTCCCACCCCCCCCCCCCAAAACATAACATACAACACTACATCATATTCACACTACAATTGAGACAAAAACAACAAAAAACACAAAAGACAGACGGACTGCAGGCAATTCGTGTCCTGGGTGAGTAGCTGTCCTTGATTATATTTCTGGCCCTGTTCAGACAGCGTGAGCTGGTGATGTCCTTCAGAGAAGGTAGTGGACAGTCGATAATTTTCTCTGCTGTCTTGATGACCTTCTGGAGGGCTTTCTGGTCTGCAGCCGAGCAGCCAGCATACCACACAGTGGTGCAGTATGCCAGTACGCTCTCGATGGTGGAGCGGTAGAAGGTCACCAGCAGATTCTCCTTCAGTCTGTTTTTCTGGAGTAATCTTAAGAAGTGCAGTCTCTGCTGTGACTTTTTAACTACCGCTTTGGTATTTGCAGTCCAGGAGAGGTCCTGGGAGATGGTAGTCCCCAGGAACTTGAAGGTGGAGACCCTCTCCACTTCCTCCCCATTTATATGAAGTGGGGTGGGAGCCGCTCTTTGTTTCCTGAAGTCCAGTACCATTTCTTTTGTCTTGCTTGTGTTTAGTGCTAGATTATTTGCCTCGCACCATCCGGACAGAGCACAGACCTCGTCTCTGTATGCAGACTCATCTCCTCCAATGATCAGACCGACCACAGTTGTGTCGTCTGCAAATTTGATGATTGAATTGGAGGGGTGAATAGGCGTGCAGTCGTGTGTATACAGAGCATAGAGGAGGGGGCTCAGCACACAGCCCTGCGGGGAGCCAATGCTAAGCGTAACGGTGGAGGAGCTGTGGGGGCCGATCTTAACAGATTGTGGGCGGTTTGTGAGGAAGTCTCTTATCCAGGCTCAGATGGATGGGGGAAAACCCAGGTTATTATACAGCTTGTCCACTAGTATGCCTGGGATGATCGTATTGAATGCCGAGCTGTAGTCTATGAAAAGCATTCTTACATAGGTCCCCGGGTGCTCCAGGTGGCTCAGTGCAGTGTAGAGGGCTGTATTGATGGCGTCTTCTGTAGATCTGTTTGCTCGATAGGCAAACTGATGAGGGTCAAAGCTGGGAGGAAGGATGGCGTTGATGTGTTGTGCCACAAGCTTCTCAAAACATTTCATAACAACCGATGTAAGGGCTATTGGTCTGTAGTCATTTAGACTACTGACAGAAGGCTTTTTGGGGGCAGGGATAATAGTAGCCGATTTTAAGCAGGATGGGACGGTGGCTTGTGTCAGGGAGATGTTAAAGATCTTTGTGAGGACCTCTGAAAGCTGGTCAGCACAAGCTTTCAGCACTTTACCAAGTACTCCATCAGGTCCTGCTGCTTTATTTGGATCCACCATCTTTAGTACACGTCTCACTTGGTGTTCCTGTAAAGTGAGCGTGTTGGGTGTGGTAGATGGTGGGGGCAGGATGGCTGTGTGTGGCACTGCAGTCTCAAAACGGGCAAAGAAATGATTTAGTTCCTCTGCCAGTGAGGTATCCACGCTGGAAGTCACAGATGTTTTGCCCTTGTAGTTGGTTATCTGCTGTAAACCCTGCCACACCTGTCGTGGGTTGTTCTGAGTTAGATGGTCCTCTATTGGTTCTCTATGAAATAAATACCTTCGTTTTGTACCAGCATCTGCAGTTATTTTCTTACACTACCAAATGTGCCAGAGTAGACATTTTTGTAAAACCAGGTGGATAGTTCTGGTACTTGATATTTGAATTGCTGAGTGGCATATTAACCTTTTGAAAATGTGCACAAATGCATAAATGTTACTGTTTTCTTTATCAGTGATCCTCTACGGGTAAATAATTTCATGCCCCAGATCTGTTTTGGCTGCATGTGTTTTAATTTCTTCAATTTTGGGTTTATGAAGACCAAGAGTATTTAAGTGAATTCAGTCAATGTTCCTTCACATTATAAAGCAGATTTTTAGATTTGAGTTGTCACCTGGTGATGAAATATTAACTGTCAATTTTATTCCGATGAAATCAATTATCTTATTACTATAGATTCCCCAAATAGAAATCAGTAATTAAACATATGAATTAGTAATAAGTTTGCTCCAGATTCTTTGAAATAGGCAGACATGTTTAATCTGTGTCTCCTGAAGAAAAATAGAATTGGGGCATAGGTGTTTGCAAAGGTATGAAGTAACAAAATACCTCTTAGTTGACTTATTGATAAAAATAGAAGGCTATTGGATATGAAAAATAATAAATGGGAATTAACATCCACAGGATATAATATGTAAAAGGGCATGATGTTACTACAGTGGCCTCAAATGTTCACCTGCTCTTAAAAACCAAACATCTTCATCACCCTTGGGCTTGACTATTACCACACATTTCATTCAGATCTTTCTTCACATGCTATATGTAAACTTGATGTTAGTCAAAATTCACCATTACCCTTTTTCTTTCTGACCGAGCATCGCAAAGCCTTAATTCATTTTAAAATCTCATCTCTGCTTTCAGTCCCCTCATGGTATTGCCTCTCCCTTTGTCATGTTCTCCTGGAGAACTTGCTCTTCTCTGCAGTCAATCACTCTATCATTGGAGGCCGTGCTTTCAGCTGCCAAGATCTTAAGCTTTGGTATTCCCTCTCACATTCCCTTTCATTCTCTGGTCCCTTTTATCTCTCTCTCCTCCTAGGACATTCCTTAACCATTTGACCAAGGTTTTGGCCATCTGCTCTCACTCGTTTCAGTTCACTCGTATCACTCTCATCTCATAAACAAAAGTTTTTCACTGCATCTCGGTACACATGACAATATTAAACTAAACTTCTGCACCAATTAGTATGTATTAATCATTCTGTGAAGCAGTTGAGATGTTTCCTATTATTATATAAATTTATGTTAAAAATACATTATATTACTCTTAAAAGCTTGATGTCAAATCACAAGGCACTGTGGACTATGATCTTTTGATAAGGGTCATCAGTTCCATAGCAGGTGCCACCCTCCATCATAAGTGATTCATTTTGAGATTAAAACTTAAACTATTTTTGTTAAATTGGACCAAACCCCCAACATATTCATGTTATATTTCACCTTCATAAGTCAAAGGGGCAGAATTAGGGCATTCGGCCCATCCAGTCTACTCCACCATTCAATCAATGAATGATCTATCTTTCCCTCTCATCCTCATTTTCCTGCCTTCGCCCTGTAACCCCTGACTCCCTTACTAATAAGAATCTGTCAATCTCCACTTTAAAATACCCAAAGACATGGCCTCCAGAGCTGTTTGTGGCAATGAATTCCACAGATTCGCCACCATCTGGCTAAATAAATTCTTCCTCATCTCTCAAGGTATGTCCTTTTATTCTGAGGCTGTGCCCTCTGGTCCCAGACTCTCCCACTACTGGAAACATTCTCTCCACATCCACTCTATCCAGGCCTTTCATTATTTCTTTCATTACTTAAGATGAGACATGCATGAGAATTGATTGATTGATTGAGTGAAAGATAGAACATGGACACTGCGGCCCACCGAGTCCGCATTGGCCATCAATCATCCGTTCACACTAATTCTATGTTCTCCCACTTTTATATCCACTGCTTACACACCAGGGGCAATTTATAGAGGCCACTTAATTTACAAACCTGCATGTCTTTTACCATAAAATTAGTGGACTCACATTTTTTAGCTTCAAAAGTATTGGTATGACAAATGTGAGTAATGAATATATTTTAATGATTGTTGATGAAGCTTTGGTACACTACATTAGCTGAGAATCTTTGGGTTTTAAAAGCTTCCCTGGAATTGCCTTAATTAATTTTTCTAATAAGTCAATATTTTCATGAAACTCAACCCCAAGTGAAAAATGAATCTCACACACTTCCAAAATCTTCAGTGTACTGCAGCAAGGAGCTGCATTGCAAAATATTCCTTTGTGTGGATCTATCATGATGTTTACCAATAAATCATCTTGATGTGATTTCTAGTTTGCATTGCAGAGTTTCAAACATTTTTTTTTTAAACCACTGCATTTTAAATGTTGGTCTTGTGCTCATTTTGAATAGCAATGTGCTTGGATCCTATGGTGCCACTGGTGAATATCATTATATTTGCACAAAGTTCACACATCATCCTCAGTGAAACTTTTTCAGGCAAAAAGATGTGAAGTTATTCCATAACATTAGTGATTTGCCCATTTTCTAGATCTTTGCAGTTTTGGTATTCACATCTAACTGTCAAACATAAAGTCCTTGGTTGGGATTTACTATGCTTTCAAAGCCATGGATCTTTTTTTCAGGCAAAATTATGCTCATCTTGCTGATAAAGTGTCACTGTCTGTCACTTGAACTGCCCTTTTCTGGATTGACTCCAGTTTCAAGAGGGACTGTTATTAGACTGACAGTGACTTTAATATAATGCTACATAGTCTGCTTTTGCCATTGTTCATTTATCATGGTTGACTGTGGTAAATGTTTTACAACAGCTGATGAAAATGCATAACATTTGAATTTTCTTTCTCGCTATCAGCTCCACTGATAAATGACCTGATGAATGAACTGTAGGATGATGCTGTCTTTTTAAGCTTGCTCGCATGTGAAAAAGGTGCTGCCTGGGGAAAGCTAAACCCCAAACAAGATGCTAATACCTAAAGAGGATAGGAATGCTGGGGAAAAACTTTTAATTAAAAAAGTAAATATCATAACACTTTATATAACAGAACCAATATTGCGAAGTCTATAATGTTAAATAGTTGTTTTGACAATGTTGCAAGATTAATTTTGAGGAAAATTTGTCCATTATCATTGGCACATAAAGATGGAACCATATCCATATTTATGAATTGTGGCTCATGAGGAAAAGGCATATTGTGACTAAAAGACAACAGAGTGATTGGTGCATACAGAAGGATGTCCAAGGCATTTGGATCCACACATAAACTAGGCTTGAAAAAGTAGTACTTCATATTTTGCTTGGGTAGCTTACAACCCAGCGCTCCAATTTCAGGAAATACACACCTTACCCCTGCCCCCCCGCACCCCAGTGGCAAAACATTTCTCTCACATCCCAGTAACCCTGCTCCTTCCACACTCATTGCCCAACACTTTGTCTTCCATTGTAAAAACTTGGTCTAAACCCTGACACCCCAAACAACTTCAGACCAATCTCCAACCTACCCTTTCTGTCCAAAGTTTTGGAACGTGCTGTAGCTTCCCAACTCAAATACCACCTCTCTACCAATAACCTGTATGAAACTTTCCAATCCGGATTCCGCTCAAACCACTGTACTGAAACTGCGCTCCTCAAAATCACAAACGACATTCTCCTCTCCTCCGACGCTGGCAACCTCAACATCCTCATCCTACTTGACCTCAGCGCCGCCTTTGACACCATAAATCACTCCATTCTCCTCACCCGACTTGAAACCTCCCTTAACATCACCGGAAAAGCCCTATCCTGGTTCAAATCTTACCTCTCTGACAGACACCAGTTCATCTCCATTAACAACTGTAAATCCCCCACCGCTCCCCTCCCCCAAGGTGTCCCCCAAGGCTCAGTCCTTGGCCCCCTCCTCTTCATCCTCTACCTGTTCCCCCTTGGTCAATTAATCCGCCGTCATGGTCTCAACTTCCAGTGCTTCGCCGATGATATCCAGCTCCTCATCTCCACCAAGTCAATCTCCCCCACCACACACTCTACACTGACAAACTGCATCACTGAAATAAAATCTTGGCTTCAATCAAACTTCCTCAAACTCAATTGCAACAAATCTGAAATCATCATCATTGGTCCAAAAACGCTCACCAAATCCACCCCAAACTTCATCCTCAACATTGATGGTCTCCCAGTATCCACCTCACCTCACATCCGGAATCTTGGAATCATCCTTGATCAAACCCTCTCCTTCGACAAACACATCACAAAGACAGCCTTCTTCCACCTCAAAAACATTGCCCGTCTCCGTCCATCCCTCTCCTCCACAGCTGCAGAAACCCTCATCCACGCCTTCATCACCTCCCGTCTGGACTATTGCAACAGCTTCCTCTATGGCGCACCCTCAAAAATCATCAATAAACTTCAATACATTCAAAACTCCGCTGCCCGTCTACTCACACACACCTCGATCCGTGACCATATCACCCCCGTACTTTATAAACTCCACTGGCTCCCCATCCCCCCAGAGAATCCAGTACAAAATCCTCCTCATAACCTACAAAGCCCTCCATAACCTGGCCCCATCCTACCTGACCGACCTCCTCCACAGGCACACTCCCACCTGCACCCTCCGCTCTGCCGCTGCCAATCTCCTATCCCCCCACATCCGGACCAAACTCAGATCCTGGGGGGACAGGGCTTTCTCCATCGCTGCTCCCACCCTATGGAACTCACTACCCCAAACCGTTAGAGACTCCTCCACACTCACCACATTCAAAACATCGCTGAAGTCTCACCTGTTCAGTACTGCCTTCAACCACTGAAGGTCACCTCACCTTCTGTCTCCTTTCTCTGTTCATTTATTTATTTACTTATTTATCTATTTATTCATTTCCCTATGTTCTCAAAATCTCTGTAAAGCGTCTTTGAGTATATGAAAAGTGCTATATAAATAAAATGCATTATTATTATTATTATTGTCTCCTTTCACCCATATCCCTCCATCACTCCCCCTCTTCTCTCCTTATCTGACACCCTTTTGTCTCCTTTTCACCTCTGGTCTTTGTCACTTATTCCACTCATCTGACTGTCACCACCTCACCTCGCCCGTATCCACCTATCACTAGCCAGGCTTTATCCTGCACCACCTCTCTTTTCCGCCTTCCTCCCCCCCCCCCCCCCCCCCCCCCCCACTCCAATGACTGAAGATGGGTCCAGAGCTGAAATGCCATCTATCCATTCCCTCCACGGATGAAACCTGACCCGCTGAGTTCTTCCAGCACTTTGTGTTTTGTTGAAAAAGTAGCTGGTGTGGGAGAAGGAAGGAGAAAACTAAGAGTAATGTGCAGCAAAATAATGTGAATGCATTAAGCGTATCAGTGAGATTGCGTTTCCCTCCAGCTGCCGTATAATATGTGAATCCAGCAAAAAGATAATTTAAGAATTTGTGTGGCCCTCTCTAATCCCTTTCATGGTTTTTGCCTTTGGCAATGGAATAATTGCATGCAATCGGCTATAGTGATCATCTCCTCCCTCCAGTGTCAGCAGTTTTAAAACATGATGTTTTAGCACGTTCTCAGCAGCAACTTGTATGAATTTCTTCCACCACTTCAAGGGTCCCCTCTTAGGAAATGCACACCTCAGTTACTGATTGCAGAACTCTGCAAGGAAATGAGAAAGTGATGAGCAACAATCTACTATATCGATTGCATGCAACCTAATCGCACAATATTATAGCTGTAGCAGAAAATGAAAGAAAAACTGCAGAGGCTGGAAATCTGAAAGAAGAACAGAAATATTCAGGTCAGGCTGAATCTGTAGAAAGAGTAACAGTTTCAGGTTGAAGACCCTTTTTGACTGGGTATTTCCAGCATATTCTGTCTTCATTATTACTGCAGTGTCAACTTGTATGTTATACAGTGACTTTTTACTTGCCAAATTCCCAAAATATATAAGTGTTACCAAAAATATTTATTTCCAAACCACAAGGAAGTTTTGGGCAGATGAGCAGTAGCTTAATTAAAGTGGAGTGGGGTGGGGGGGGTCTTAAAAGCGCAGTAAAGGACAGTGGGATTGGTTTAGGGAATGATATTTATGGGTAAGTTTTGAGAACACTGAAGCACATCGGCCAGTGACACGGCATGTAAATTTGTAGATTAACAGGAAACAAGCATTGGAAGTGTATGGGGGGTTGAGTTAAAGATATCAAGGCTGTGGAGAGATTTGTAAATAGAGGTGGGAATTTTAACACTTGAAGCATAATAAACTTAATTAAGAGAGCAATGCGGATTAGCAATCACAAGAGTGAATGGGGTTTGGTGAGTATTTCAGTACAGCTTGCATATTTTTTTTAATGATATTTTGGGGAGGGTCGAATGGGCACTAGTGGCTAAACAAATGATGGAAGGCTGAACTCTGGCGGTAAGAGAGGGAGGGAGGAAGTACTCGACAGTAGCTGAGTTGAGGTACGAAAAGAGTCTGAAGAAGGGTTTCGACCCGAAATGTCACCCATTCTCCAGAGATGCTGCCTGACCCGCTGAGTTACTCCAGCATTTTGTGCCTACCCTGGAAATGTTAAAGGTGGATTTAGATGATCTTTGTAATGTCATTGTGTGCTTGGGGCTTTCAGTCTACATACTTGATTATAGCGAGATACAGCATTGAAACGAGCCCTTTGGCCCATCGAATCCACACTGCCCATCAGCCAACCATTTACACTAATCTTACACAACCCTTCTCTAGTCTAATCCAACTTTATTCTTCCCATGTTGTCATTGTTTCTCCCCAGATTCTACTACTCACCTACACACAGAGGCAATTTGCAACAGCCAATTAATCTACCATCCCACAGGCCTTTGGGATATAGGGAAACCAGAACACTGAGGAACTTCTCTCCCGAGATGCTGCCTGACCCGCTGAGTTACTCCAGCATTTTGTGTCTACACCCGGAGGAAACTCACATGGTGACAGGGAGAACATTCAAACTCCACACAGATTGGACCCGAGGTCAGGATTGAACCTGCAGCTCTGACGCTATGAGGCAGCACCTCTTCAAGCTGTGCCGCTGTTGAATCACTGGTGCTAACTTTTGGATTTCTGTGTTTTAATAGCTTATTTTCCTGCTCCAGAACTTGCTGGGGTTGTTTAATAAGATTTTTTCCAGAAGGAATGAATCGAAGCAACTGATTTATTCTGGTTCAAACTGAAGATGTTGGGATGCTCAGAAGGTCAGGCACCTTCTCTGGTGAGAGAAACAGTGAATGGCTCAGAGTACATAGAACCTAGAAAAATAGGTGCAGGAGTAGGCCATTTGGCCCTTCGAACCAGCACCGCCATTCAATATGATCATGGCTGAGCCACCTTCCCTATTTTATTTTTTCGCCACACAGGGATGAACAATTTTTGGAGTTCATCCATGCGGTCTTTAAATCTTTGCCATTGCATTTCCACCGTCAACCCTTTAAGTATAATTTGCCAGTCTATCTTAGCCAATTCCCTTCTCATACCTTCAAAGTCTCCTTTAAGTTCAGGATCCTAGTCTCTGAATTAACCGTGTCACTCTCCATCCTAATGCAGAATTCCACCATGTTATGGTCACTTTTGCCCAAGGCACTTTGCCCAATAAGATCGCTCATTACACAATACTCACTTCCTCATTACACAATACCTAGTCTACCTCTAGTCGGTTCATCTACATATTGGTTTAAAAACCCATCCCATATACATTCCAGGAAATCCTCCTCAGCGCTGCTACCAATTTGGTTGGCCCAATCTATATGTAGATTAGTCACCCATGATAACTATCAGTTAACTGTAAGGTATGGTTGGCAGATTAATTGACTACTGTAAATTTCCCCAATTAATTGACTACTGTAAAAATCCCCAAGATGGTTGACAGATGCCGAAGAGAGTTGAAACATAGGATTGTTATGGATGTTTGCTTGGGGTTAGTGTGGATATGGTGAGCTGAATCATCTGTTTCTGTGCTGCTTTACCCTGACTCCATCAATGACCTTTCAGCAGAGAAGTAACTCCTGCCACAGTGAATTTGATTGATTGAAAGATACAACATGGAAGCAGGCCCTTTAGCCCGAGTCCACACTGACCATCGATCACCCATTCACACTAGTTCTATGTTATCCCACTTTGGTGTACACTCCATACACACGAGGGGCAGCTTACATAAATCAATTAGCCCAGAAACCATCACGTCTTTGGGATTTGGAAAGAAACCAGAGCGCCTGGATGAAACCCACAAGGTCACAGGGAGAACATGCAAACTTCACACATTCAGCACCAGTGGTTAAGATCGAACACTTGCCTGTGGTGCTGTGAGGCAGCAGCTGCAAATATGGAGCATTTTATGCTTTAGTTCAGATTTTCTTCATCTATGGTATTACACTTTAGAATTTTTCAGGTTCATTTGGTTGGCACCAGTTCCCATGTGATTAACTGTCAGTCCTTGTATCCACCTTCTATAGAGCAACAGTGTTCTAATTGAAAACCATCTTGAAGAATAGAGCCGGTGGAAATATTGGCAAATCTAGACTTACGAAAACTGTGATTTGCACTTCCTGCTTCCTGAGGTTGTCTCACGTATGAAATAACATTTTTCATCTCATCTCTTCAAAATTAGGAAGTGTGTGCATTGTCTCTGTAAAAGGGATGGAAGCGAGCAGTGTTACTGTCAAAGAAATACCCTTGTACCACCAAAAACATTTATACTTTCTGTCAGTGATTTTTATATTTTCTAAATCCTGTAATGTTGAGGTGGTGGGCTAGAACGTTCCCAATGTATAAGGCATTGAAACAATTGAAGTTTTATATGAAGCATCCAGAGGGCTCTATCCAAACCTATATGAAAGGCCTGGGTAGAGTGGATGCGGAGAGAATGTTTCCACCAGTGGGAGGGTTAAGGACCAGGGGGCACAGCCTCAGAATAAAAGGACGTAGCTTTCGAAAGAAGATGAGGAGGAATTTGTTTAGTCAGAGAATTTGTGGAATTCATTACCACAGACGGCAGTGGAGGCCAGGTCAATGGATATTTTTAAGGCACAGATTGACAGATTCTTGATTAGTAAGGGTGTCAGGGGTTATGGGGGTGAAGGCAGGATAATGAGGTTGAGAGGGAAAGATGGATCTGCCATAAATGAATGGTGGAGTCGACTCTAGACCACATTGCCTAATTCTGTTCCTGCGAATTATGAACTTGCATTCAAGGCATCAAGTGTGTTACAGTAAGCATTCCTATTATTTGTGTATGCAAACTGTTTGGTTGGCCTGATGGTGGGCACAGAGTATGACATTATTTTGGAATCTACCCCTGTTGGAGCAGGGATGGGTATGGAGTATACTTGACATTGAGAGTGAATCATCAGTTGTTGTAGGTATGAACCAAGGACTGGGGTGATGGTAGGTTGGGACCTCCCAAGCAAAGCACTTCTTGCTTTCTAACGCTGAATCCTTGCTGCTTGTTTCCAATAGTTCTCGGTTAGGCCGGCTTCTAAATGTGAATGTCACTACAATATAATTGTGGAAGGTCATAAGACTGACATGAATCATACATTGCAACATTGGGTCTTGAGTTTGAAAATCTGTGATATCGCGTGTGTGTCAAGTACCACATTGTGTTCAACAATTAGGTCTTGGATTAAATCCTTTTTGTGCAATGCTTGAAAGTGTGTGTTGCAATGGAATTTCTAGGCGTGTGTCCCCCAATCCTTCAATTTGTCTCTCATGATAAAAGATCGTAATCTATGAAATCTTGTGAACTATTTCGATCTTTAACGCTTGGGCAGTTATACTTTCTGCTTTTAAAGGTTTGCACGCATTTATATTTTTGCTTTAGGCTACCATCTCCCTTTATTCATAAGAGTAGATCTTCCTCTCTTGTGATGGTAAACATTGTTGAAAATGCAACCATTTCTCGCTGGACCAGTAACTATAAGCAATATAGCTGACCTCGCATTATCGGGGAGAGAGGCGGAGTGGGGATCGTATTCCAAGAAAACATTCTGTAATGCGAAGCCACATATTCTGTGCATGTGCATTTAAAAAAAACTGATTTATTTTTGGAGTTGTGACTGTGATTTGTGTGGAGTAACAAAGAAAAACCACAGAGTGCTGGAGTAACAGCTGGAGAAGCAACATCTCTAGAGAAGGATAAATGGCGTAGAGGGATAGGACTCTTCCTCAGATGGATGGTTGTATGGGGAGGAAAGCTGGTGGAGTTGGGGGAGGCAGGGCAAAGCTTGGCAAGTGAAAGGTGGATGCGGGTGAAATTGGCAGATTGGTGGACAAAGGTTAGAGATGAAATAGAGACAAAAGGGTATAGGATAAGGATGGAATGGAAGTGAAATGTGAAGACAGGAAGGAATATAGGTGGAAGAGGAAATGGGGGCCAGGTTAGTGGGAGCAATGGGTATGCACCCTGGTGGGGCACAGGGAAGAGATGGGGAAAATTGGGGGCAGGGGAGTCTTATCCAAAATTGGAAAATACAAGGTTCATACCGTTGGGTGGTAAACGACCCAAGCAGAATATAAGGAGCTGTTTCTCTCTTTGTGTATGGCCTCACTTGGGCATTGAAGGAAACCCAGGACAGAAAAGTCAGTGTGGGAAGGGGAGTTAAAATGGTTAGCAACTGGGAGATCCAGCAGGACTAGGTGGACCGAGTGCAAGTGTT
Source organism: Rhinoraja longicauda (assembly GCF_053455715.1). NCBI lineage: Eukaryota > Metazoa > Chordata > Chondrichthyes > Rajiformes > Arhynchobatidae > Rhinoraja > Rhinoraja longicauda. Next base: position 109,626,136 of record NC_135953.1, read on the forward strand.
GGGCAAAATGGTCACTCAGTCCACACAGGGTCTTGTCTATGTAAAGAAGCCATGTCAAGAGCACCAGATGGTTTCGGAGGTGCACATGAACCTCTGTCTCACTGGGAGGTGCTGGTGGTGTCCATGGATGGAGGCGAGGGGGAGGAGGTAGAGGACAGGTGTTGCATCTCCTGAGGTTGCAGGGGGGAAAGTATCTAGGGAGCGGCTGATTTGGGTGGCAAGGGATGAGTGAACCAAGGAGTTACAGAGGGAGCGTGTAAAGAAGAATGTATTGCTTTGAACATGGAAAAAGTATGTGAATGTAAATAACTCCCATCTGTCTGCTCTATAAACTATTTCAATCACTTTGCAAGGTGACTAAAAGTTTGCATAGGGTGGAGGACCACAAGTTATTTCCTCTGCTCAGAGAGAGTTGTGGAAAATTAGATTCAGCCCATTTAATATAGGAAATCCGGAACACTGTTTCTCCATCCCTATCCCTGCTTCCCGCCACCACACTACGAAGCATGCCGACAAGTTCAATTGTGCATTTTAGAATGAGATTAATTCATATTGGGGGTTATGAAACCTCAAGCATCCCCTGGACTGCAGTGCATCGTCCAGAAGGCTCAAACTCTGGGAAGAGAGACTAGAGAAATCTGCGGAAGACATTCACATGGCAATCGATCCCTCTAAGAAACTCCCACCAGGTTCCGACCAACAGTGGATAACCTGACACAGTCTCAACAGACTGTGGACAGGCATGGGGAGGAGCAAATCGAACATGCTGAAGTGGGGATATACTGAAGATGCGGCAGACTGCAAGTTCGGACGGGGCCTCCAGACTATGGAACATCTCCTGAGCTGTGACATGCTGCATGACACATGCACTGTAAAGGATCTAGCAGAGGCCAACAACGTGGCACTAAAATTTGCTCGCTATTGGCAAACAGTTGTGTGATGACACGAATAAATAAAAAACCTCGAGTAGAAGGTGACAAGGACCAGATGGTCTAATTAATGATAGTATAATCTCAAGGTGCTGAATGGCATCTTTCCTCAAATTTCATAAATTTCTTGCAGGAGACATCACAGAATCAAAACTTGATGTCATTTCTTAGTTTAGTGAACAAATCATTTTCACTCCACTGCCTCCTGTCCACCATTTGAATGATGCTGATTGGTGTGTGGTGATAGAATCCATCTCGAGTCAAGAATGTACAATTTTCATATGCGTTGGGCAATAGAACAATGAAATTCCTACTTGCGACAGCTTTATAGGCACATAAATGCAATAACAACAAATAAATATAAAATAAACAATAACACACTAAATTATCCGTAATAATAGGTAACCAAGCCAAAATACTTCCTGTAACCTGTACAAAGTCCAATATATTCATTATTGAGGTTGGGTTGGGGTTAAGGTTGTAAAGTGTGTTCAAGAGGTTGATGGGAAGAAGCTATTCTTGAGTTCAATTGTTCTTTATTGTCACATGTACTGAGGTACAGTTTTTTGTGCATACAGTTCAGAAATATTACTACACATAAACACAATCTTAGATTAGGTACAAAGTGGATAAATGTGAGGTTATCCACTTTGATGGAACAGGAATGCAGATTATTATCTGAATGGTGCCAGATTAGGAAAAGGGGAGGTGCAACGAGACCTGGGTGCGCTTGTACATCAGTCACTGAAAGTAAGCTTGCAGGTACAGCAGGCAGTGAAGACAGCTAATTGGCCTTCATTGCGAGAGGATTTGAGTTGTACAGGGCCCTGGTGAAACCGCACCTGGAGTATTGTGTGCAATTTTAGTCTAATTTGAGAAAGAACATTATTGCTATTGAGGGAGTGCAGCGGAGGTTCACCAGGTTAATTCCAGGGATGGCGGGACTGACATATGATGAAAGAATGGGTCGACTGGGCTTGTATTCACTGGAATTTAGAAGGATGAGAGGGGATCTTCGATAAACATATAAACATCTTAAAGGATTGAACAGGCTAGATGCAGGAAAAATGTTCCCGATGTTAGAGCCCAGAACCTGGGGTTACAGTTTAAGAATAAGGGGTAGGCCATTTAGGACTATGAGGGAAAAACTTTTCACGCAGTGAGTTGTGAATCTGTGGAATTCTCTGCCACAGAAGGCAGTGGAGGCCGATTCACTGGATGTTTTCAAGAGAGAGTTAGATTCCGCTCTTGGGGCTCAAGGAATCGAGGGATGTGGGGAAAAAGCAGGAACGGGGTACTGATTCTGGATGATCAGCCATGATCATATTGAATGGCGGTGCTGGCTCAAAGGGCCGAATGGCCTACTTCACCTATTTTTCTATGTTTCTCTGTATATAGAAATGGTCCACTTAGTATATTGTTAGGTCGCCAGTTTTTGTTGCCACTTTCAAAGTCCAAATTACTTTAAGTGCAGCTGGCCATAAAGGCACGTTGTCCTGGTGGCATTGTAGTGTTGGCCTGGCCAAGAGAAGTTTTAGGTGCCCTTCACTGCTGCTGCAGACAGCGTACGATACGATACAAAACAATACGATAGAACTTTATTTATCCCAAGAGGGAAATTGATCTGCCAACAGTCATAAAAAAGAGACACATAAAGTATGAAATTGAAAGGATTGTGGATGTACAAAGATTGGGGGGGGGGGGGGGGGAGGGGGAATCAGTCAGTCTACCCCATGATGAAAGGGGGAGGAGTTGTACAGTTTGATAGCCACAGGGAAGAAGGGTCTTCTGTAGTGTTCTGTACCGCATCTTGGTGGAACCCGCCCTCGGTCTCGTGGAGTGGCACCTGATCCAGTCGAGCCCCGGGCTGCTGCAAGGCTTTCAGCCATCGCCTCAGACCGGATCTTCATATCGGCCAGCGAACTGTGAAAATAATGGTTCTGAGACTCCTGTACCACCACTGTGATGGTAGCAGTGAGATGAGTGTGTGTCCAGGTTGATATGGGTCTTTGATGATATCAGCTGTTGCCTTGAGGCAGGACTTCCTGTAGATCCCCTCAATGGTGGAGAGGTCAGAACTTGACGATGGATATAAATTGCTGGAGAATTTATCTAGAGAAAAATAATAGGTTACATTTGGGGTCAGAATCCTTCTTTTGACTGAAAATACAGGGGGAGGAGGATGGGGGTGGGGGTGAAATAAACTGGAGATGAGAAAAGGCCAGAGCAAGTTAGGGCCGGGAGGGGTGGAGGCCATAATGGCCCATAGTTGGCTGGGGATGGTGTGATACAAAGAGGGATACAAGGATGCGAAAAGTGGAACTGATAGGATGCTTCAAGATCAATACTTGTGATGGATCTGGCAATGTCCACCATTTTCCACAGCCGCCTTTGTTTTTCGTGGTTCGAGTTACCTTGCTACATCAGCTGATGATGGTTAGTAGTTAGCAGCTGATGATGGTTAGTAATTTCACAGCCTGTGCATGGTGATATTTAAAAACACTAGAGACTTTCAGGATGGTGATTATGTTCAGAAGCTATAATTTAGTATGCAGTATAAAGTATGATTTTACCAGTATGAGCAGTTACTAAAAGTCAGCTATTAAAGAAGCGTGCCTGGAATATTCAGCGAACCACTCCTACATGAGGGGATTCCGTGGTGAGAATTCCTGAAGGCAGTTGGTGCCGACTTGATGGGTGATGTCCCTGATAGAGCAGGGCTTTCCTAAGTGGAATCCCGCGACAGCTGGTAACACCACACATTAGATCAAAGCCTCTGTCAAATGGTCTCAATGTACAAACGTGAATGAGTCAACCATGTCTTGGTCCTCGACCTTCCAGCATACGCAGGGTATTATCTGTAGTTTGGGGCCTCAGTGGGTTGGGAGACTTTGGCTGCTTCGGCCCCCAAAACCTGAGTGGAAGCAAGTTGCCATCAAGCGTGAGGAATTACCTAAACAAAAAAGATGCACATACGTTCAAAAACAACCCCAAATCATATAAAATTATTGAACACACTGCTGCTTTCCCCCCCCCCCCCCAAATTTAATGGAATTATCTAATTGTTTAAAAGCAATAATGTATTTTAAATTATTCAATTAAGCGTAACTGCTGGGATCTACAGGTGGTTTGTGTTCCCAAGCTGATCGAGGAGCAGTCTGTGCTCGGAATGGAGTATTCCTCATCTGTCCTCATCTGTCTGCATGAGTCCAGCTTCAGCAGTGCTTAAGAAGCTTGATAATCCCCTAAACACTCCCTGTGCAGACAGTGTGCCTGGCTGTGGTGTCCACGGTCTACCAAGTAGACTGCTGTTGCTCATGGAGTGTACAAAGCTAGCACCTTCTGAACCAAATGTAGACACAAAATGCTGGAGTAACTCAGCGGGTCAGGCAGCATCTTGGGAGAGAAGGAATGGGTGATGTTTCGGGTCGAGACTTTTTGTGTTTACATTCGATTTAAACCAGCATCTGCAGTTTTTTTTTCCTACCTTCTGAACGCTGACCTTTGCCATGAAGGAGGAAGGCAGTCGTAAAGGAACACCACTCCTAGCGGCCTCCCCTCTGCGTCGCACCCTGACCTTACTTGGAAATGTATCATCTTTCCTGCACTGTCGCTAACTAAATCCTGGAACTCCCCATGTAATGGCATTGTGGGAGTACCTTCTTCAGAAGGACTTCAGCTGTTCATAGAGCTGTCAAACTATCACCATCTCAAGTGCACTTGGGGATAGTCTGAATTTGCTAATGGCGTCCAGGTCCCAATAAAATGAATAAATACAATCAGTCTGAATAACACCAGTAGGGAGCTTGTGTTGCAGCTCCTGAACAGGTATGTGAGGCAATGTGGGAGTTTTCCCCAGAGAGCCTTGTCCTGGATTTTGCTGAGATATTTTAACAAGGTGTTTTTGGGTGAGGCATAATTTGAAGGCGAGAGGAGCAAAGTTTAATGGAGATCTGTGGGACAAGTGTTTTTACACAAAGGGTGGTGGGTGCCTGGAACTCGCTGCCATTTATCGTGGTGGCTGCTGAACAGGGGACCCTCCCTGAGAATCCGAAGGCTTGGCGGATGGCGGAACCGGGAGGGAGTTGCTGGAGACGACGGATGCAAGGAGCAAGGGCCGATAGGAGGGTAAACCAGGGTAATGCCTCCAGTGCCTTCGACATCGGCTGCAGGAGGCGCCCCTGGGACACAAAGATGGCTGGACGAGGAGAGGGATGTCAGTTTGCGGGCCATTCCGGTCGAAAACGACGGAGGAGGCCCTGAAGGAGCCTGGGCTTACCAGGATTGGGAAATGCTCCAGCAGACCAGACTTTGGACTGTGGAAATGGTGCCAAAACATGGCAGCGTCTGAATATGTAAATATACAAAAAGAATTTCACTGTGCATTTGCACATTTGACAAATTAAGCACCATTGAACCATTGGTGGAGGCAGAAAAGATAGTCCTGTTTACGGGGCTTTTAGATAGACACGTGGATATGGAGGAATATAGATCATGTGCAGGCATCATGTTCAGCACAGACATTGTGGGCCAGTACCTATGCTGCACTGTTCTATGTTCCTCTGGTCACCCACGGATCCAAGCCACTTTGCAGGTGGTTCTGGTCTGGATGGTTATTCTTGGCGTCAGCAAGAGCTGTCCAGAGAAGAGAGGAGGAAGTTGGAGGGTTAGCGCGACCTAAACTTGCTGATGATGATGGCTTTAAAAATTCATTTACAGGATGTGACAAGGTTTACGAGAATGATACAATGGATGATTGGGTTAAAAAAATGATGAGCATTTTGACGGCACTGGGGCTCTACTCGCTGGAGTTTAGAAGGATGACGGGGGACCTCGTTGAAACTTAACGGATAGTGAACGGCCTGGATAGAGTGGATGTGGAGAGGATGTTTCCACTAGTGGGAATGTCTCAGACCAGAGGCCATAGGGGATTGGACACATTAGAGGCAGGAAACATGTTCCCAATGTTGGGGGAGTCCAGAACAAGGGGCCACAGTTTAAGAATAAGTGGTAGGCCATTTAGAACGGAGATGAGGAAGAACTTTTTCAGTCAGAGAGTGGTGAAGGTGTGGAATTCTCTGCCTCAGAAGGCAGTGGAGGCCAGTTCGTTGGATGCTTTCAAGAGAGAGTTGGATAGAGCTCTTAAGGATAGCGGAGTGAGGGGGTATGGGGAGAAGGCAGGAACGGGGTACTGATTGAGAGTGATCAGCCATGATCGCATTGAATGGCGGTGCTGGCTCGAAGGGCTGAATGGCCTACTCCTGCACCTATTGTCTATAAACCAGAGGCAAGAGACCAGAGGCAGGGTAAACATTTGCCCTCGCCTCCTGCAGCCACAGTGGAGAAAACATTTGCACGGTGCTTGTCATTTGAGAGTTCTGAGGATAGTGGACGAGTGGTGATCTGTTTCCAAGTTAGGATGACATGTAACCTCTCAGAGTGGGAACATTCACGTGCCGGCGTTGTTGACCTGTTGGGTGGCAGAGGTCATGGGTGTGGGAACTGGGATTGAGGAAGTTGTGGTTAAGCGTCTTTGAGCATTTGGAAAAGCGCTATATAAAATAAATGTTTATTATTATATTATTATTATTAAATAACAGCAGTCCACTTTGCAGAGACTGCCACTGTGTGTGGGCAGACTGAACAGGGGATCATAAGAGATAGGAGTAGAATTAGGCCATTCGGGCCATCAAGTGTACTCTGTCATTCAATCAAGGCTGATCTATCTCTCCCTCCTAACTCCATTCTCCTACCTTCACCCCATAACCTCTGATACCTGTACTAATCAAGAAAAAATGATTAATTGGATTGCTGAGATTAGAAACTCCTTCAATTTAAAAGTATTTCCTGTGGCATGTATTGGTATTCTCCTCTCCATCCTCCTTCGTCTCTTGAACAAATTATCTGCATTTCCATTGAGAGAGGTTAATCACGGGTTAGGGAATATATTTAAAGCACCAATTTCATTTTTAATTGAAACACATCAATCGTGAATGTGTTTTGCTTGTAACATAATTCATTCACTTCAGGAGAAGACGAACGTTTCTGTGGCAAGGAGGGAGAGTTGAACAGATTCTCTCTCAGCTCCTGCAAGTGTATTGCCAGTCGGTAGTAAGGCCTCCTGGCCTTATGACGACCTCAGCAGGCTGCCCTTGTAATGCAATGGGAAGAATTCTATGCTGTGTCACCACTTTCTGCCTTTTCTCTTTGCTGCAATGTAATGTCAGCAACTCCAGAAAAAGATCTTGGAAGTTTTTTTTTCTCTCCTGTAAACTGAGAGGGAACAGCTGCTTTCCTGCAACAGATGGCAGTGTCGACGAGTCAGAGACCCTGGCTGACAGATATAGTCATCCTTCCTTGGACCACGCATCCTCGCAAAGACCATTGTACGCTTGTCCTGTGCAAAATGAAGACGAGAGCAATTAGCTGCAGCGTGGCTGCCAAGTGTGGCACGTAACGTATAAGATTATTAAGGGGTTGGACACGTTAGAGGCAGGAAACATGTTCCCAATGTTGGGGGAGTCCAGAACAAGGGGCCACAGTTTAAGAATAAGGGGTAGGCCATTTAGAACGGAGATGAGGAAAAACTTTTTCAGTCAGAGAGTTGTGAATGTGTGGAATTCTCTGCCTCAGAACGCAGTGGAGGCCAATTCTCTGAATGCATTCAAGAGAGAGCTGGATAGAGCTCTTAAGGATAGTGGAGTCAGGGGGTATGGGGTGAAGGCAGGAACGGGGTACTGATTGAGAATGATCAGCCATGATCACATTGAATGGCAGTGCTGGCTCGAAGGGCCGAACTGCACCTATTGTCTATTGTCTATAACACAGCTGGGGTGAAGCACATTGGGCAGTGAAGAACCTGCTTTTGTTAGTGAAGGTGCCTCCATAAATAAAGACACTCGTGCACTCCATGTACAGGTTGGCCCAGCACAGGTTGCATTGTGTGGTGCTGATACAGCTGGGGTGATACCCGTGCACTCCATGTACAGGGAGATGTGTGTGTTCACCTACATGTGTGCACTATCTCAGACTTGTACAGCCACAATCGCATTCTCGTTCCCTTATGACCTTGCACAATCGTACACTTGCACACAGACTAACTGTCCATGCCGTGTAATGCAGTGGTGACCTAGAAAGTTGTCAGTTGCTGAAATAAACGTGAAGACGTGCAGTACCGTATCTCGTAATGCTATAATGAACTGCTGTCTAGGTTGAAGGAGGAGAATCAATGACATTTAAAAAAAAGCAATATGTGTTAAGTGGGCAGTCAGATAACTAACAACAATGTAAGAAGGCAAATAGTGTCGTACGACGAATATTCGTCTGCTTAAACCCAGCACTGAGTTAGCAATCCAAAAAAAAAAAAGCTTATTTTCCTTCTCCAATCGGACTGACTTTGAATGTGTACGGAGGCACTGCAGATGTCGAAGTTTACACTGAAGATAGACACAAAATGCTGGAGTATTTCAGTAGGTCAGGCAGTATCTTTGGAGAAAAGGAATAGGTGACGTTTCGCGTCGGAACCCTTCTTCAGATTGACTTTGAACCCAGGCCTTATCCACGCAAGGAAGAGTTGTTGCCAATTTGTACTGATTCTGTTCTGTTGAGGAAGTGGAGGATCCAGTTGCATGGGGATGTGCAGAGACCCAGTTCCCAGAGAAGCTGCAGGGGTGCAGCCACGTTTTCCCAATGCCAATTCTACACTCCCATTGGGATCCGAATACAAATCAGTACGAATTGACAACAATCTTTCCTCCTCTAACCATCAGCACATAAGCACGTCGGGGTTGTACACTCACTCCTCTGCTCTATTCAATTACGTCTGTGACTGTGAGCTGGACACAGTTCCAACTCGTCCTTTAAAATAGCCGATGACACCACTGTTGTTGCACGAATTATGGGTAATGAGTCAATATCTGAGGGACGTTGATCGTCTGAATGAATGGTGCTGGAACAACAACGCTCTCGATGTCAGCAAGACCAAGGAGCTCATTTTGACTTCAGATGTGGGAGGCTGAGTGTCCACTGAGCTGCCTTCATCAATGGGTTAATGATAGAGAGAGCTAACAACGTCAAGTTCCTGGGTATGAATATCTCTGAAGATTTGTCCTGGGGCTAGCACATTGATGGACTCGTAAAGAAAGTCCATCAACGCCTCTACTTCCTCAGAAGATTGAGAAGATTTGGTATGTCGATGAATATTCTCTTGAATTCTACATATGTGCGGTAGAGAGGATATTGAATGGTTGCATCAAGACCTAATTCTGCAGCTCAAACACCCAGGGACGTCGGAGATTACAAAAAAAAGGGGTGGGCACTGCTTGGTGGTCCATCACGAGTACTGCCCTCTCCACCATCGAAAGGATCAAGAGGAAGCATTGCCTCAAAAAAGACAGCAACTATCATCAAGGACCACACCACGCTGCCATTGGGAAGAGGGTACAGGAGTCTGAAAGAGATGATCTCCAGGTTCAAGAACAGCTTCTTCCAAACAGCCATCAGATTCTTGAACACTGGTTAAACAATGAACTACGAAGTGTCTTGGTTGCACTAGTGAAGTAGGGCTTTTTGTAACAATTTGGGGCTTTTAAGTTTAATTTTTCTGTTATGTTATCTACGAATAGTGTTTACAGTCTGATATGCTGCTGCATTTAAGAATGTCACTGTTGCATTTTCGGTACATATGACAATTTAAAAACTTTTGCCTCCGAACTCTTACTGTCAGACCCTGTTTGTCAGCCGATGCATCTGTTGCTCAGTCTTGGGAGAGCTGTGGTTTCTTCCATTTTAACATTGGGGACACCAAGGCCAACGCTCTTGTGCCTTGTAATGACCGCTGCATTAACCATCTGTTTCGTTATCCTCGCAGTCACTTGGATTTACACGAGATGCCTTTTAACTTTATTTGAACTGAGCTTCGGCCCGTTCCTTCTCTATCATAGAAGCCTCCTTATTCTATCCTTGTTCTTTCCTGCATTTGTCATTTACTAAAACGCGTGTCAAGATTTTGTTGCATCTAACATTAACTATACAACTCTGCCATCTTTCAATTGCCTAAAACTTAATTTAGAAACGAGGAACAGCAGATGTTAGGTCACCAAGGAAAGACACAAAATGCAGGTGTAACTCAGCGGCTCAGGCAGCATCCCTGGAGAATATGGATATGTGATATTTTGGGTCAGGACCTTTCAGATTGGTCTGATAAGTCTGGAGACGGGTCCTGACCGAAACGTCACCTATCCATGTTCTCCAGAAATGCTGCCTGAGTTGCAGAATTGCATCAGCATTTTGTGTCTTTCACTGCCATAAACTTAAGCATGAATGAAACCTGTATTGTATGTTGTGGTGAACATACTGCATCAGTATTATCTTCTACTTTATTTCAATCTGTGATGCAATAAATAATGCAATGGAAACATTTTGCTTTCTGCACAGATGTTTCAAACATCTGAACACTAATGTTAAGTACATTTTTGTAAGTTTGACAACCATTCCAGTTTTGTGGTTTTGCATTCTATGTTGTTGAGAAACATGACACTTAATTTTTAATACTCAGTTGCCATTTTTCACCGCTTATCCATTGTAACTAGATTTTTAAGCTAATGGTTCCAGTTGGAATATATTACCTTGAGTACTAGGTTTCATACAGTAATTTAGTCACCTCAAAAGGATGACCTGCACGTGATTTTATGAGAAAATCATGGTTTTATGTGAAATAGAAAGATAAAATGTTATACTCCTGTTTTAGTTAAGATTCTCCGTAATGCAGCTGCGCATTATCTGGGGCAGAATCCAAATTGTAAAGCGGTATGTGTGAACTACGAAGGATAATGAACTCGCACCTCATTCACGGTGCAGAAATAATCCTGTACCCGATCAGATTCTGCACCACTGATCTAGTTTCTAGTGTTCTACCTCTGTACCCAAAGCAGTAAGCAGCTGAAGGAGTGGCAAATGTCATAGTCATACAGCATGGAAACAGGCTCTTTGGCCCAACTTGCCCATGCCAACCAAGATGCCCCATCTAAGGTAAGCCCAGATTGTTGGAGTTGAGGCACTAGTACTACCTGCTATGTCATTGTGCTGTCTTTTGAGAAGAAGCAAGAAAATTGGAGGTGAAAATGTTTCCTTGACTTTCATTGTTTGAATTACTCAAGCACGTTGCTTGGTCCAGCATTTTTTACTGCTGGAATGTATACATCATAAAGAAGCAGCTGTATTTTTGTTTTAATCACGGAATGTCTTAAAGTCGAGTTGTCGATCAGGCTCTTGCACTGTTTTAGTGAGAATATTTGACTGTCTACCAAACTGCGTTTTAATTAGTAAGCAGTTTCCATGTAAACATGAGTATTCATGGGCCACTTACAGGTATATGAATGCATGCTTGTTTGAATATTTTCTCGCTGCTATTTTAGCTGATGTCTTCGACCATTTAATTTAAAGAATTTATTGTTTGCAATTATTGTATAAAGGGTGGATTGGCAGACCACTGGTATTCTTCCTGATCCAGAAGCAATTTGTTCCATTACATAAAGATCTGAAGCTGTGTCCCTGACTATGCACTCCATTATGTGTGTCTGACCTGTGCACACAGACAACGTTTCCATTATGACATTCGACCAACTTCATTGCTTAAAGTGCAAGCTTATTGACTTGTGGAGGTCCAGGCTGACCTGATGAAACAAGAGGCAGAAAGAGAACGAATGTAGTTTGCGGCATTTAAACCAATTTGCTCCCTCTTTTACAATGTGGACTAATGTTGGTTAATTGGCCCTTGGCACTAACTCTGATCTGTTTCTTAACAGCCTTTGTGCCAGAAATAGAGAAGACCATGAAAAGAAACCGGCTTCCGAGCAGCAGTGATGATTCTGATGACAATGACAGTGAGTGTTTTGTTAGCTTACAGTGAAAGTGATCTAGCCTCCAGGTTGTATTAAGCTCAGCATTTAAGACAAGTAACAGAGTAACCACCAAAGTAATTCAATTCTTGGCACTTGGTCCGAAGCCCCTGAATAGTCATGTGCATTAGGCTTGCATATCTATCAGTCACAAGACCCAGTCGTGGATATCTGATGAGATCTAGCAGTCACTGAAAATATTAAACGGCTCCCTCACTGGGTCAGTGGACAGGTGGTACCGACCCACGAAGAGCAGAAAGGTTACAGATCGTATCCCTATGCTACATAGATTTCAGCAAAGATAGTTTACGGGGTTCTGAACCTGACTTGTTTGCTTGGCATAGGGAAGGCATTCCAAGACTAGATTGGGATCTGCTGGATTTGAGCGCATCTAGAGTTTTGCCAACTGGCATGGTCCTCGCATATACGGCTGCTTTTGAAATGGCTGCAGTTCGTGGAACCGTATGCACAGACCTCGGGAAAACGAGAGAAAAAAAATTACAAAATAATCATCGTGTCCACCAAAGGGGTGAAGGAAATGTTAGTTGAAAGCATTTAAATTTGTTCACTTTTCCTTCTTATTTCCTCTGACCTAATCGCCTGCATAACCATATCATGTTATGAACCATCCCTGACGTTGATACGTGAGGGTCTGTTTTATGAATTTGAGTTCTGAGTTGCAGCGTCATCTGACGGCAGTGTGCAAATCATGAATCTCAGAGCACAGGTCAGTAGGCCCTGTGGAATTTACCGTCCATTCTCACCTTTCGCAGTTGCTAATGATTTCTAGTTTTCTTTTGCCACAATCTGAAGTGTGTTCAGATGAATCAACTCATCTGTAAGAGGAAATGCTTCTCATTTAACCATGTTATCTTTTAATCGGTTCAGCTGTGTTTTTGAAGTTGGTTTTCATTTCCTTTATTTGTTTAACAAAGCTGCAGGATCTTTGGTTTTGAGAATTTCATGTGTTGTTTGCTTGCCCTTTGCCCCCCATAGGAATGAAATGAAAGCAACCATTCGTGTGGGTTTCATCGTGTTAAAGTTGCAATTAACATCTAACATAAAGGTGTAAAAGGGTTGGATAATTTGTGCAAGGCCATACATATTCCCACTCATTGCAAATTGTAATTGTAGTGCTGTTTTGTATTAATCTGATTAATTATGGATCTGTATCAGGTGACTGATCATTATGTTTGATGTTCTCATGACACCCAATGAATCAACTCTGCTCCCTTTAAAAGGTAATAGGATTTATAGTTGTATTTGGTTCTTTAGCACTTTCTGCTGTTCAAGCCCCCTCCTATCCCTCTCCTCTGAGGGACACAGTGGAGAAATGTAAACATTATGTGGTCTGTCCTGCAGTGTTCTCTCTCATCCTGTTCAGCATCATTGTCTTCTCAACCCATCTTACAATCCTTTTGTAAAAAAATACCAAAGTGCTGAAGGGCCTCGGCGAGTCAGGCAGCATCCGTGGATGAAAACAGAGAGACGATGTTTCGGGTGGGGCCTCTTGTTCAGACAGATGGAGTAGAGTGGACATGGCTGGTATCGAGCGGTGAGGGGAGGGGCAAAAACTGGCAAGTGATAGGTGGATCCTGGTGAGGAGCAGGGTGTTAGGCAGGCAGCTGGAGATAGTAATAAAGGTTAGAGGTGAAATGGAGACAAAAGGAAAAAAGCAGAGTGAAATGCAAAGCCGGAAGGAGGAACAATGGTGGAAGGAATTAAGGGAAAAGGGGGGGGGGGTAATAAAAGGTAAATGGCGACTTGGAGTGGGGAGGGATAGCAGATCAGCAGAATTTGGATGGGGAAAAAAAACTGGGTAATGGAGGTAGAGGCAGAAAGATGAATGTGGGGGAGGGGGGGGGGGGGGGGAGGGAGACAAAGCAGTGGATGAGAAGGGTGAGCTGAAATGGGTGGTTTACCTGAAATTGTACCATTTAATGTTCATGCCATTGGGTTGTACGCTACCCAGGTGGAATATGAGGTGATGTTCTTTCAGTTTGCATGTGGAATCATTCTGGCAGAAGATAGAAAGATTGAATGGGAAGGGAAGTCACATCATTTCATAAGTGATATGAGCAGAATTAGGCCATTTGGCCCATCAATTCTACTCTGCCATTCAATCATCGCTGATCTATCTCTCCCTCCTAACCCCATTCCCCTGCCTTCTCATAACCCCTGACACCCATTGATTAAAATCATTGATAGCTCATCTCTCTTTTCATTCTAAGTGCACAAAACACCCCAAAACAAATTATCTGGAATTTGAGAACTCTTCCAAAGAATACAAACCAAAAATCTTCAAATGTAATAAATAGGATTTTGAAGTGGTTTGGGGCACATCTTTAGTATACAAAACTATTTGGTATAAATGTTTTTTTCACAAGGAGGACAAATGATTGAAGACAGCATATCCTTCACTAATGAGACTTTACTGATCATCCATAAAAGCAGAACATTCCAGAGACGGGATAAATTCTGTTTCTGATCAGATTTGTTGCGCGACAAATCGCCCTACCACAAAAGATCACTTGTCCGATTCATGACTGATCAGAAGAGAAAAAAAATGCTGTCCATTAATTTTTTAGGTCATTCAACTTCCTGGTCGCAGCATTCCAGATCGCAGCGCAGAAGAAGCTCAACCTCCAGGCACAAAGATCGAAAACCATCTGAGGTATTGTCTCGCTCATGATTCTAAAATATTTTTTCTTTTCCCGATGATGCTTGTCTTCTTTCGGCATTTGTGATCACCTAACCAGTGGCTAACTTTTGGTTCTGTTCTACATGAGCTCTGGCCATCAGTGTTCAGATAGGAGGCCGTTAAAGCTGACCGTAGCCACACATACAACCTTCCAGCAGTGGTCACTTCATGGTGACCAGAATAATGAATTTCTGAAAGAAAGAAAGAAGGCTGTACAAAGAAACAGGACGTCAGTGCAAAAACATGATTAGATAAAATAAGTCCATGGTGTCGTGCAAGAGGTGGGCCATCGTGCTCTTGAACCCATCGTCCAGACCAGTCTGATGTAGGGTGAAGAACGAATCGTACATGGCTGTGAAGTAAAATCAAGGTCGAGTTTGAACCGATATACAAGTGCACCTGTGGTTGGGTTTTTGAGTCACAAATGCAAGTCCTCAAGATTTACTCTTGGTCAATATATTAGAAATCAGACGTACGAGTGTCGGTGATAACTTTTCAGCCTTCACAAGTCAATATAATCTGACAATTTAATAACTTCCCACCTGTTATCAGACAACTCATCCGGCCTCTCACCAGCTAGAGAGCGGTCCTTACCGCCCATCTACCTCATTGGAGACCTTTGTTCAGACTTTATAAACTTTATCTTGCACTAAACGTTATATCCCTTATCCTGTATCTGTACACTGGATGGCCTGATTGTAATCATAGAAACATAGAAAATAGGTGCAGGAGTAGGCCATTCGGCCCTTTGAGCCTGCACCGCCATTCAATATGATCATGGCTGATCATCCAGCTCAGTAGCCTGTACCTGCCTTCTCTCCATACCCCCTGATCCCTTTAGCAAAAAGGGCCACATCTAACTCCCTCTTAAATATAGCCAATGAACTGGCCTCAACTACCTTCTGTGGCAGAGAATTCCACAGACTCACCACTCTCTGTGTGAAGAAATGTTTTCTCATCTCGGTCCTAAAAGACTTCCACCTTATCCTTAAGCTGTGACCCCTGGTTCTGGACTCCCCCAACATCGGGAACAATCTTCCTGCATCTAGCCTCTCCAACCCCTGAAGAATTTTGTATGTTTCTATAAGATCCCCCTCAGTCTTCTAAATTCCAGCGAGTACAATCATGTACAGTCTTTTTGCTGACAGGATAGCACACAACAATAAAGCTTTTCACTGTCGGAAGGAACTACAGATGCTGGTTTAAACCAAAGATAGGTACAAAATGCTGGAGTAACTCAGTAGGACAGGCAGCATCTCTGGAGAGAAGGAATGGGTGACGTTTCGGGTCTTTGAGGAAACGTCACCGATTCCTTCTCTCCAGAGATGCTGCCTGTCCTGCTGTTACTCCAGCATTTTGTGCCTATTTATGGTTTACACTGTACCTTGGTACACGTGACAATAATAAACTAAACTAAACTGAACTAACAGTTTCTGGGAATTAACTGTACTTTTTTGTTGGTAATCTGTCCTTTGGAGAGCTGTGAGACTAGTTATTATCATCAGCACTTCCAGGGCGGCACGGTGGCACAGCGGTAGAGTTGCTGCCTTACAGTGCTTGCAGCGCCGGAGACCGGGGTTCGATCCCGACTACAGGTGTTGTCTGTACAGAGTTTGTACGTTCTACCCGTGACCGTATGGGATTCCCTCCCACACTCCAAAGACATACAGGTTTGTTGGTTAATTGGCTTGGAATAAATGTAAATTGTCCCTAATGTGTGTAGGATCATGTTGGTGTGTGGGGATCACTGGTCGGCGCAGACTAGGTGGGCCGAAGGGCCTGTTTCCATGCTGTATCTCTAAATTAACCTAAATGAAACATGCTTATATCATCTTTAACATGTTTAAGCACTTTATCAACGACTGGACAAGGAGGAAAAATGTTCCAATGTTGGGGGAGTCCAGAACCAGGGGCACAGTCCAAGAATAAAGGGGAGGCCCTTTAAAACTGAGATGAGAAAATACTTTTTCATCCAGAGAGTTGTGAATTTGTGGAGTTCTCTGCCGCAGAAGGCAGTAGAGGCCAATTCACTGGATGAATTTAAAAGAGAGTTTCCTCCCACACTCCAAAGACGTACAGGTATGTAGGTTAATTGGCTGGGTAAATGTGAAAATTGTCCCTAGTGGGTGTAGGATAGTGTTAATGTACGGGGATCGCTGGGCGGCACGGACTTGGAGGGCCGAAAAGGCCTGTTTCCGGCTGTATATATATGATATGATATGATGATATGATATGATAGGGCTCTAGGGGCTAGCGGAATCAAGGGACATGGGTCGAAGGCAGGCACGGGTTACTGAATGTGGATGATCAGCCATGATCACAATGAATGGCGGGGCTGGCTCGAAGGGCCAAATGGCCTCCTCCTGCACCTATTTTCTATGTTGCTATCACATCCCTTTCCTAGTTTTCAAAACCTAATTTTCAGCTGTCATGAAAGAGAAGTGGTTTATGACACTTCATAAAATAAAGTGCAAGTTATTGTAAGATCAGTTTAGCTTACTCAAAACAGATCAATGATCAAGTAAACTTGTTTTTCACAGATGAATTATTTCCCTTCTTGAAAGGAAAATATGCCTACTGGCATATCATTCGATACCAATCATTATTAATCCTGTTTAGGTGATTTGTTTTGCATGGAGGAAGTTGGGGGTTTGTTTAGTATTTCAATTTTTGCACACAGTTTTTTCAAACAATTTTCTTTGTGTTGTGTAATAATAATCTGTCTGCAAGTAACTGGCACAATTCCAAAAATGGCTGGCTTCCCACTGTCCATGCTCACCCAAGGATCTGTCCTTGTCCCCTGTCTTTGCTTCATCTGTGCAACACTGGATCAATCTCCACGTGTTTACTGTCAGCACTCGGCTTCACTTCTCCAGCACATTTTTTTACCTAGCAGCCATCTCGTGCTGTGACTTGCCTGTCTGCCTTAAGTTTCTGCATTAGTCTCAACTTTGTCATACAGCATGGAAACTGGCCCTTCGGCCCAACTCTGCCATGCTGACCAAGATGCCCCATCTAGACTAGTCCCACCAGCCCGTGTTCAGTCCACTGAACTTCCTTCAGTTGAGCCTTCTGACTTTGTTACCCTGTCTGGCCTACACGTGATTCCACTTTTCACCAAAGTGGATGTTTGATCGCTGCTCTTTACAATATCCTGGGGGCAATTACAGCTGAATAACTATAAACTTTGCCAGCAATGTTGTGCTCATTGGACGAATAAAACTCAGGAAGACGAAAGCTGGTATTTCAAGAATTTGTGGTAACATTATCTACTGCCAGCAAAAAAATTGTGTCCTACAGTGCCCTCCATAATGTTTGGAACTAAGACCCATCATTTATTTATTTGCCTCTGTACTCCACAATTTGAGATTTGTAATAGAAAAAAATCACATGTGGTTAAAGTGCACAATGTCAGATTTTAATAAAGGCCATTTTCATACATTTTGGTTTCACCATGTAGAAATTACAGCAGTGTTTATACATAGTCCCCCCATTTCAGGGCACCATAACGTTTGGGACACAGCAATGTCATGTAAATGAAAGTAGTGATGTTCAGTATTTTGTTGCATATCCTTTGCATGCAATGACTGCTTGATGTCTGCGATTCATGGACATCACCAATTGCTGGGTGTCTTCTCTGGTGATGCTCTGCCAGGCCTGTATTGCAGCCATCTTTAACTTATGCTTGTTTTGGGGGCTCGTCCCCTTCAGTTTTCTCTTCAGCATATAAAAGGCATGCTCAATTCGGTTCAGATCCGGTGACTGACTTGGCCACTCAAGAATTGACCAATTTTTAGCTTTGAAAAACTCCTTTGTTGCTTTAGCAGTATTTATGGGATCACGGTCTTGTTGTAGAATGAACTGCCGGTCAAAGATTTTTGAGGCATTTGTTTGAACTTGAGCAGATAGGATGTGTCTATACACTTTAGAATTCATTATGCTATCACCATCAGCAGTTGTATCATCAATGACGATTGTAGGAGCCATTTGTGTTTACTAGCTGCCTTAGCATGTTACATTATTTTGTATCGTGCGGCATTATTTTTGAACACTTGGGGGCTGTCGTGAGATGAATACATATATGGGCATATGTGCATTTATGGACTGGGAGGAGCCAGAATTATGGGTATAATTGGAATGCACAGACATAATGCGTTAGATACGAGAGGAGCTTGGCAGGATACTAATTCTTACGAAATAAGTGACGGGAGAAATACTAATCTGTTTGTATCACTACTTCAATAAACGACTAATTAAACTGAAACGTCGTGAAGATCTCTCTGTTGTTTGCGTCAAGAACTATCACTTCATTCCTTCGTGAAAAGCAAACAGAGACGGCTCGATGAGAAGAATCCAAGTTGTCATAACATTGTAAGAATTACCTCGGCCGGAGTGAAAAAACCTAAGAACTGGCCTCGGTGAGTGAAGATAAAAGTGGACCTGTCTCTGAGTGAGACTGGAGCTTGGAAATCGACTGGACGGAACAGGGATTGTTTTATTTTGCAAGCCTGAACCGAATACTACAGACTGATCAGGGTCATTACTTGCGTTGATCCGACTACGGAGATTGAAACTTCGAAAGCCAGTGAGTATAGCATTAAGCTTTATTGGAAAATCTGTTTTTCAGAAGTTGTATTGGAAAGCTGCTACTGAAAAATTTGGAAATGCTGAGCAGATAGAAGTGACCTTGAGCATTGCAAGATATCAGTTTGTTTTTGAATTCCTTTGAAGATATATGTTTACGTCAACACATCTTAAAGGGATATTAACGTACAAGTATGCGTGTACTTAAATCTGATGTTCAGCCACAAGGTGTCGACATCAAGATGGATTCCCAAGGGGAAAATGGTTTGTCTTCAATTTGTGGAGCTTCAAAGTTCTCTTACGTCTTGAAATGGGCTGCAACCCTGAAAAGCCAGCGTGAGTTTGAAGAAGAAGAAGAGATCAGGAGACTAAGGAAAGAACAATTGTTAATCTTGCGGGTCTGAACCCTGCATCAGAACTTACTGGAAATAGACACACAATGCTGGAGTAACTCAGCAGGACAAGCAGCACCTCTCGAGAGAAGGAATGGGTAATGTTTCGGGTCGAGACTCTTCTTTCGCCTCAAAATCCATAAACAGAACTGGCCTGGCAGACCCATTTTTTTTGCCTGCTCCTGTCCTACTGAATTCATTTCCACATACTTTTTTTAAAAAAAGACCAGACTTCTCAGAACTTGCTGGTATTGCCATCCCAGTAAATTGGAGGTGGACATGGCGAATGATTCGGCAAAGAGTTTGTTATACTATGACTAGATAAAACAATCTCCATCAACTTCTCTCAGTAGAAAGAGGCTAATTTTACAGACAAATGGAGGTAAATTAAGTTTGTAAAATCAACCACAAATATCATGAGTTTGATTGACAGTGAAATTACTTGGTCATCTCCGCTTTGGCCGGCTATGGTGTTATCCTCATGTGCTGTCATGATAGTTAGTGGTTGTTGTTTATTTAGCTTCCGATTATACTGGTGAATTTTTAATGTGACAATTCATTGTTGTTAAACATTGTCATTGTTTAGCTAAAGTTTCCTTGATACTAACCAAACAGCAGTACTCCATCTATTTCTGCCTTTTTTTGTAAACCAGCATCTGCAGTTCCTGTGTTTATTAACCGATGCGGATTTGGTATTTTTGCTCTATTTTCAAGGCCGTTAAAACGGGGTGCAAGAGGGGTGTGAGACACCCTGTTGAAAATTGTCAGTGAAGCTTTTCTGATTACTTAAAATGAGCATTGTGGTATGTGTCCAATACAAAGCAAAAAAAGAATTGATCCCTTTATTGATTCATGCCCCAAATTGAATTAACTGATTTTTGCCAGTGCTGGCTGCCAGATAGCAGTCTTCAAAAGAAACTGATTACATCCTGATAGTAATCGCCCAGCCACCTTTGCTGTAAATGGGCTTTTTTGGATTGAAATTCAATAAGGGTGGACGGTGTGGATGGGCCGATGGGATGTGCTCAATCATATCTAGAATACCTGATATATTTAATTAGTCTGAAGCATTAGTTGCAAAAGTACACCGCTAATGTACTTTTGAAGAAGTGATCAACATGCTGGAGTGGTTAAACATTGATTTGTGTTCAATGTGAGATGGTGTCTGGGTGGTTTAGGTTTCAATCGCTTTGTTGCAATGTGTGTTAATAAAATCACCTGATTACCAGAGAATTTAGTAATTATCAGCACCACAGACTAATTTGAGCTTTGCATTTCAGGTTTACAGAACCGACTTGATAACAGCCATGAAGCTACATGATTCGCACCAGCTGAATTCTGATGAATATTATATTCTGGCTGATTCGTGGAGACAGGAATGGGAGAAAGGAGTTCAAGTACCTGTTAGCCCCGAGTCAGTGCCACAAGCAAGTGTCAGGTATTTGAGAAGAGAAATGTTGCCATAACATTGTTTGGTTTCATG
The DNA here is from genome assembly GCF_053455715.1 of Rhinoraja longicauda. Taxonomy (NCBI): domain Eukaryota; kingdom Metazoa; phylum Chordata; class Chondrichthyes; order Rajiformes; family Arhynchobatidae; genus Rhinoraja; species Rhinoraja longicauda. Next base: position 109,647,123 of record NC_135953.1, read on the forward strand.
TTCTTAATTGAAGCCATGTAGTACTTTATGATTGTTCCTCAATTCAGGTTGTTTTTGGATTTGGCACGGACCATTAATTGTTGTTGGGTGGATGGGATGTGTCGGAGGTCAGTGGCCACAGGCAAGGGTCCTTCTGTATTACATTTAATCTGTGAGCCTGACGGCTACTCTGAGGAAACTGCAATGGTCATCAAGCATGAGAGATTCCATCTGCTGGTGTCTTTGACCACTGGGTCACTCATAAATGTTTATGGAAAAACACCACCAGAAATGTTATGCGGTAGCCAAAATACTAACATGAATAATTTTGTCGAGTTTAGATGAAAGGGATGAGTGATGTTCTTCACAGTGACACCTATGGTTGCACAGTGGGGCAGCTGGTTCAGTTTCTGTCTCATTTTGCCGGAGACCTGGGTTCGATCCTGACCTGGGGTGCTGTCTGTGTGGAGTTTGCAAGTTCTCCCTGTGACCGTATGGGTTTCCTCCCACATCCCATGCTGCATCTCTAATCTAAAGTAATTAAAATGGTTCAACTGAAAGAGCCCCCCCCTCTTTTACCATTGTTTGATTGATTGTGACTAATAAAAATTAGGGGGGAAAAAGTTAAGTGAATCCTTTCCAGGTGCAAAAGCAAAATGATTGTGTGTCTTGATATGGGCCGTAGCCACCTCATCAGGAATCTTTACTGAGTGGCACATAATGCGCTCGTTACCACTGTTTTCTTTGCCACCAGCAATTCCTCTCGGATTAGGGAAATAATGCAATTTGAAAGGCTAAAGTGCAGTTTTTCTCTTTAACTGAGATAATTATCAGTTCAGAGGTGAAAAAAGGCACATCAGAAGCCCTGTTTATGGTGTTGCAAATTCTGTTTTGAATCATTACATGAATTTTCAAATGTAAACTCCCTTGTGTTCCCTCATTTCCAGCACTGTAGGACAAAGCTCATAATTTAAAATTCCCTTTTGTTCTTTTTCTCCGGATGCTAACAGCAAATTCCAAGAAACCAGGACAGAAACAGGAGAGATTGACAATACCTTACTTACATCTCTGATACTTTGTGAAATTTTAGATGCTAAAAAAAAAAGTGTATTACGCCACTTCTCTACTCAAATCACTGCTCAGAATTTTGAGCCATAAAAATAAGCTGCTGGAAGAATTCAACAGGTCAGGCCGCTCTGCAGAGGGAAATGTCCTGATCCAAAGTGATGATTGTCCACAGATGCTGCCTGACCTGCTGAGTTCCTCTGGTAGTTTTTTCTTTGTTCAAGACTCCAGCGTCTGCAGTCTCTTATATCAGCAATCAGAATAAACTGAGCCATGCAGGGAAGATTTGCACTGAATATAGGATCTCTGATATAAAGTCCCATGAAAAAAATATAATTCTGATCTTTGTTGTAAACTGCAGTATGAGTAGCAAAGTGTAGTGTGTTATCAGGTGCTCAGGCTGTCTAAGATAACAGACGGCAGATTCATCTTGAAGGTAAGCTGCTTCAATTGCTGTTGGCTCTTGGGAATTGGACAGCATTGCAAAGGTTGCAATTATTGCAAATGTTTGCACAATTCAGAGTGACGTGTCAGATTACCAAGAGTCATTCGCAGGTCAAGCAAGAATGGGAAGGTATGATCAGTGCACAGATTTCTTCTTCTGTCGCATGTATGTTTGTCCATGAGGAATTTATCTAGCTCACATTGATTTTGTGAGATTTGAGTATAAAATCTGTGTGTTGCACGTTGGGCAGCATACTTTTTTATCTGCTTTAGCACCTGTTGAGGTTCTTTGGTATCTTTTTCCACTTGTTTTACCTTGATGCGGATCTATGGCCCTGCCAAGATGCTGTTTTGACACCAGGTTCCTGGGTTACATGGCATATTTGCCAGCTAGCCTTCACAGAAGGTCATTCCATGCTGTGGTTGCACTGGATAGTAGTGCAGCGCTATCTCCATGCTAATGCTGTTACCATTATGTGAACATTTCAGTATGATTGCTAGCCATTTGCTTTCCATTGTCCAGCTCAGTCCATGTATTTCCCCATTGAACCAGGGCATATCCAGCAAGGTCATCCCTTCTTACTGCCACGCCATTCATTCTGATCTTCCCAAGGATCTGTCATTGACCTATTTTTCTCACCCACATACTGGCCCTTGGTAGAATCGTAGGCATAGTCATTCAGCATGGAAACAGGCCCTTCGGCCCAACCTAGCTATACCGACCACCAAGCACCATCTAAACTAGTCCCACCTGTCTGCTTTTGGCCCATATTTCTCGAAACCTACCCTATCCAATGTACCTGTCTAAATGTTTCTTAAACGTTACCTGCCCTGCCTCAACTATGTCCTCCAGCAACTTGTTCCTTACACCCACCACAAAAGTGTGTAAAAAGAAAAATGTTACCCCTCGGGTTCCCGTTAAATCTTTCTCTCCTCATATTAAACCTAGGTCCTCTGGTTCTCTATTCCCCCAGCTCTGGGCAAAAGACTGTGCATTTACCCAATTTATTGCTCTCCTGATTTTCTACACCTCTATAAGATCACGCTTCATTCCCCTGTGCGCGAAGGAATAAAGCCCTAGCCTGCTCAACCTCTCCCTTTCGCTCAACCCCCCGATTCCTGATGGTGACACCATCTGCAGCTAGGGTGTACGTAGACTTGTGACCTCTATTGTCGTGTCTCTTGCACTTTTATGTGCATCTGTGGTGTTGTCATCTTTTTCAATATCCAACTTTTTGAATTTCCAAAACTATATGCACTTGTCAGTTTTGTTTTCCCCTCTGACTGAGCCAGATTTCCTCAGCATTGTTTTCAGTCTTAAACTGAACTTCCAATCTACATTCCTCCTTTACTGAATTACTTCTGTCTAGTCTAACCCCCCATCAGGCTCCAAACTTTTCCTCCAATTGAGGCTTGGCATGTATTTCTTCAACCTTTACTCACTTTTTTTTGCTTTTCCATTAGCTGCCTCGGCTTCAAATTAATTAAGTCATTGGCCCAAAAATTTGGCCTCTTTTATTCTTCCTTCTTCCTTTAAGATCCTGTGTAATGACCAAATTCTTTTACCAATCTTTTGCTCATTCCTCTGAATACCAACCCCCTGATTTAGTGTCTGTTTATTCTTCGGGTAGCATTTTTGCATTGAAGTACATGAAGCGAACTATTAAATGCAATTAATTTTTTTAGGGATCAGTTTTGGCAACTAATCTGTGCACAGTGCGCTCTTGAAAAAGATTAAATGATTAATTAGCTGATTAAATTGTCAGTTAGCCTGATTTTCATGCTATTTGATTTGGGGAATGACGACCAAAGCTTTGGGACGAGATGATCGTGAAAGCTTTTACAGCAGATCAGATATATCCGAGGACACTGGGAAGCTAGAGAGGAAATTGCAGGAGCCATCCCTGAGATTTATGAGTGGTTAAATACATGAGAGGCGCCAGAAGACTGGAGGGAGGCAAATGTGCCTCTATTCACGAAGGACTGCAGAGAATAGGCTGGAAACGACAGGCCGGTAAGCTTAACATCTGTGATCGGAAAGTTACTAGAGAGTATTCTGAGGGATAGGAAATACATGCTCTTAGATGGATAAGGGCTGATTAGGGATAGTCAATATGGTTTTGTATGTGTCTCAGAGTTTTTTGAACATAAGACCAAAACGTTGTTGAAGGCAGAGCTGTAGACGTTGTATACATGGAATTTAGTAAGGCATTTGACAAGGTTCTGCATGGTAGGTTAGATCCCGTGGAATTCAAGGGGAGCTGAATGAATAGAAAATTGACTTCATGGAAGAGAGCAGAGGGTGATGGTTGCAGCAGAGGGTGATAGTTGCTTTTCAGACTGGAGGCCTGTGATTAATGATGTGCCTCAGGGTTCGGTGCTGGGCCCATTGTTGTTTGTTCATCTACAGCAATGATTTGGATGAGAACGTACATGGCATGGTTAGCAAGTTTGCAGATGACAGAAAAAGTAGGTGGTATTGTAGATAGTGAAGATGGTTGTCAAGAAATGCAGCAGGATCTTGATCAGTTGGGCAGGTGGGCTGAGGAAAGGTTGATTAGGATTTAATGCAGAGAAATATGAAGTGTTGCATTTTGGGAGCACTAACATGGGCAGAACCTACACTGAAAGGTAGGGCTCTGAGGAAGGTTAAAGAGCAGAGGGATCGAGGAGTATAGGTACATAGAATGTTGAAAGTGGCATCGTAAGTAGATAAGAAGGTCAAAAAGGCTTTTGACACACTGGCCTTCATCAGTCAGAGCATTGAATATAGATACTGCCTGTCCGGCTGAGTTACTCCAGCTTTTTGTGTCTATCTTCATTGAATATAGACGTTGGGAGATCATGTTGCAGTTGTATAAAACGTTCGTGAGGCTGCATTTAGAGTATTGTGTTCAGTTGTGGGCATCATGTTATAGGAAAGATGTTGTCAAGCTGGAAAGGGTTCAGAGAAGATTTACAAGGATGTTGCCAGGACTCGAGGGCCTGAGCAACAGGGAGAGGTTGAGCAGGCGAGGATTCTATTCCTTGGAGTGCAGGAGGATGAGGGGTGATCTTAGAGGTGTGTAAAATCATGAGAGGAATAGATCGGGTAGGCCCTCTGGCGTCCGTGTCTCTAGCGTTTGGTAGAGCTCTCTCCCTTGCGAGATATCTCTTGGTAGAGCTCTCTCCCTCCCAAGATATCTCTTGCCCAGAGTAGGGAAATCGAGAACGAGAGGGCAGAGGTTTAAGGTGAGGGGGGAAAAGATTTAATAGGAATATGAGGGGTAACATCTTCACACAAAGGCTGGTAGGTTTATGGAATGAGCTGCCAGAGGAGGTAGTTGAGGCAGGTACTGTCGCAACATTTAAGAAAAATTTAGATAGGTACAGGTCTAGACGGATTTGGGCCAAACGCAGGCAGATGGGATTAGTGTGGATGGGACATATTGGCTGGTGTGGGCATGTTGGGCCGAAGAGCCTGCATCCATACCTCTATGACTCTTATTTATCTATTTTTCTGAACTGCAGTTTGGTATCATATTCAAAACTTGCCATCTGAAACAATGCATTTGTTGAATTGGCATCTAGCATATGCTCAAATGCTGGAGTGACAGTTGGATCCATAATGTTTTGATTTATTTGGTCAAGCTGACCTTAGAGTGAATAGAAACGAGCAAGAGGAAAATCTATTGCCAAAATGTGCAATGGATGCATGTGAAAATAATGTAAGCGTACAGGGTCACAGTCCAGTCTTTTTGGAACATTCATCTTTGGGGAACTCCTCCTTTGGAATTTAAAATACCTTTGTATTTTCACCATTAAGCTTTTAGTCAGTAATGGAAATGAAATGTTATTCAAGTTTGGAAACTTAATCTATTCTATTAATAGTAGCCGGTATTTTTAATGTAATTGTTTGAACTCGAAGGTTCGATTCCATATTAGACCCTTCTAAAGTTTCAGAAGGACAACTTGGATGCCTGTTTTTATAGTGCTCCCCCCCCCAAAAAAAAGTTTTAAAAAATCTATTTTTATCTTGACCCTGGTAATATGTATTGCTGTATTGAATAATCACATCAGACATTGGAGTCATTTCAAAACCAATAGCTGCCTGCAAAATTAGTTCTGGTTACCCTTGCTTTAGAAAGGATGTCATCAAATTGTGCATAAAAGATAAGAACATTTAATATAATGTTACTGGGTCTGGAAGGTTTAGATTATAAGGAGAAGTTGGGTAGATATTTTTACCCGGTAGCATAGGAGGCTGAGGAGAGACCTTATCAAAGTTTCTAAAATCATAAGGAAACATAGTTAAGGTGAATAACCATAGTCTTTTCTCCAGGGTAGGGGTGTAAAAAAAACTAGAGGGCACAGACTTAAAGTAAGAAGGGAAAGATTTAAAAGGGGTCTGAGGGGCAGCCTTTTTCAGACGGGGGTGGTGCGTATATGTAACGAGCTGCCAGAAGAAGTGATTGAGGTGGAACTTCTAAAGATACTTCGACAGGTACATGGATAAGAAAGGATAGGAGATGATATGGGCCAGGCGCTGGTAATTGGATTGAGCCTGGTTAATCAATCTGGTTGGCGTGGCCAAGTTGAGCTGAAGAGCCTGTTTTCTCTGTTGTTTGGTTCCCTGACTCTGACCCAAATCCAATTATGAAAATTCTAAATGCTCCATAATTCTAATCAAAGGACCAGACTACATCATCCTCTTAAAAGATGGGCAAATGCAAAAACATTTCTTACTTTCCTGTTTGCTACCAAGACCTCATAAAGTGATGAAACCTACCAGCAAACACTCGGGGATGACACAGGCTAAATACCTGATAACAGTTAGACAATTTGAAAGGAAGCTAGTGTCTGTTATTTCATCTATTGTGTGGCTTTCTTGTGGCTTCTGCCAGTCAATGTGGAGATGATCAGTTAGCATTGTCACTTTAGAACCTGAGAGTGCATTGAAAAATGAAAAATTTGATAGATGCCTGTAAATTGGATGTTCAAAGTCGAGGGATAATATGCCAGGCAATTTCTAGAGATTTAGTCATTGGACATAGGGTTTACACATGGCATTTAATGATAAGAAATAAATGTAGACAACTAAAGCATTATGCATTTTTTTTTTTAATGGCTCATAGATTCAAGCTGATTTAACAGGGCTTGGATTTGGGTAATACTATACAGACCCACCACCGATTTTCTGGCACCTTTGTTCCAGAACCATTCTGGATTGTCCGTTTTGCCAGACCAGCAGAGATCATGACCTCCGAGCGGAGTCGAATGAACTGCCGAGGCTGCTGGGGGAGCGCAATACCGGCCTGCAAAGATGGAAATGGATCTGTCGGGTCTGGCTGGGCAAGCATTGAAGAGCCCTGGCCGCAGGGGACAATTTCAACCCACTGATCAGCCACGGAAGTCGGCCATGGGAGCCGATCTGCCGACTCTGGCTGGGCTGGAGTTCCAGAGCTCCAGCTGCAGGGGGCAAATTTGACCCGCCAATCGGCCGCGGATGTTCCGATAATGTCAAGATCGGTCGCTTCACGTCGGCCTAGGCGCCACATTTTTGGGGGAACAACTGGGGGTGATTTCAAGTGCACTCTCAGAATTCTTTCCGGATTAAAGGAGGTGTCGGACCACCAGTTGCCAGAAAATTGGTGGTGGAACTGTTTCTGCAGTTCCTTGCGTCTCCAGCCTTAGATTCATACAGCATGAAAACTCGCCCTTCGGCCCAATTCATCCAAGCCAATATGATGCCCCATGCAAAATCGGTGGTGGACCTGTACCAATGTGCCACTACTGTTTCCCACATGGAGTCACCGGTCCCCAGGGAGCATCAAACCCTGACAACAAGATCTGGCAGATGCGTTCGAAAACCACGCTATCTGCAGGATTATATGCCCAAATAATGAGGAACCAGGCATGTGGTGTTCAAAGTTTAGATAATTCCGAGCACTGAACTGTCGCAGATCCAAGGAAGGAGAATTTGGAAGCTACCACGGAAATGGATTGTCAAAGGCATGTTGGAAAATGGACTGTTGGAGACATGTTGGACTCAGTGAAATAAGATGCCATGGAAGAAGTTAATTTATTGCTATACATGTAAAGTTCCTGTACATATCTGTTTTGTAAATAAAGGGGGATGTTATGGGAATAGCACGCTCTGTGGTGCAGTACCAAGGATATAATACCCATGAGGCAGTAGCCAAGAGGATCCTGAATTAAAATGGCTGAACCCAAGGCTCAAGTATAAAGCCTCTGTTATTTAGTTGTGTAGCTGTAATGGAGCAGTTTACAGAAAGGAATCACAATAACAAAACAAATATTACCACCAATTTGTCCTGGTCCAACCACATTGATGTTACGCCAAGAAAGCACAACAATGCCTCTTCTCTACTTCCTTAGAAGCTCAGACTCGAGCAAATTTCAACAGATGCACAATAGAAAGCATCCTATCTGGATGCATCACAGCATGGTAGGGAATTGTAGAGAGTTGCGAACATAGTCCAGTTCATCATGCAAAATAGCCTCCTCCCCCAACCCCACTCATCGACTTCATCTATACATTATGCAACTCCGGGAAATCAGCCAACATAATCAATGACGACCTTAGTCATTCTCCCCTCTTCACCTGTCAGGTGGACGATACAGATGGTTGAAACCATCAGATTAAAAAAAACAGCTTCCTCCCCCTGGTTATCAGACTCTTAAGTGGACCTTTGTATGTGGAGAAGAGCTTGCTGAGCAACCAATCTACCTGATTGAAGCCCTTGTACTTTTTTTTGCCTGCACTTCCTCTGCAGATAGCTGTAGCACTATATTCTGTACCTTTTTCTCCTTTGCTCTACCTAATGTACTGGTGTATGGAATAGTTTGCCTGGATAACATGCAAAATAAAGATTTTCACTATATCTCGGTATACATGGCACTAATAAACAAGCTCCAAAACCAAGGTAGGCCAGGCAAACTTTACACTTTATAATATGATAATAGTTGGGGTTTTGTCCTTTGTGTGCCTCAGTTGCCCATTGGAACTGGAATGGTTTCCCTAACGCACATGCACTAGCGCACCCCCTTCCCCCTCCCCCTTCCCATCTTCCTTCGCTGCTTGCAGTAAGAGCGAATTCAACTTGGTTAATTGCAGGAAATAATCCAAGACCGAGGGTGCCTTTGTCCCTTTTTCCCACTAATTTATTTATATCCACTCAACAGTTTCATTTCCAATAAAAATGGGAACTGGCTTCAAGTGAGTGTCAGAAGGTTCATGTCAACGCACTCATCTTGCGTGCATGAGAAAATTAGCCACGGTAGTTTTTAAGGCATGAATCTTCTGATCAGGCGAGGTGATTACTACTGATGAGTTCACCTACAAATTAACTGAGATAGAGGTTTCATGTTTGAAACCTCCCCCATGATATTATTTGAAAACGTGTGTGTTTACACAGAAAGCTTAGTGCAGTGTGTGGCTGTACTCTCATGGAATGTTATATTGCCTTGGGTGCTACCATATTCAGCTTCCCTGTGGTGAGCCCAGTTATGCAGTCTGCCTGCATTCAGCATTTGTCAACAGGCCTGCGCAAATGTCCTTATTGCGACTTTATTGTGAAGCAACTTAGTCCAAGAGCTAGATTTAGCCAGGTAACAAAGAATAAGTCCAAAAAATGCAGTCATTTAGAACGGCTGTTGATTTCTCAGTAATAAGAGCCATTTGTAAACCGCGTATTAAGTTACTACAGTTCCAGAAATTATTTGGAATCCGATTTAGTTTGAGCATCCTATTTACATGTATTTGCATCGGGCAGAAAGAAAGTGACACTTAAGTTAAGAAAATTTAGGATTTGAATAAAAATGATGCACAACCATTGAGGTTGAAAATAGTTGCAATTGGTGGACTGGAGTCTTGGCTAAGTTCATTCTTCAGATAGTGAAGTAATGATACAAGTTCTTCTTGAGGTCACATTGCTAACAATAGTGGAATAATTCAATTGCTATCCTTGTTAAGTGAATTAAATTGGCCTTTTTCATTAGTTGCCAGAAAATAGACCTTACACAACAGGGGGGTATCCTAAATGAAATGATATCTGATGTATTGTTATTCGACCCCAGGTGGCCTATATTTGAGGTACTAGGTGTACTATGGGCTTGCTCCGAGCCTCTGGAGACTTTAACAGAGACAGTAAATTGTAGTTGAATTGAAGATCTCCAGGCCCATTGCTTGTCTCAGGTACTCTCGTTGCACTATAGACTGGCATCCCTTTCCACCAAGTCTATTGTACAGGCTTATAATCTCTTTATGGATCAGAATCATAAAATAATAGAGCACCGTGGGAAATCTCTTGAAGGAACTGTCCAATTTGCCCCAGTCCCTTCTCATTCTGCATAGTCTTGTATAAAGTAGCCACAAAATGCTGGAGTAATTCAGCGGGAAAGGCAACATTTCTGGAGAGAAGAAATGGGTGATGTTTGGGGTCGAGACCCTTCTTCAGACTGATGTCAGGGGAGTGGGGGGTACAGATATAAAATGTATTTGGAGACAGTAAGACTGATGGGAGGAAGGGGGAGGGGATGGAGAGAGAGGGAAAGCAAGGGCTACTTGAAGTTAGAGAAGTCAATGTTCATACTGCTGGGGTGTAAGCTGCCCAAGCAAAATATGAGGTGCTGTTCCTCTAATTGTGTAACTTACCTTTTCATGTATTTACCCAATTATTCTCTGAAAGCTGCCATTAAATTTGGTTCTGCCTCCTTCGGAGGCTGTACATACTGTTTCAAACCAAGATGCCATGTTTTAAAATATTCTAAACCTTATAATATGTAAATTTATACACATGTCACCTGTATAGATCCTTGCCAGATGTTTTATTTTGTGAGTTGAGATATCTGGTGACAATAATGCCCATAGCTACTAATCTTTTTACCTCCGGGGAATTGGACTGAAGTTGCTCAGTGCCCATCTGACTTTCATAAACCATCCTTGCCTTGAAACACTTAATTCATCCCAGGATTTATTGCCACACTCTCTTTAATTGCCACACTCTCTTTAATTGCTTACTGATAGACCCGAGACCTGGCACAGCAAAAAGAAATCATGCTAATTGTACATTATGTTTTGGCTTTTCTTTTTAACTTTGATGGCAACTTAAATGTGTTTTACTTTTGCACATTAATGGCTCGAGAAAGTTTTGATCCCCCCACCCCCCAACCCTTTAGAATGGTTTTCACTTACAATACACTTGGGGATTTGGTGTAAAAAAATCACATTGATGCGATGTTGAGGGAGTGTTGCGCTGTCAAAGGTAGCCTTTTTCTGGATAAGATATTAAATCAAAAACCTGTCTCTTGTCTCCAGTGGATATCAAAGAAACCATGACACAATTGGTGGAGGGTAGCTTTTCCCTGGTGATTAGTTCCCTGCATTTTTTAATATTTTGATTTTTTGAATATATTTCACTAGTTTTTTTGGTACAAATTTATCTATTATTTCATTTTTTTGTTTTATCCAATGTTCTCTGTGGCATAAATAAAAGACTTGGCCTGTGGAGTTTAATGGAGGGGTGGGGGGGGGGGGGGGGAGGGGAGGGGGAGGTCTGTCAGAGACATGTTAGGTCATCTTTCTTTGCTGTTCCCTGTTAAGTAAGACTTTGTATAGATACAGAAAACATTATCTGTATCGTTTCGGCTAGTTGGAAACTTTTCACTTTTTTCCTGATGCTCACTGCTTAGGAGAGTTTAAATTGTTTTCTGCCATAATATGATCATTATGCAATGCCGAGGAATTGAACTGCTCAGTGTGTGTAAAGGAACTTTTATAGCTTCCACAGAATGGAGGATGCTAACTCAAATGGAACTTATCCCTTAAGTAAAAAAGAATTATATGCACATGAAATTTACAATCACAATCACAATAGTACTTTATTAGCCAAGTATGTTCTACCTGCGCCGGCCATCTACCCCGGGTCGGGGCTTGTCGAACCTCGTGCAGCTTTTGGAGCTCCCGACCGGTCTCAACCCGAGACTGCGAGCTCCTTGATGTTAAGTCCGCAGGCTGTGTTGGAGCGTAGATCCCAGGCAAGGAATTGCACGCTCAGATGTTAAGTCAAAGCCAGTCCCAGGCAAGGCCTCCAGCTGCACGATGTTAGGCCGCAGAGCGAACGGAGATGCGATCCAGAAAACAATCGCATCTCCGGCAAGGTAAGAGATTGAAAAATGTTTCCCCCAACCCCCTCCCCAACCCATGTCATAATTGTCACACCTCATAGCAATTGGAATCTGACCTGCATCCTGACTAGTTATTTTTTGTTGATTTCAGCTGAAATATTCACTACTCTTTCCATTTTGGATTCCGCTGACATGTGTTGCTGGCATTTCCTGTTTTTAATTCAGTAACTTGCATGGCTGTGGTTTAGTGAATGTTCACGAGAAACAAGCTGATTACTTCTTTTGAATAGTTTTTCTTAATATCCAGCATTAAACTGCAGACTTTAATTTATGTTTAATATTGCTGGATGTAGAAGAAACTAAAGCATGCAAACGTCTCCTCTCCTGTGGTTTATAATGACCTAAAATTGTCCACGGAGTGATATTTGACACCTTACCCAGACTAATTACTGCCTGATTTCTGAACTGTTCTAATATTTGAACAAAAATGCAGGGAACCACCAGAGTACACCCTAATGAGGTATTTGGAAACCAGTGAACAGAATTTGTTCAGTTAAAGCTCCACAGGACATCTTAGAAACATCATGTTTTCTGTGTCTTTGAATGTTTTTTAGTTTTCCTGTGGAGGATTGGTGCAATGGAACTCCAGACGTAGGAACAGACAGCATATAACCTTTTTTTTTTTTTTTGTTGCATTTACAGAGTAACTGATGAAAAGAATAAAGCAGTGATATTTTCAAGACCAAGGAAGTATATTCACTCTTCGGGGTCTGAGCCGCCAGAACTTGGCTATGTGGACATCCGCACACTTGCTGACAGCGTGTGTCGCTATGATCTAGATGATATGGATGTGGCCTGGCTTGAACTGCTAAATGAAGAATTCAGAGGAATGGGTATGTCTTTAATGTGCCGAATGTAAATGTATCTTGTCTCCCTTATAGCTGTATTTAAGAGCCTCTTTTACAGGAGGTTTATAAACCAGTATGTGAATATGAGTCTCTCACAACAACCCGTAGTGATTTATGGTGGTTGATGTACTTTGGCTTGCAGTCACGGGTTAATGTAGGAATCCTAGCAGTCAGCTCAGCTCAACACAATGTGCTAACAGACCAAGTAATCTATTTTCATAACTGCTGGTGGTTGAGGTATGAGTGTGGCACTGAACACCAGGAGAATACCCCCTGCTTATTTCTGAATGGTGCCCCGACTAAATCTCACTTTGTCTGTAATTTATCTCACTCCATCATGTTAACTTAATATCCTTCCTCTGCTAGGAGCAATGATGGGTTTAGCAGTGACACAGTGACAGCACTTCTAAATTAGATCATTGGTTATTATATGCTTGGGAATGTTGTGAAGCACGCAAGTTTATATAGTTATGAGTTTCCAATAAAAGATGCTCTCAAACATCTGCAATTTTTCCAGGTATAGGATTTGAATTTCGGTTAATACTGTAGCATAATAATATGTGAATGACACTGATAGGGTTCAGACCTCCCAACCCTTCCGAATTTGGCGGAAAGTTTCCGCTTTCTTATTTCATTTCCGCCATTCCGATTTCACCTCACATTTTTCCGCAAAACACATGCCTCGCTGCTCGCCCTGCCTCACGCCGCAGGCCCCGCCCGGCCTCACCTCGCCGCTGGTCTCGCCCGGCCTCACCTCGCCGCTGGCCCCGACTCGCCTCGCCGCTGGCCCCGACTCGCCTCGCCGCTGGCCCCGACTCGCCTCGCCGCTGGCCCCGACTCGCCTCGCTGCTGGCCCCGACTCGCCTCGCCGCTGGCCCCGACTCGCCTCGCCGCTGGCCCCGACTCGCCTCGCCTCGCCGCTGGCCTCGCCCGGCCTCGCCGCTGGCCTCGCCTCGCCGCTGGCCCCGACTCGTCTCAACTCGCCTCGCCGCTGGCCCCGACTCGCCAGAGAGGGAAGGGGGCAGGGGAGAGGGGAATGGGGAGTGGGGGTGGGAGGGGGGAGGGACGGGAGCGGGGGTGAGAGGGTGGTGGGGGAGGAGGGGACAGGGGTGGGAGGGGGGTGGGGGAGGAGGGGAAAAGGTGGGGAGGGGAGGGCGGGAGTGGGGGGAAAAGGGGGGAGGGGAGTCGGGGGTAAGCGGGAGTGGGGGGGATAGCGGGAGTCAGGAGGGAAGGGGGGAATCGGGAGTGGGGGTAGAGTGGGAGGGAGGGTAGTGGGGGGATGGGGGTGGTGGGGAGGCTAGTGGGAAGGAGTGGGGGTTGGGGGGGGGACATGGACTGTTGTGATGTGCTGTTGAAGACCACTGGAGCAAGTATGTCTTCAATGAAAATTTAGGTATGTGCAGTTTTAAATGAAACTCTTTCTTCTTAACTTAATCATACATTTTGTGTAAGGAAAAAGCAAAATAGAGAAAACAAGACAAAACAATTTTTTCTTCGTGTTGTAAAAAGTATTTCTGTTCAATAACCTTTCTATAAATAGCAGAATATACTCATGATAGGCCTGACATTGTACATGTAGTCCAAGAACTACAGACTGTTGGAAATAATGGCCGTTTTGCAAACATGAATGTAGCGCAACGGGTACGCGCATTTGGCTTGCATAGTTCTTTTTTGCTGAAAAGTTGCATTACGTGCCATATGAATTTTGATGTAAAATTCTGAGTTTTGGACCAAAATTCTGAATTTGTAAAATCAATTTTTGGGAGGTCTGAGAGTTGAAACTTGTTTGTACAGAGTTAACATTTATTTTATTGTACTATTGTATTAGTAGAACAGCCAATTTTGGGGTAATATGTGTCTATTTGCCAGTGATATAGTCATGTTGTATATTTATCTGCTTTTGAAATTCTGTTTCATTGAAGATGATGGAATGGTATTCCAGGAGTCAATGCAGTGAGTAACTACTATGAGATTATACATTTAACACAGGCAACTAAAAGCAATTTCACTCACCACATGCATTTTCACCAATATTTAGCTTGGATTCACAAGAAACTTATTGGTGACTTGTGCTATGTTAGACAATTTCACTGTGATAGTGTTTGTGTGGTTAATGCCACATGGTAAAATATGGAATCTGTTTTAGTTATTTTTGTAAAACATTAAAGTTCAGATTTCAATCCAGAATATGACTAATTTCAAATCAGTCGCGTTTATTGTTGCATGCACCAGTACGATGAGGTACAGATACAGTGAAAATCTTGCTTGCAACAGCTTCACAGATTCACAACAATACACAAAACATAAATGGTACATAAATGATACACAAATGAAATTATGCAAGACTGATAAAGACTGCAAAAATAAGGCCTTCATGCAAATCACAATTGGAAAAACAAGTCCATGGAATAGATTTGTAAAGTCATACTGCAGGCAAACAGGTCCTTCGACCCAACTTGCCCACGCGATCAAGATGCCCCATCTACACTTGTCCCACCTGCTTGCGTTTGGACCATATCCCGCTAAACCTTTCCTATCCATGTAACTGTCCAAGTTTTTTTAATGTTAAAAAATGTTATAGTAGCTACCTCCTCTGGCAGCTCGATCCATATCCCCAACATCCTCTGTTGAAAAAGCCCCTTCTCAGTTTCTTATTAAATCTTCCCTCTCTCACTTTAGACCTATGTTTTCTGCTTCTTGATTCCCCTAATCTGGGGCAGAGATTTTGTGCATTCACACTATCGATTCCCTTTTCATCTTATACACCTCTACTAAATTACCCTCAGCCACTGCTCTCCAAGAAATAAAGTCCTAGTCTACCCAACCTCTTGCTATATCTCAGGCCCTCAACTCCTGCCAACATCCTCCTGCGTCTTCTATGCACTCTTTCCAGCTTAACAACATCTTTCCTATATGGAACACAATACTTCAAATGCAGCCTCACCAACATCTTGTACAACTGTTATATAACATCCCAACCTCTGTACCCCATACCCTGACTGACGAAGGCCAATGTACCAAAAGTCTTCATTACCCAATCTATCTGTGACACCACTTTCATGGAATTTTGTAACTGCGCTCCGAAGGTATTTATTTCACAAAATGCTGGAGTAACTCAGCAAGTCATGCAGCATCTCAGGAGAGAAGGAATGGGTGACGTTTCGGGTCGAGACCCTTCTTCAGACTGAAGAAGGGTCTCGACCCGAAACGTCACCCATTCTTTCTCTCCCGAGATGCTGCCTGACCTGCTGAGTTACTCCAGCATTTTGTGAAATAAATACCTTCGATTTGTACCAGCATCTGCCGTTATTTTCTTACACTAACTGCGCTCCGATATCTCTCTGCTCTATAATACATTCCAGGGCATTGTCATTCACTGTAAAGGTCCTGCTTTAGTTTAGCATCCCACAATGCAACACCTCACACTTATCTGTATTAAACTCCATGAACCATTCCTCAGCTTACTTGCCCAACTGACCAAGATCCTAATGTAATCTTTGATAACTGTCTTCCTGTCTACAATACCATCCACTTCGGTGTCATCTGCAAACTTAGTAATATTGACGTCTATATTCTCATCCATATCGTTGATATAAACCACAAACGGCAATGGGCCCAGCACTGATCCCTGAGGCACACCACGTCACAGGCATCCAATCTGTTAAACCACCTTCCACCATCACTTTCTGTTTCCTTCCATGAAGCCAATTGTCTATCCAGTCGGCTTGCTCTTCCTTGATTCCATGTACTCCTGCACTCTAACCTTCCAGAGCAGCTTACCATGCGGAACCTTATCGAATGGCTTGCTGAAGTTCATATCGACAACGTCTACAGCTTTGCCTTCATCAACCTTTTTGGTTATTTCTTCAAAATATTCAAGCAGAATTGTAAGCCATGATCTCTCGCGTACAAAACCATGCTGACTATCCCCAATCAGCCTGTCTATCCAAATGCACATATATCTTATCCGTCAGTATCCTCTGCAGTAACCTGCTTACCACAGATGTTCGGTTCATTGGTCTATATTTCCCAGGCTTTTGCTTGCAACCCTTCTTAAATGCAAAAGGTAGGATGTGGGTTGTGTCGGTCAAGTTCACAAATCTGGTGGTTGTTCTACGACTTCAGGGTCTCTCCTCCTACTCAATGGCAGTAGTGTGGAGGACATGGGGATCCTCAATGATAAGCTCCTTGTGTGGACGCTTACAATGGTGCAGAGGGCTTTGCCCTTGATGGACCGGGCTGAGTCCACCACTCTGCAGCCTCTTGTGTTCTTGTGCATTGGAATTGCCATACCAAACCATCATGCAACCAGTCAAAACAGTTGCGTAGATGTGTTTGATGAGGAGCAAGTTTGAAATGTATTTTCTGTTATAAGATGCTAATTGATGGGACAAATTTTAAACCACTTGAAAGACTGGTGTTCTTTTTACAACAAGCGCAGTGTAGCTATTTTACATTTTTGCGGAACTAGAGCTTGTTAATTAGTACTTAAGAAGGCTATGGTGCTACATTTTCTAATACTGCGGGGAATACAGGCTCCAGCTGCTATGCTGTGCCAGGGGAGTCTTTCACAAGGAAAGATTTATTTTAAAGCAAACAAATCCTAAAAGATATTGGAGTTATGATCTGATGCACATCTTGTCTCTGCATTTGTTTATATGGAAATCTGACCATTGTGGCCAAGCCCAAAAATGGTGTTGACTTACTGTGACATTGAGCGTGATAAAGTATCGCTGCTAATTAATCCAGAGGAATATAGAAAAACATGACCAATTTTATGAAGCTAAAACCCGTTTTGATGCAACAGGTTGCAAGATAATTTGATGTGGAATGAGAATTTACCTTTGTTTTTACATTTGAAGCTTACAGTGGAATTGTAGGCACAGAATGATTTTCCAAACTTTAATGTGTTTCGAGAAGATTGGCCAATTGCTGATTCTTTTTATTCTTGTGTGTTTGCACTTGCTGTAGATTTGAACCTGTTGTGTCCATACAATCACCTACATAATATAAAATCTACCTGATTTCGTGTAGAAAATTCCAAATCCTTTTCCTCTGACAACATTATCAATAGGGAATTATGATTCTATTCAGAAAACATTTCCATAAATTAGGAAAGCTATTTGCCTTAATTCTTTTGTCAGAAATGCGCAGTGCAGTACTGATACCATATAGTGTCGAGAGATGTAGTGCCAGGTAATAAAAAATTGTTCCAAGATGGTGAAGTTGCTGGTTCCCAGTTAACTGTGGGATTACTGTGGTTGTTTGCTCTGGTATAGTTGCCTTGGCAGAAATGAGTCAATTTTGCGGTTTAAAAAAAAAATTATAAGCAAGCTAACACTTCTAACTGTTTACAAAAAGCTCTGAAAGTCAAAGTGCCCAGCACCATTCAGTACCTTTGCTCTCGTAACACCCTCCAAAATTGACCATTTGCTTGTATTCTGTTGACAGATGTACTGGCTAATTTGCTCCTTTCATTTGGCTCCCCTTTCCCTTCATTTGTTGTGCATTTCTCGTCTCTGGGTCAGAAGGTTATAGGTTCAAGTCCCAGTCCAGAAAATTGACAGAGATTCAGGCTGATGTTGCAGCTCTCTACTGAGAGAGTGATGCAATAACAGGGGATGAAACGATAAATCAAGGTTCTGCCTAGTCTTTCACATGCATTTAAAGATTCAATAGCACTATTTTGAACAATAGTGGGGGATGTTATCACTGATATCCTGGATGATATTTAATCTCAGTCAACATCACTAAATCAGATTATCTGGTAATCATTTAAATGCTTTTTGTGTACACAAATTGGCTGCTGCATTTCTTGCAGACAACATTAACTTTGCTTCACATTTACTTCTTTAACAGCTAAACCTTTTGGAAAATTCTGAGGTCATCGTCGATGTTAGGAACATTACGCGGACATCGTAGACGTTATATAAATACCATTTTTTTCATTTCCACGTGTGTCAAATCTTTCCTCAAAATTCAATAGTCACATCCTGAAAGGATGCAAGAGACACAAACCCTCATCACATTTAAAAAGTATGTGAATGTGTACTTGAAGAGCTGTAACCTGCAAGGTCTCACACCTCAAGTCTACGGTACAGGAACAGGCCTTTCAGCCCGCCATGTCCATACGATCTAACAAACACACATCTATACAAATGCCATTCACCGACACTTGACCTATCACCTTCTACGCTTTGGAATTCAAGTGCATAGAAGGTGATAGGCCAAGATACCTCTTAAATGGCATGTGTCTTGCCTCCATCTTCACCTTGGGTATAAAATACAAAGTGTTGGAAGAAATTAGCAGGCTAGACATTATTTGTGGAAGGAGATGGACAGATAACATTTTGGGTGGGGACCCTTCTTCACCACCTTCAGACTGAAGAAGGGTCCCGACCACAAGAACACAAGGCCATAAAATATAGGGGCAGAATTAGGCCATTTGGTCATTCATTAGCGTAATCATTAAGGAACTTCATAAGAATACATGCTCCTCGCGTTTGATTTATGCATTTGGCCATTTTAAACCAGGTCATTTTAAATTTGAAATGTTATATTCCAAGATTAGTTGGTAAATGCAGTTTTATGGTATATTCTCCTTTAATTGTATTTGTTCATTGGACATTCAACACCAATGCCAGCATTTATTGTCCATCCCTAACTCATCCGTGAACTGAGGAAGCAGTCAGGAGTCAACAGCATTGCTAGATTTGGAGTCTCTTGGGCTGTGTACAAGTTGGTAGATTTAAATTCCATGAAGGATATTAGTGACACAGTAGGGTTTAAACGAATAATTTTGGTTGAATCATGGTTACCATTACTGAGACTAGTTTAGAAATACAGCGTGGAAACAGGCTCGTCGGCCCACTGAGTGTGCCAACCAATGATCGCCCGTACACTAGTTCTATCCTGCACTAATGACCATTTACAAAAGCCAACAGACCTGCACATCTTTAGAATGTGGGAGAAAACCCTCACAGTCACAGGGAGAACGTACAGACTCTGTACAGACAGAACCCATAGTTAGAATCAAACCCGGGTCTCTGGCGCTGTGAGGCAGCAACTCTACTGCTGTGTCACTATGATACTCTATTTTAGTTTTAATCTGCTTTGAGCTTTAATCTGCTGAAAGTCTGCAAAGAAAAAGTAGTTTGGGTTATCCTTTGCGATATATGTATTACTGAACAGATGCAATAATACAAAGTACTATAATTTACTTGTATTACAAACTGATTTGGGACTTAAATTCTTTTATAGTATTAAAGTATCAGTTGGTGTGAAACAGGCACGCTAGCAGTGCCTAATTCGATAATTGACAAGCCAATCCACATTCATGAGTTGCTCACAGATTTTAATAAGGTTTTTCCAAATAATCACATTTTGAATATTTCAGGAAAAGATATTTTAGTTCAAGCACAAAGCAATTTTTCGTATGTCATTTTTGTTTCATACAAAAGGAATGAATGTTTGTACACAGTATTATGAATGTTGGTGCTGCTGAACCAACTCAAGATTAAGCTCTTCCAGGTCCACTGTGCAACAGAACAAATCTTGATTCGAGCTCCCTTGATGCTCAGACACTATATTTTTGGTCGTTTTCTCTTAAAAATCAACAGTTGCTATCTTTTATTCACAAAATTATCTTGTTGCGATTAGAAAAGTGGAAAATAAAGTCTGGGTATCTGTTTAAACTCGTGACCTGGCATTTCATTGTGAATCACGCACTTGCCAATTTAATGTTTAATAGACGCAAGGAACTGCAGGTGCTGGTCTACAAGAAAAGACACAAAGTGCTGGAGTAACTCGACAGGACAGGCAACATCTCTGGAGAACGCGGATAGCTAATTTTTTCATGTTGAGACCCTTCTTCAGATTCTGAAGTAGGATCTTGACCCAATACATCACTCATCCACCTTCTCCAGGGATGCTGCCCGACCTGCTGAGATACTCCAGAACTCGGTCTTTTATTGGTAATCTTTCTTGAATTGTATGTATTTTGTCTTGGTAACAACACTTAATAATGAGATTGAATTTCAGAGTCGATCTCGATAGGATTCTTATGTACAGCAGGGAAAGAAGCGAAATGGTCAGTTTGATGTGAAATGTAGAATATTGTCAGCCTGATTAGAATTGTAACTTTGGGTTTTGAGATGCATAAACTCTGTACCCAAATTCACTGAACCCAAGAAAGATGTGGTGGTTGTTGTATTCTCAAAATACACAGCAAACCTGATCACACCCAGAACAAGGGAAAATACAAGGTGCACGGAAGTACATGGAAAATACTGCGGCACAGTGGAACTGTGGTCAAGTTGCTGACTTAAAGGGCCAGCGACCAGGGTTCGATCCTGATTATGAGTGTTGTTTGTACAGAATTTGTACATTCTCCCTGTGACTGCACGGGATTTCTCAGGTGCTCCGGTTTCCACCCACGTCCCAAAGACGTACAGGTTTGTAGGTTAATTAGGCTTCCGTCAAAATTGTAAATTGTCCCTCGTGTGTAGGATAGTGCTTGTGTATGGGGAATTTCTGGTCGGCACGGACTAAGTGGGCCAAAGAGCTTGTTTTCGCATTGCATCTCTCAATTCAAAACTAAACTCTACAGTTAAACTTTCACCGTCCCAATGAAAACTTATCAACCTCAAACGTTAAGTCTCTCCGCATATCATTTACCTGCCCCTTATTCTTTCTATTGTTAATCTGCAGTGCCGTTTATATTTGTATCTTAGTGTCTCCACCACTTATAAAATTGAGAGATAAAAACGATTGACTTTCTTAACCTCGTCCTGCACTAGCTCTTCCCATACCTCTGCCCCCATCCCAAAATTTAGTTTAGTTTCAGGACACAGCATGGAAATAGGCCATTTGGCGTACCGAGTCCACACTGACCATTGATAACTTGTTCGCACTAATTATCCCACTACACAGTAGTGGCAATTTACAGAAGCCAATTGACCTACAAACCCGCACGCCTTTTGGATGTGGGAGGAAACCGGAGCACTCGGAGGAAACCCATGTGGTCACGGGGAGAACATGCACACTCCGCACAGACGGCACCCGAGGTCAGGATCCAACCCGGTTCCCTGGCACAGTGAGACAGCAGCTCTACCACTGTGCTGCCCAAAACCAGAATCTTGTCTGAGAAAGATATTCAGTGTTATCCTATCGTTCCAGTGTGCCGGGATGGCAACGTGACTAATTATGTTGCCATTCTCCACCGAGATTTCCTCTACCAACACACTGAGCAAGTAAAGTCTGCGCTTGGTCAGAGATTCCTCTGGTTAGGGGTGCCTTTTATAGTACAAAGGGAAATTGAATGTGGCTTTCTGATCCTGAAAAGATAATGCAATAGCTTGTGAACCTGGGTGAGATATTCACTAAATGCTGCAAAGTTACCAACTTTAGTGCAGCAGAACTTTAATACTTTGATAGTATTACATCTCTCTGATTAGTGAGCTATGAAGAGAGGCTTATATTCACTTTCTGCTGAATGTATACAGGTACCTACCTTGCATTTTATACGGGGGTTACGTGCATGAAAACCGCACGTAATTCAAAAATGTGT
The DNA here is from genome assembly GCF_053455715.1 of Rhinoraja longicauda. Taxonomy (NCBI): domain Eukaryota; kingdom Metazoa; phylum Chordata; class Chondrichthyes; order Rajiformes; family Arhynchobatidae; genus Rhinoraja; species Rhinoraja longicauda. Next base: position 109,669,215 of record NC_135953.1, read on the forward strand.
GAATTAAGCATATTTGTGACTGCGCTGTCATCATTAAATTTGAGTGCATTATTCCAAAAATATGAGTGCGTAAATCAAGCTTTGGTATTGAAGGCACAAGTGCAATATCTCAGCAATGCATAAATCAAACACAAGGAGCATATATTCTTATGAAGTTCCTTCATGATTATGCTAATAAATGACTGGATAAATTTGTTCTCAAGTAGGAGAAACCAGCAGGATAAGTGTTTGAAGAATACTCGCTGTATTCTGAATCCCACTACACAAATTAAATACATGTGAAAGTGCTATATTATGAAAAGTGTGTGAGAGAGAGGCGGATTCTTATTGGGAGAAAAGTATATGAGTGTTAAATTTAGTATTTGCCTGTAATCACAGTAGATGGATGGACATTGAGACATTGTTGGAAACTGAACGAGCAGGTCCTATGTCACAGATCCATGCTGAGAAAACCAGAAGCAGATGAAGCTTCTGGTGTCACTTCTTCAGAGCTGTTAATATAACAAACTGCTTGTCGACCCCCTGCAGCAATTGGTTAAAATTGCCTGGGTATTAACAAATGCTTCAAAGCACTTGGGAAGATCTTAGGCCGTTGTTTAATGTTGTCCATTCATCATACTCCAATTTTGTATGTCATTGATTTGTTTTTAGGATCTAAATTATTGTAACATCTTCTGGAATTCAAAGCACCAAAAAAATCTGCTAAAATTGTTAACTGCTTTCTCTTGGACATTAACACCATTTTAAACAAAAAATAAATCATGGCTTATGTTTTAATTCATTTGATGTGCTGCAGGGCCCAAAATAATTTTAGAGTCTTAATAAAGTTGGATGGAACCTCCTTGCCTGGCTGTTTTGAAACAACAATTGGTACCTGTTGAACTGGGAGTAGTTGGGAAAATGTCAACTTAATAACAAATGCATGCTGTAGACTTGCACAATATTATTGCTTTTTGTTTTTGGTTATGGCAGGGATGGCTGAATTAGATGAGTTCACCATGGAGAGGGTCATGGAAGACTTGGAGCGGCGATGTGACGATAATATGAACCATGCCATTGAAACAGAAGAAGGTCTCGGGATTGAATATGATGAAGATGTGGTGTGTGATGTGTGTCAGTCTCCAGATGGTGAAGATGGCAATGAGATGGTTTTCTGTGACAAATGCAACATATGCGTCCATCAGGTAAGATTACATGCAATCATGCATGTTGTGACTGTTTCACTGAATGAATTAATTCATTCAACTGGAAAATATGCCTGTGACAAAGAACTGTTGAGTGTGTCCTGCTGTTATTAAGCCATCCATGAAAAGAATTGGACTGCGTAATTGGACTGCATTACAATAGGAATAACAAATAAGCATATGTGCAGGTGGTTTAGGATGAGCAGGTGGACTAAGGTGCATTATAAATGGGTCTAAGAAAGCTTTAGTGAAGTTGGAACGTTAGCAGAAGGAATCTGAATCTTTATTGGTGAATAGTCTTTTGAAGGAAGAGAGAGTACCAAGGATAGTAATTGACATTTATGAACATCCCAAATAAAAGCAGAAAATGCTAGAAAAGGTCATGTCATAGGTGCCAGAAGTAAGTGATTTGACCCACCAAGTTTACTCCACCGTTTTATCATGGCTGATCTATCTTTCCCTCTTAACCCCAGACTTCCCAACCCTTCCGAATTTGGTGGAGAGTTTCCGCTTTCTTATTTCATTTCCGCCATTCCGATTTTGCCCCACATTTTTCCGCAATACACATGCCTCACCTGGCCTGGCCTGGTCGCTTGCCGGGGCTCGCCAGACCATGCCGCGTAGCGTGATGCCTGTTGATGTTGAGAGGAGATGGGGTGGGTGAATGCGGGAGGGAGGGATGGGAGAGGAGTGTGGTGGTTGGGGGGGAGGGGGGTGGGGGGAGGGAGGGAGGGGGGTGTGGGGGTCAGGGGGGGAGGGGAGTGGGGGTGGGGGGAGGGAGGGGGGAGGTGAGGCTGGGGAAGGGAGTGAAAAGTGAGGGGGTGTGGAGGGGAGGGGAGGGGAGGGGGTAGTGGAGGTCTGGGGAAAGGGGGGAGGGTTGGTGGGGGGACATGGACCATTGTGATTTGCTGTTGAAGACCACTGGAGCAAGTATGTCTTCAATGAAATTAGGTATGTGCAGTTTTAAATGAAACTCTTTCTTCATAACTTAGTCATACATTTTATGACCATTGTTCTTTTATTCAATACCAAGAGAATTGGGATGTGTAAGGAAAAAGCAAAATATAAAAAACAAAACAAAACATTTTTTTCTTTGTGTTGTAAAAGTATTTCTGTTCAATAACCTTTCTATAAATAGCAGAATATACTCATGATAGGCCTGGCATTGTACATGTAGTCCAAGAACTACAGACCGTTGGAAATAATAGTCATTTTTCACACACGAATGTAGCGCAACGCGTACGCGCATTTGGCGTGCATACTTTTTTTTGCTGAAATTGCTGATTTTGATGTAAAATTCTGAATTTTGGACATCAAAATTATGAATTTGTAAAATCAAATGTTGGGAGGTCTGCAACCCCATTTTTCTCCCCATAAAGGGAGGGGGGTCTTCTCCCCATAAAGGGAGGGGGGTCTTCTCCCCATAAAGGGAGATCATGTATATCTCCATGATAATGTGATTTTTTTTTGCTGTAGAAACAATTCCAAGCTAAATATCTCCTTGGTTTTGTTCAAATATGGAAAATTAAGCGATGACCTTATTCAAATGATAAAAGAGTTTAATAGGACTAAAGAGCTTGATAGAAACTGTTTTCTCTAGTAGTGCAAGATTCCAGGGCAGTAACTTAAAATTACATTTTGATTCTTCATTTGAACTTTATCTCTGGTCTCGTACCTATTTTACTGCACGTTACTCAATGTTAATGAAAAATGCCTGATTTATCCAGAATAACCATATTTGAACAGCGAACTGTCCAGTTAGATGCATGATTTTGCCCTGTATTTCTGTACATTTGAAACCTGATGTTGTCTGTGAAGGCTCTGTTATCTCTTTGACTATCTCAAGACTATTAGTTATTGCTAAGTAGGAGAGAATGGCACTATTTAACTGTCAGTATTTGGACAACGTTAATGATTATTGAATGCTGAGCCACTAGAACAATATTGTTCCAAGTCTTCATACTTATCTCACTGACAGCCATACAAGTGACAATGATGGTGGTGAGGTTTGCTTTAACTGATGCAGCGTAATCTGGCCGTGAATGCTGAAATTTGCCATTCACGGGTATGTCTGAGTCCTGTGTGTGTCAGAGAGAGAGAGAGAGAGAGAGAGAGAGAGAGAGAGAGAGAGCACACTTAAGCCAACTGAGAATGCATTCAAGCACACATTCAATTCCCCCTTGTGTGATTGTTACAGGCTTGTTATGGGATTCTGAAGGTCCCTGAAGGCAGCTGGCTATGTCGAACCTGTGCACTAGGTGTCCAGCCGAAATGCCTGCTGTGCCCCAAGAAAGGTGGAGCCATGAAGCCCACTCGCAGTGGGACAAAGTGGGTACATGTCAGTTGTGCTTTATGGATTCCTGAGGTAAGGTTCCTCGATACACAGTTTTGTCAGAGATTCAATGGTAGCCACATTGATTAAAAAAATAAGTTCATGAAACAGTTGACATGGAACAGTAAGCACGGGAATAGGCCCTTCGGCCCACAATGTCTGTGCCAAACATCATGCCAAGACCATCTCTTATCTACCTGCACATAATCCAGATCCCTCCATTCCTTGCATATCCATATGCCTATCGAAAAGCCATTTAAATGCCAATGGAATATCTACCTCAACCACCAACTCTGGCAACACGTTCCATACCCTCACAACCCTCTGTGTGAAAAGAAAACTTGACCCACACATCTTTAAACTGTGCCCCTCTCAAACTATGTCCTCTAGTATTTGATTTTCCCACCTTGGGGAATAAGGTTATGACCGTCTACCATATCTATGCCTCTCAGAATTTTCTATACTTACATCAGGTCTCATAATTTTATATACTTCTATCAGGTTTAGAGTTTTAAAGTTTCAACATTTAAACTGATGTAAGGGTACAATAATCATTTTTCCAATGTCTGGATTTTTTTACAGCAAATTTGTCTTTTTAGAAGGAGTAATTAAGTAGTTTTTAATATGTTAAGAATTCTGAGCTTCTGGTTGATGTTCACCAGCAAAAGCTCAATTTGACTGGCATCCTGTTTAAAATATTACACTTTATAATATATTTTCATGGACAGCTTTGATTTTAATCAAGGTGTAATGATCTTTGCATATTAAAGTGATTTTCTAAGTGCAAGATAAACTATTGTGCATGTAACAAACAGCATTTGCAAATTGCCACTTTATAGCCAAAAAAATCTAAATAGAATCGTAATTGGCTCCAATTTCTTTCACCAGAATAGGGATAGTCATATTCATTGGCTATCAAGGGCTTGGTAGGTACATGGATAGGAAAGGTTTAGAAGGATATGTGGGTTAAGTGCAGGCAGGTGGGATTGGTGTAGATGGGACACCTTGGTCGTCAAGGTTGGGTCGAAGGGCCTGTTTCCATGCTGTACGATTCTGTGACTCTGTGACTTAGTCCATTCGTGATGTATATTTCTTGCATTATATTCAAAAATTATGGCCATTGGCTGGAGCCAAGATAAACATTATTTTACTCTCTGGAGATTTGGCTTGGGTTTGGAAAAGTAATAAAAATGCTTGTTTTGTTTTGCTGCTCAGCGAAGCAGAATTGATATTGAGATAAAGATAATATATCCTTTGTCCCTGTGTGTATTTGTGAAGATCTTAACGTGTGACATTTATTTCAAAAAAAGAAAAATCAGTCCAGTTTAGTTGACACTTTTCTTTTTACTTGTTTATTTAGGTTAGCATAGGCTGTCCAGAAAAGATGGAGCCCATAACAAAGATATCACATGTTCCTGCTAGCAGATGGGCATTAGTGTGCAGCTTGTGTACTGAGAAGACTGGAGCCTGCATACAGGTTTGGAAAATAATAATCACACTCTTATTTTCCAGCAAGGATTAAACCAATTTTACCTTATTTGAGAAACGCTATCTTGACAGTGTCTGGTAGACAAGGGGCAGCCCCTAATTCTCAATCAGTAGGCATTCAGGAAGACCATGAGTTGCAAGGAGCGGCAACTGGGAATACAGGTGGGGCGTTCTTCTGAGGATACAACTGAGGGACTCTGGAGTAGATTAGAGGAAACTTTCATCTGGATCTATCTTTTACTCATCTGATACTGGTTGCTGGTTCTCAAGAGGAAAGAAATCCAACCTCCAGCGTAAATGTTTTATATATTGAGCTCCATTTACAAAACATATTGAGGGAGGGTGCCCCTTTTAAAGCTTCCACAGGTCCACCACCAATTTTCTGGCAACTGGTGGTCCAGCACCTCATTGAATCCGGACAAAATTAAGAGAGCGCACTTGAAATGCCCCCAAAAATGTGGCTCCTAGGCTGGCTTTGGCAGCCGTTCATCGGGACTTACATGCCAATTGGAGGGTCGAATTTGCCCGAGGCCAGGGCTCTGGAGCTCCGGCGCGGCAGATCCGTTCCCACAGCCGACTTCTGAGGCAGACTTTGCGGGCCATTATCTCGGCCTCCTGAGGCCGTGACTTCTGTTGTTCCGGCTAAACTGATAATACGGCAAGGCTGCGCTTTGAATAAATTATGTTACAATAATATTTTTGTATATTTAATTTTTGCGCTTGGTTGAACAATGCATAAAGCATCCAGGTATGATGCAGCTCTATGCCAATTAGTCCTCCTTGGGGGGGGAATAGCTTCAAGAGAACATTTGACTGCTTTGTTCCTTTGCTAAAGGGAAGAGGTGGGGAGGGGTCTGTGGAAATCAGACTTCTGTGGCTATTGAGCAATGCAGGCCAAAGTGCAGGTGTGTGAAATTGGGTGTGGGTCTGAATTGGCTTGTAGGCATTTCTTAGACTGTCTCTCCTATTGGGTTTGCATGTGATGTAACCTTTTGGATGTGGCATCGCATGACTATTTAATCTATATTTGTGGGAACAAAATCGTACGAAAGATTAATTGTCACCAGAAGAGGAGACAAAGAATGGGTACAGCTGCTGAGGGACAAGAAGGACTGATGGTGAAAGAGAACATGGCACATTTTTGTATCTTTTGGGTGACTGCATTTTGGCAGCAATTTGGATGAGCGGTGGGGCAGATGAATGGCTTTCACTCTTGAGACCGGAGAATTATCTTGCTTATAAAATACTCTTAAAATGTTAACCTTTGCGGCTGCAGTTAACATTTTTCACGTGGAAAATAGGGAAGGAGGACAAGCAAGTATTAAAAGCAAGGGATATCCTGCTGAAAGTAAATAGCTTATCACATAACAGCTTCACTATTCACAGGAGTTTGATGATGTGAATGAATTGGCTGTTTTGTTTTTAGTAGTCGGGGCATAGAAACGTGTTTGTGTGTGTTGGGAGGTTGAACAGGGGCGTGTGGGGGGGGGGGGGGGGGGGGAATGGTGGGGAATCATGTTACAGGAGGCCACTGGGGCCTTCTTCATGCTTGTGTTTCCTCTTCAACCGAGCAGGTCACTTTGTTCTCTCTGCCAGCTTTTTTCCCAGCAGCCTGCAGGATCTCCCCTTTTAAGTACTTCACAACTACATTTAGAAAGTGATTATTGAACCACCTCCTTTTCAGGAAGTGTGTTGTGGATTATAATTTTCTACTCCAAGCTGCATATTTATCCACATCACTGCAACAGGTTCTAGAAATTGGATAGAAAACCAATAAAATATCTCCCAAGTCTTCAGCAGCTTAAGAGTGTCTATGGAGAGAGAACACTGATCTGGAAAGTTAACTCTGATTCTTCACAGATGCTGCCTGATTTACTGAGTATTTCCAACATTTGCTATTAACTTTAAATCAGTAACTTTTGGTTACCACTACCACTAGTGGTACTAGTAGTCTACTACCACTAGACTAGTAGTGGTCTACTACCACTGGCAGGTAGATTATTCTTTGTTATTTGAAACTCATTATTTTGAACATCAAATTAAATCCCATCCTCTCAAAGGAGCTCAATCTCCACTCTCCAGCCGTTTCCCATGACCAAAGTCACCCATCCCTTGCACCTTTCTTCACAGAGAGCTACCCCTGGCCTTGAAGTCTTTCCTATTATTTGATGCCTAAAATTGTATGCTGTATCACTGCATAGCTGAGTCTTATCCCAATGACTTTTAAAGATTCGGAGAAATTTCCTTCACTTTGCGCTCTGTAGTTCTTTGTATAAAGTTAGATAGATAATAGACAATAGGTGCAGGAGTAGGCCATTTGGCCCTTCGAGCCAGCACCACCATTCAATGTGATCATGGCTGATCATTCCCAATCAGTACCCCGTTCCTGCCTTCTCCCCATACCCCCTGACTCTGCTATCCTTAAGAGCTCTATCTAGCTCTCTCTTGAAAGCACTCAGAGAATTGGCCTCCACTGCCTTCTGAGGCAGAGAATTCCACAGATTTACAACTCTCTGACTGAAAAAGTTTTTCCTCATCTCCATTCTAAATGGCCTACCCCTTATTCTTAAACTGTGGCCCTTGGTTCTGGACTCCCCCAACATTGGGAACATGTTTCCTGCCTCTAATGTGTCCAACCCCTCTCATCCTTCTAAATTCCAGTGTATACAAGCCTAGTCGTTCCAGTCTTTCAACATACGACAGTCCCGCCATTCCGGGAATTAACCTAGTAAACCTACGCTGCACGCCCTCAATAGCAAGAATATCCTTCCTCAAATTTGGAGACCAAAACTGCACACAGTACTCCAGGTGCGGTCTCACTAGGGCCCTGTACAACTGTAGAAGGACCTCTTTGCTCCTGTACTCAACTCCTCTTGTTATGGATAATGGATATATTGCAAAGGAATAGCTGATGTAGTATTACAGTCTACATGACAGACTGAAATATACTGTCTTCGATAATGACTATGCTTTAATTTTGTTAATACCTACAGTGTTCAGTGAAGAACTGTCGAACTGCCTTTCATGTGACTTGCGCTTTTGATCGCAGTTTGGAAATGAAGACCATACTGGCGGAAAATGACGAAGTGAAGTTCAAGTCGTACTGCCCAAAGCACAATAGCAAGGAGCCAGGTGAGGGAACCAAAGACTATTCCACTACGGAGATGGAGGAGAAACCCACTATTGTGGAGAGCGCTCTGGACAGCATGGACCAGACTCGGGCAGAGGCTCAAAGGATCAGTCTCCGTAAGCAGAAACTCCAACAGCTGGAGGACGAATTTTATAACTTTGTCAGCATCTCCGAAGTGTCCCAGCACTTGAAGCTGTCCGAGGAGCTTGTGGATTTTATTTACCAGTACTGGAAAGGAAAAAGGAAGAGCAATTTAAACAAGCCTCTCTTCACTCCCAAAAAGGATGAGGAGGACAATCTGGCAAAGCAGGAGCAAGATGTCTTGTTCAGACGGCTGCAGCTCTTCACCCACCTCCGACAGGATCTTGAGAGGGTGAGTGCTGTTGCTTGGAGCTGCAATTCTGCAATTTAATATCATCCTCCCTGCAAATTTCCCCTGCTTTTAGCAAATTAATGTTGTGATTCTGAATGTTTTTACCATTGTTTTTTATTGAGCTGGTCTTTATAAGACAAATTCAATTTTTATTCTGTCTGTCCTTAAAGAATAGTCTTCCATTTGTAAAATTCCCACCATCTAGATGGGTGCACGTTTTCATCACCATCTACTGCGTTAAACTGGAAGGAACATGTTGGGTAAATTATCCCATGCAGATTGGTGCTGGGTCATCGGTAACTCACTTGTGAACAGTCGTCTCAACAAAGCAATCCAGCACACCTCAAGAATGTTAACGTTAGGGTGCACTGGTTTGCCCTGGATCAGGGAGACAGTTCCACTGCTGCCATCAGTAAAATCTTCCAACTCTCCATCCCCAGTTAAGCTGTTCAAATTTAACTGTTGAATAAGATGAAGAGGCAACAACATTTTGAAGGAATTTCTGTCCGTCCATAAACTCCTTATTGGTGTCACTCTATTTTTATGTAAAAATGAGAATTCCCTTTTGGACTCTGCAGTAAATACTTGGCAACAGTTTTGCAATTGGAGACCAAAGTACCACATTTAATTTAAACACAGAGCAATATTTTCCGTGCTCGCATAAAGGGGTGTCCTGTCACAACAGAACACCTACATCAGCATTAATTTATTTGCATTGAATTGGAGAAGCAGAGCAGTGACATTTCTATCGGAAAGTAAAGAACATTATTGTAACTGCAGAATGAGAGGTTGTTGAGCTTGCTTATAGTTTCCCTTCTGGTGCTTGCAGGCACAACTGTGGTGGCTGAGTTGACTGCGGGAGGAAGAATTTGGATCCTTGTTAACTGTTCCTGCTGATTGGGAAAATAGAGGGGAAATGTCCTGCTGAAGCTCTTGTTTGCACTGAGTGAACTTAACTGCTGGAAAGATTGTATTTGTTAAGAGAACAGTGGTTTCCCGCTGGTCAACTCGTGGTACTTATTCATCTTAATTTTTTTATCAAGGTGCTCAAGTCAGGCTTTGTGTTTTCAGCCATGGCCCTCAATGGCAAGATTTTAGTTGGCTGCCTGAAGGGGGGGTTCTCTCTGCTGCACCTTCTCATAGCCTCTTCTCAGCAACTACCTTCCAACACTTCATATATTGGAAACTAAGCAGTCTCAAAGTTGTAAACAGCGTGGCTCTGTGCCAATATAGAGTTATTTGAATTCTCTAAACTTCTTTACATCGGCGAAACCAAATGCAGACTTGGCGATCATTTTGCTCAACACCTTCGCTTAGTCTGCCTTAACCAACCTGATCTCCCGGTGGCTGAGCACTTCAACTCCCCCTCCCCCTCCCACTCCCAGTCTGACCTTTCTGTCATGGGCCTCCTCCAGTGCCATAGTGAGGCCCACCGGAAATTGGAGGAACAGCACCTCATATTTCGCTTGGGCAGCTTGCAGCCCAGCGGCATGAACATTGACTTCTCCAACTTTAGATAGTTCCTCTGTCCCTCTCTTCCCCTCCCCTTCCCAGTTCTCCCTCTATCTTCCTGTCTCCACCTATATCCTTCCTTTGTCCCGCCCCCTGACATCAGTCTGAAGAAAGGTCTCGACCTGAAATGTCACCCATTCCTTCTCTCCTGAGATGCTGCCTGACCTGCTGAGTTACTCCAGCATTTTGTGAAATAAATACCTTTGATTTGTACCAGTATCTGCAGTTATTTTCTTACACTGAATTCTATAAATCCTCAGCTTAAAATCAGGCTGATATTTTGTAAACTAGAAAATATATTATACTCTTCAGTATTTGAACAAAATTATTTAGGAAAGATTGGTTGGTCGGACAATCAGGAAGGCATGAGGATCAGACAAACGGTACATTCACGAGAAAAATGGTGCACTATGTTATTTCAGAAGATCCAGTTTCATTTTGCAACTTGTCCTCCTTCAAGATGTTTGTTTACATGAAAGATGTGTTGATGAAAAATCTTCTTTTTGGCTTTTTGTTCTCCTGCCTTTATCATTGGAGACTTTGGCTATTAACGTATCAACTAAAGGAACAATTTGATTAAATTTGACTTGCACATTGCTTCCAATATCACATTTCTCTTCTTCTATGAGTGTACCAAAAGGAGTTAAATAAAATTAGGTAACTGGAATAGCAAAATGCACTGTTTAACTGCTATAAGATTGTGAAACTTGAGGGCACAAATGAATATTTAAGCCTGAAGTCAAACACAATCTTTCACTTCCTTGTATACTTAACTTGAAACAGAAAACGCTTGAAGTGCTCTGCAGGTCAGATCTAATTTTTTATCAGAAGTTTTGTTTACAAAATTCAGTTTCAAACTTTGTAGGCAAATCCTCGCATGCATGCAAGTTAGTTTTGTGAAGACACGAGAAAGGTATGCAAGTATTGTAGATATTTTCCCAGAGAAGTTACGCAAAGCATCCTACAAAGATAAGTGCAGCTGCTCCTGACATTCCCTCTCCCCCACATCCCCTCCGAGTCCCATCCCATGCCAGACTGAAGAAGGGTCTCGACCCAAAACGTCACCTATTCCATTTGTCCAGAGATGCTGTCTGACCCACTGAGTTACTCCAGATTTTTGTGT